>NC_132890.1:7321533-7671533 GCF_030463535.1 Salminus brasiliensis
CGGAGGCCATGCAGCAGCCGAGTCAGTCTGGATTGCATCACTGTAGAAATTAGACTCCTAATAAATATTAATAGAGACTGCAAACTACCATCTACATGGCAAAACCAGCAGTATATTGCCCAGCTCTCCTGGGCAGAGGGGGCAGAGGGTTGTGGTACAGGTGGTGGATGTGAGGATTGGGGCATGCTGGGTAATTTGGGGCTAAATGGCTGTAGATTGTTCTTCAGCAATGACAGATGCTACCCAAGAGCACATCAGGAGTCGACTTTGGCTTTCAACTGCATCAGTGAATGGAGGCACATTTCCTTCAACCCCTAATTTACACAACCCATCTTTAACCTCAAAGGTGCCCTAGAATGCAAAACTTTATTTCCAACATAAAAAAATGGGCCAATTCCAAACCTCAAACCTCTAAGAAACTACATACGCCCAATCCATTGCTAAATGCAATGGCTACTGTGGGAAAATATGGAAGCAAGGCTAAAAATGCTAACTGCTAATGCTAGCCAAATGAGGGGAGCACCACTTTGACAAGGGGTGACCGGAGGATGAGTGTGGCGGCCACAACTGAGAAGAACTGGTAAAAATAAACAGTATAAGATAAAGTCCTAGCCAGGTGCCAGGCTAAAAGCTAACTCTACCAGACCCTACCAGATCTCTTCAACTGAGTAGCTACACACCATGCCGAATGGACATGAGAGGATAACAACACTTTCCAAAATGACTGTGCTAAGCTACGCTAGGCTATGTGTCTACCGTGAGCCATTGTGGTGGTGTAAGCCATCCAATAAAAGCAGAGCTCGTAATTTCTTCCTCTAAATCCTCTGTGAATGGAAATCAGTTATTATATTATATATATTATATGATATATTTTAAGGCAAAGTAACAGGGTGGTAAATTGGCTGCAATTGAGCAGTTTTGTGCCCCAAACAAAGTCACATACTTACTATTTAAACATCAAAAAACAACTCAAATATTCAATAAATTCATTATTGGCTCCTTTACAGCTTAAAGACTTATATTTAAACTATCTCTGTTCTGATTGGTTGGCCTGTACTGGGCCTCATTCAAAAAGCAGTCCAGGCTGAAACACTTGAGCACAAATATGCAAATGTGTTGGTTTTTGTGACGTTATAAAAACAATGAACTCTATTTCAATGAAGTCTATTACACTGGCCCCTTAAATAAGACCAAGTGAGGTTACCCTCTTCTAAAGTCTGAGGCTGGTGGGCGTACCACCAACCAAGGACCCTCAGGTCATACAAGCTGGTCTTGGTACTTAAAGCCGTCAAACTTCAAGCTTTTTTCCAGCAGAAGGTCTTTTCTGCATGTGCTTATGCTGATCTGTGTAGCCTTGGCATTTGCTGATGCCTTTGACCCTCCATGACAGCATTTGTAAATTCACAGCTTGCCCTCGGAGGGAGTTTTGGGCTGTGCATCTTTGAGGATCTTAGCATCTTTAGCCTAAGCACTGCTACATGCTAGTGCTAGTGAGGTTAAAGATCTGCTTATAACTCAGGGCTGCTGAATAAGTAATTGTGCTCCAGCCTTGATCCCTAAGCCACAGGGCTCCAGGCTCTGTCAGTTGGTACAGCCCTATCTGCACTCCGGCCTAGTAGCGGTGGCGGTGATCCTGCCCACAGCGAGGGCATTTACTCAATGCAATCCATGTGGCCTGCCCCAAAGGACTGCACAGGCCATCCGCTGAGATTTGCAGCACATTTACGCCACCCCTAAACACACACACACACACACACACATACACCCAAGCCCAGTAAAAAAGTAAATCTGTATGACCTTTCTTCACCCACTCTCTATTTTTCTCAGTCTCTGTAGCTGAAGTTTTTCTTTACTAGGAACTTGGAACCACTTTCGAAGAAGCATTAACCCCCCCACACCCCCACCCCACCCCCTCCTCGCTGGTGCAGTAATTGTATCCACTGCACATCTGTCTGTATGGCAGCTCCTCTCGCTAAAGGAGCCTAAGGTGAGTGTGTGAATGTGAACAGGGAGATTTGAGATTCTGCTTTGAGCGGTAGCCTGAAGGTTTAACTTATGGTCGCATACCATAATTACAGCAAATTGTACTTATGGGAAAGTGGAGAAATCATGTGGAGTAAGTTCCTGCTGTGCTCTGTAATATCTATTCTACAGGCCAAGATAGCCGACGACCTCAGTATACACATATAACCCATCTGGGCAACCATACTGCTGCTATGGACAAAACCAAATGCAGATATACTGCACATGCTGAGGTGTGCTGTACATTCCCTTAATAACATTACGGGACACTATATGTCCAAATGTTTGTGGACACCCCTTTTAAAGCCACTTTAAATTGCACCATTGCTCACACAAGGTTAAATTCTTCAAGACATTCTCCAATCAGACTTTTTTTTTGTGGTTTCTAGATAGTTGAGCAAGCTCTCCCATTGGTTAGGCCTTCAGGAGCTGGGCAGAAGACCCTATGTGCTAGATTAACTACCAGCATTATTAGGAAGCTTTGATTTCAGGTGGATGGGGTCAGTTTCATAAAAAAAAAAAAAAAAACAGCAGCAACATGTCATGCTAGGCATTCTGGACTGTGACTACAGAAGGTAGCCTAACCAGGTTTCAGTCAGCTATTTGCTAGCATTAGCATTATGTTAACTGATACTTTGGGTTTGCAGTAGTCGCTAAATATCTTTCTTTTTTTTGCTTAATTACCAAAAATAACTTGTGCAACCTACCCTCTATGTCCAAACATTTGTGGACACCCCTTCTAATGACACAGCTGACACAGATGTGCAAATGCACACACAGCTTGTAGAGAAGTACTGCCATTAGAATAGGACTCTCTGGAGCAGATAAACATGAACCTATAGGCACCATGCTGCCTAATGCCAGGTTGTGGCTAGAGGGGTATAAAGCCCCCAGCATTGAGCTGTGGAGCAGTGGAAGAACTGGAATGATCCAGTACTTTTTGGGATGAGTTGGGGAGTTGGGGATCATCCAACATCCGGACCTCACTAATGCCTTTGTCGATGAATACAATTAAACCCTAACAGCAATGTTCCAAATTTACAACAAAAGAAGGATCAGCTCTTTTTAATACCCTTAATGTCAGAAGATATAATGAATGAGCAGATGTCCCAATACTTATTTTGTTGCTTCAGAACTTATGAGAGAAGAACTCACTGGCGTAATTAGCTAGATAGCCAATTTTCTCTGCCAGTATAAGTCAACAATGCAAGCTTGATGTTTTCCATGATGAATGGACCAATAGAAATGCTCTAAAATTGAGCAAAAAGGTTTTTCCTTCTCCTGTAAAGCTGTCATTTTGGGATACAAGGTTTGTGCATGACAATATGTAAACATTTACCATTTATTATATTCAATGTTGATTTTTTTTATGGTTAAAATGATAACTTTACTTCTGAGGCTGTAGTAGTGCGCCCTCTGTTGGCTGCATGTGTCACTAATATGCGTCTCAGGCTATGACAGTAGCTAATTGCATGGTGGAATGCTGGGGCATATGAGGACTTTCTCCAGCGCTTCGACAGTAAGGGATTAATGTGCGGCCTTATCATGCATGACTGAAATCGAGAGAGGAGGGATTATGATGGCAGAGGAGAAAAGTGACAGAGAGTGTGTGCAATCATTAAATTACCCATTCAGGCTGCCATTACCGCATCACTGAGGGGATTCATTCCTCGGCACGTCTGTCCTCCACAGCGCTTTCCATACATCTGTGTCTCTCTCCTTCTCACCGAGTGTGACGGTGGGGGAACGAGTGAGAGCGGGGCGACGGAAAAACAAAACGACGATGAAGGAAAGGTGGAGGGATTTGTTTTGACAGACATGCACTGAATCAGATGCCTGCCACACAGGGCCTGGTGTCACAGATCTGTCTTAATTACAGCCTCTCTGAGAGCACCCCTGTTTGTTTCTGTGCCTAATGAGTTAGATAGGGATTAAGCACTGTGCTCCGGGCCAATTAGCACACCCATTCCCAAAGCACAGCAGCCAGAGCCACACACAGACAGCTAGAGCCATCCAGCGTTGCCTGGAGAGTGAGGGGACTGAACACCTACCCTACCTTAGCTTACCTTAAAGGAGGCTGCACACTACAGAGCTCTGGTCTTTTATAGTTGCCTGTGAGGTCAGTTCATAATATTTGACAATCTGTTGCAAAGCTGATTCATGTAAATGAAAAATCTCTGTTCTGATTGGCTGCCCTGTATTCTACATCATTCAAAAAACAGTCCAGGCTGAAGCACTCCTTAATTCAGTAACAGTGGCTGGACTGAACCGATCATTTTTAGAATTGAGTACACATTCAACCCCGTCACATAAAAAAATGTTACAGTGTTGAACGTGACGGGGTTGAAAATTTAGTTTTAGAATGGCTAACGCCTTTTTGTGCTTTCTACTATTGTACTGTAAGATTTATCGAGTTGGAACAGGCTTGAAAAAACATCTTAAAATTTAATCAGAAAGATCGAACCATTATTTTTACAGGGAAGAAATAACAGCGTTATGGGGTTGAATGGGACTCAGGGGCCCCAGAAAAAGCAGCAAAATACATAAATACATAAAAATCATATTTTGTAAAGTTGACAATTGCAATATTTTATATTACGTTTCAATAATAGTCTATTTATAGGATGTCAATCAATGACAACATGCAAAATAGATTAACAATCTTTTATATATAGATACATATATATTAATTTTATATATTTCTTTCATTTTTTCTTTTTATTTGCTAAGTGACTATTTGCTAACTGAATTTGGAAGAACCACACCCTGAACTCCCTGGCCCTCAAGCCCCTTGTATGTTAACAGCAGATCCTTTAAGGCTGCAAGTTGTGAGGTGGGGTCTTAATGGATTGCATCAATGAGTCTTAATGGGGTTCCAATGACCCTGTCGCCAGTTCACCAGTTGTCCTTTCTTGGAGCATTTTTTGGAAGGTACTGACCACTGGATACCAGGAAAAACCCAACAAGACCTGTCTAATGTTTGGAGATGTTCGGGCCCAGTCGTCTAGCCATCACAGTTTGGTTCTGTCAAAGTGGCTCAGATTCTTATGCTTGCCCATTTTTTCTGCTAACAACACATCTGTTCACTCGCTCCCTAAAATATGTATATCCCACCTCTTGACAGATGCCACTGTGGATGAAGATCAATAGTCAATAATTTTCAGTGTTGGTGCAATTTATTGAAGCTTAATTTCCATATATGGACACTACGGTCTGGAGTAGCACTCTTTTACAACTCTTTTTCTTGTGGAGTTCTGTTTTCCATGTTATTGGGCCCTTTCAGGACAAGTGTTCCTCAGCATTGATGATTGTACATCTTCGTACCTACTTTATTCCAATGCTTGCTTTCATTAGAGTTCAAATCAGGGTGATTGCACAGCCTAGTTCAGCCCTGCGTTCAATCAGACCCTTTTCTGCTCCTGATTGGAAGAGCAGTCCATGCGCTGTAATGATCTTCACAATACCTTTACATTAATGGCCGTTTCAATTAGAGCTTCAGCAAGTCTTATCAGTGAGGTGTCCTCTTTTTAGGATCTTAAAATGTGTCTGGAATTGCTGGAATTTCACTTTAATTTCATGTTTGTGTTTGTTTCTACAGTTTCCACTCTTTCTCTGTACAAATTTAACAGCTTTACACATGTTCCTTTAAGCCCTGCCTCTCTCTGCCACGGTCCTACAACTAGAAGGGGTCGTACTTCAAGCCCCCAGCCAAATATCCCAACTACGGCACATGCCGTTTTTTCAAAACCAAAATAGGGTCACCCTAGTTCAGTTGCATAAGGTAACAGAACACAAAGTGAAAGATCCAGGGGTCATCAGTTGAGACATGCTGCTTTGCCATCAGTGGCAGAGCAATGTTGTCCAGCACAGGCGCCTGTGGGGTAGTGTGGTGGAGCTGGGGACCTGGCGCTTTCCTCAGAGAGTCTCAGCTGCTCGGCAATTGGAGGAGCCATGTGTTAAGGCCTTACCCTCCTAGTGTTGGGAGCATTGCTAATGCTAGGGGAGCTCTGGAGGAGTGGTTTAATTTCACAGTACCAAATTTGGAGAAAAGTGAAAGAATCGACCAGAAGAATTTATAAAACCCAGAGAAGAGGCTGGATGAAGCAGGCCAGGTCATCAATATGGGAATTCTCTTGGAGGCCTGAGCTGCAGCATGTGTGGACAGCCTGGGCGAAGATTACAGCGTTCTGTGTGCTGTTGTACGGGCTGCTAGTGTTGCTGTGTGGGTCTGGCCTCTAGCTTGTCTAATTGGAGCTGGTGATTGCGGGGCTCCGTCACACAAAGGGCTGATGTGCGCAATTACAGTATGCAGAGTCAAAGAGCACGACTCTCAAATGTCACTGACGCATTTCATCAGCGCGAGAGGATGGCAGCTCAGCTGTAAATTAGCGACTATGCAAATCCACCCTCGGTGACTGTCCCTCTCTCTCTCTCTCTCTCTCTCTCTCTCTCTCTCTCTCACTCACTCACTCACTCACTCTCGCTCGCTGTCTTGTGTCCTTCTCTGTGTTTCTGTCACATTTTCTCTCTCTCTCTCTCTCTCTCTCTCTCTCTCACTCACTCACTCACTCACTCTCGCTCGCTGTCTTGTGTCCTTCTCTGTGTTTCTGTTTACATTTTCTCTCTCTCTCTCTCTCTCTCTCTCTCTCTCTGTCTCTCTCAGGATAATGATCCTTACACACCTCAAAGTTCACAGGAGGTGCAGTAAAGGTTTGCCATGACCTTCACAGTGTCTAATGAATGGCATTCAACTACTTTAAGTTGCACTCATTGCTGACACAGATGTGCAAAAGCACACACACACATCAAAAATCTGTGGATAGACCCATGCAAAGACCTCCCACATAAGAATTACAGAAGTATTCACAAGCTGTGTTACTTACCAAACGGGGTGTTAATAAGTACTGACCACGCAGAGTGCCCAAACTTTTGCTTTGAGCCTATTCTTTTGTAATGTTTAGGAAATTATAAGGGAAAATAAGGGATGTAAAAATATGGGATGGCCTTCTTTGAGTAGAAGGTTGGTTGTGTAAACCCTCAACCACTATTCCTTTTGTCTTCAGTCGGGCATCCTGTCACATGACTGATATGTGGCAAGGGTGTCCAGCTCCTGTCCGGGAGGGCCTTAGTCCAGTACACTTTGCTCAATTCTCTACTCTAATTCATCTGACCAGTTATCCAGTTGCTGTGTTTGAGTGGAGGGGAAACTTGTGCTGGACTGTGGCCTTCCAGAACTGCAGCTTATATGGACAAAAGTATTGGGACACCTGCTCATTCATTGTTTTTTCTGAAGTTAAGGTTAATAAAAATATTTTTTTCCTGCTTTTGTTGGAGTAAATGTCTCTACTGTCCAGGGAAGTAGGCTTTCTACTAGAGTTTGTAGCATAGCTGTGAGGGTTTGATTGCATTCAGTGACAAGAACGACAAAAGCATCAAGAGACTGAAGTCAGGATGTTTGATGATCACCACCCCACCTCATCCCTAACTCATCCCAAAAGTATTGGCTGGAGCACCAACCATCATTTCAGAGAATACAGTTCTACAGTTCCACAGCTCATTGGGGGGCTTTGCATGCCTCAAGCCCACGCCTGACATTAGGCCTGGTGCCTATAGGTTTATATTTATCTGCTCCAGAGAGTCATATTCTTTTGGCAGTACTTCTCTAGGGGGTCTAGACAAGCTGTGTGTGTGTGTCAGCAATGAGTGCAGATTAAAGTAGCTGAATGCTTTCATTAGAAGAGGTGTCCACAAACATTTAGACATACATGGTACTTGTGGTAGGAACCATTTTCCTAGAGTGAAGAGTAAGGAGTAACAGACTATAAATAACTTTCTTTTTCCTTTTAACCACATAATTGTGCTTGTTAAAGCTTTCTTTTGATTACGAGTGGTTTCCAAATGGCAACCCTAACATCCATATCGATTTGCTTTGTGAGTCTAATGAGGCTCAGCTTTGGTTGCTGCAAGGCCACCTGGGTTTATGCTCATTTCTGTTCAGGGTCAAGGACTACTAACCGCAGTAATGTGCATATTTTCAGCCACACTGTTCAGGGTCCATTGATTATGTTATAAAAAAAAAACTTTTTTTACTGCAGATGTAACTGACAGAATCAGCCAATTATTATCCTATGACCACAGATAAAGTGAGCACAGGCCAGACAGAACCCTAATTGTAGAATTATCCCTCAAGTAGTTCTTTAAAATGTAAAATGACTTTCATGCACATACATTTGGGTATCTGGACTGACTACCAATAAACCTTCATTATTGTAATTTTTTTTTTTTTTTTTTTTTGGGGGGGGGGGGGGGGGCGCTGCCGACGTGATCAGTCTACACTGATCTGATTTCGCTTGGCTTTCTATGGCATAATCTCTTTATTTACAATCATACCACCCCATCTAAGCAGCCCCACTCCACTATTTTTGCAAATGCAGTCTTAAATAGGACCACTACTCAAAATTATGGTCGTGGGGTGCATTTTTGGGGTACTTTCAGACTGCATACAGCACAAAATAGAAACTCTATCATGACGGTTTATCAATTCTGATTTGAGTAGTTGGAAACCTAAGGACAGAGAGGCAGGAATATGATGCTACAACTCAGAGAGAGAGAGAGAGAGAGAGAAAGATAGAGAGATAGAGATAGTAAAATGTGGCGTGGGACAGCAAGAGCGCAAGCTAGAGTAAGAGATGTGAACTCAAGGTGAAGTAAATGCTAGCTAACTAGTGCAAACAGGGAGAACAAATGAGAACAAGCCTAAAGTAGAACGTAACGTCAAAGAATTCGAGTAGCGGAGAGAAGTTGTAAAAGGGTGGGGAGTGTTTGCAGTGGGGTTGAGCCGCGGTTTCTTACCATTTAAAGAAACAGGCACTCAAACCAGCCGTTCTGAAGAGGACTGTTAAGCAGGGTGAAAAGACTGATGTGAACCAAAGCTGCTCACAGGCATTTCATTAAGGATACCCCAGGATACTGTGATAACAGGTGGAAAAGGGATATAATATCTCCCCTTTAAACAGAATATAGATTCTCTTCATCTAGTGTCTCCTATTTTAACAAATCATCTTGTTTTCCACTAAACATGGCATGTTACTGACCTACTAACTAAACCATTAACTTTTCATGTTACACATCATACTTCATACTGAGAGAGCTTAGAAATAAACTGAGAGAGTCATGCTTAAATTGGAGAAGATCATGCTGTGGGTGGTCTCCAGGATTACAGGCACTAAACCCACTCTACTGTTCCATCATATCTTCATTAGGCCCTATTAATGCATATAGTGGAAGTAGAATGTACACTAACTTGTCAGTGACCATTAGACACCATTACTGTCAGGAGATGAGGCTGACGTATTACGGGGCGCCGTACATGAAACCCCGTATCACAGCCGTCCATACTGCCCCCTCCTCAATAAAAATCATGTGAGGTTCCATTACCAGCTCTTTCACGCTGGCTTTCTTTAAACGTTGGGGGTGCCGCTTCGGTTTGCCAGCTAAATTAGTCATTCAAAGCCATTTAGAGATGTCTAATGTGCTCATCTGAGTTCCCCCCTTCATCCACCGAAAGAAAAGCGAGGTGCTGATACAGGCGTGACGACTGTCTGCGCGTTTTAAATCACGTATAGTCCTCACGCACTCTCCGGGCAGTGGAATAAGTGGCGATGATTTGTGTTTTAGCCAGCGTTCAAGGTTAGTGTGGCCTAAGAGAGAGTGAGGGACAGAAAGAGAGAGAATTAGACATGTGTGAAATAAATAAGGCAATGGGCAGCTTGTCAAAGCCATGACAAAGTGAAGCAGTGAAGGTGAAATTAAGAAAATAGGGGAATAACTTACAGACAAGTTACACAAAACTGACGAAAGCCAGAGAGACCAGCTTATATAACACTTCCGGACTTGTCCCTGGCCTATTTATCATTTCTGCCTTTCTGTCTCTATTTACATATTTGTCCCTTCAGGCCTAAAAGGATTCAGACAGATAGACGAACAGAAAGAGCGAGACACAGGGTCATGTCTACATCCTGCCCCTCTGAAACCGGTGACAGGTTCTGGCATCTTTTCCAAAGTAACCATGGAAACCTGTGCCCTCTTCACTCAATGAGAGTTTTGCCCTGGGCCAGGTCCACAAGGGCTGGCGTGAGCTTGCGGCAAGCTGCATTCATCTGAAGCCTTTGATGGAATGCAAAGTTATTACTCATGAGTTGAATCTGATGAATCATAGGAGCACGGAAACGAGCTGGCGAGAGTTATGTTTGGCTTGTAAACGCTTAGTTCTGCCCATCGTCTGGACGAACGTTACGGCTACAGTGCCTAAAAAAAAGCCTTCTCCAGCATCTTTGTTATCCTGTTGCTTCAAAAGTCTTCCGTCATTTTGCACAGACAAGAGCACAAAGCGACCGGAGCGGAAATTCACTGATCACCGCATATCAAAAACCTGCAAGCCTCTTACAGCGCACAACATCTGAAGAGCTTTCTTCCCTCATATACAAAAGAGGGGGAAGCTATTTCCGTTTAGGCTTCCTGTTCCAGCAAAACAAGCCTGCACACTGTTCTACTTACCCAAGCCTCACCACAGTCACCAATCCTCACTCTGTGTGAGAAGGAAACGGCGGGATTAGCGTGGTTTTGAGCCTGTCTGCAAAATTGGAAGGGATGCACTCCTGTTCTCTGATCTACATAAGAAAATAGTTCCCCCCAGAGAACCAGCGATCTCCCACATACTGAAATCTAATATATATATATATATATATATATATATATATATATATATATATATATATATATATATATATATATATGTACAGTCTCTCAAGGCAGCTCTTTCATTACCGCTGTATAACAATACCACTGACAGCATCAATCCTGTCCTACTCATCCATTACAGCAAAAATGGCCCATAAATGCACATTTGATCCCAATTAGTGGAAGGAAGCTATCTATAACGACAATTTGATTTACATCTTCAATATCGGACTACCTGGTCCCACCAAGGTTAATAACATCGCAAACCCAGAATGCTCATTAGAGGGGGCAATAACGGAGCTAATTGAAGTCCATTAACCCTGCCAAGAGCGCTCATTTCTTCTCTTTTGCCTTTTATGACTCAGCTTTCCTTCCATTACAAGTTCTTGTCAATAGATTGTGGCACAACCTTGCGTTATATGGGACATATCCATAAATGGTTCGTTTAATATCCTTCTTCCTCAGTTTTATGACACAGATCATTTTTTTATTGTTTTATTGTTGAGTTGGTTTCTTTTTTAATGGAATTTCTCAATGTAGTCATCGTGCTGACCAGTCCTAATGGCCCACGCAGGCCCAGAAAGCCAAAAAAGAAGCCAAAAGTAAAGGCCATTAGCCATAACGAGACCTTAGGTAAGATGCGCAAGCAGCAGGCGACGGAGGAAAAGAGCCGCAGTCCTTGAGCTTGCTTTTGTATGATACCTTGCCGGTCAAAAGTTTGGGGACACTTACTTTTCAAAGGCAGGATGATTTTAATTTTAGTGACTGTTTATATGAAAGACTAACCGGGGCAAGCCTTTCATATAAACAGTCCCCATGAACCAACGTGGCATGTGCAAATGTTTGGAAAATCTTGGTGTTGCAAAACTCGGTCTCAGCTTGACTAAAAGCAGCTTTATACATTTTCTGACTTCTTTTGAAACTTTATGCCTACATACAGCAACCATGGGTTCCTCTAAGGTCTAAAAAGGTCTGAAAGGTCTGAAAATGGCACCAAGAAAGAAGGTATAATGAAATGAATATCCAGAATACCTTGTATTTCAAAAGGTATGATCAAACCTTGAGACTAAACAGAGGGTTGCAGTCTATGATTTGTCTTTTAATAACGTCTTATCCCTCCCAGAAATCCTTGAAATCCTGAAGAAGACATATAAAACGACATAATACCTACCCTACATGGTGAAAAGTCTTGGGACAGGAGTTTATCCTGCTTATGTTGAAATAACTGTTTCTACTGTCCAGAAGAAGACTTTCTACTAGATTTTGGAACATTGCTATGAGGATTTGATTGCATTCAATGACAAAAGCATATGTGAGGTCAGGATGTTGGATAATCACCACTCCACCTCATTCCCAAGTTACCCAAAAGTACTAGATGGAGTACCATCATCCCAGAGAACACAGTCCCAGAATCAGATGAATGATTGTCTGATTCCATTGTAACTTCCTAATTATGTTGGTAGTTAAATTAACATATAAGGTCTTCCGTCCAGCTCCTAAAGCTCTAACCAATGGAAAAGCTTGCCTTACTTAACTTGGACACCACAAAAAGGATGATTGGAGAATTTTTAAGAATTTAACCCCTTTGTTCCAGGCAATATATTAAAATAAGAGCAGTAGACCTTTTGGGGAGGGTATAGTGGGGCAGTGGTGGCTCAGCGGTTAGAGCGCTGGGATATCGATAACAGGGTTGTGGGTTCGATTCCCGGGCTCGACAAGCTGCCACTGTTGGGCCCTTGAGCAAGGCCCTTTACCTCTCTGCTCCCTGGGCGCAGGAGTTGGCTGCCCACCGCTGTGTGTACTCACTGCCCCTAACGTGTGTGTGTGTGTGTGTGTGTGTGTGTGTGTGTGTGTGTGTGTGTGTGTGTGTGTGTGTGTGTGTGTGTGTGTGTGTTCACTACCAGATGGGTTAAATGCGGAGGACACATTTCGCTGTACAGTATACACCTTTAGCAAGGAAGGGACCTAGGACTAGAAATGAGAGACATGTGGGGATGGGACAAAGGTGGACATGAGTGAACAAAAAGAGATGGAAACACCAGGCCAGAGCGGGGCTACAAAGGACGCAGACCTGCCTCCTGAAAATCATCAGGCCTTCTCTGAGGGCTTGAAGGAACGCCCTAAGGGTTCCTCACTGGTTCACAGCTGTTTTACATTAACCAACCCTGTGCAGGTAGCTGGCCTTCATTGAAAATATCAAAATATTCAATGGTCCCACACTTTGGGCAGGGAGTACACCGTAGATGTCACCACATTATCAGCCTTCATTCACCACAGTAAGCCTGCTCTGCACCCCTGCATCTGATCTACAAAGCAGGTGGAGTGTGTGCTGTGTGCTGTGGAGCTGTGGTGCTGGCTAGCATGCTGCTGAGAGCGGAGCTGGGCTGAGTGATCATGCAGAGTGCTTTAGAAAGGACAGGAATTGATTCGTCTACAGTGTCCTCCGCAGCACAGAGGAGCCGTCTGCACAGCAGCATTATCCCTTCGCTGTGTTCTCTTCACGCATCACCATCTCTTCATTTATCCCCACCTTGGAAAGTGGTGCTGCAAAGCACTCTGCCTACTGCTTCCTCGTTCCAAGCACACATACACACACAAACACACACACATGCACTCAAAGGCTGCAAAATCACACACTTTGGAAATGCAAGCTGAAAAAAGCTTTAAAAAAATCCCCAAAAGACTCTCGTGTGGCGTAATCCCCCCGCCCACGCGGGTGTTTGTGGAGAGTGCGATGGTGATGGTTCACCTTCAAGCAAACAAGATCTCTGTGTGTGTGTGTGTGTGTGTTTATTTATTTGGGTGTACAGAGCTATCAGAAGAACAGATCAGAACATGATCAAACCGTGTTTGTGCAAGTGCAGTGGAAACTAGTGGGCCTCTTTCTCCTGTCCCTTGGGACGTCCCACTGAGGACAGTGCTACTCTCAGGCGCCAATGTCTCGATGTCTTGTTTGCTGCTACTTTTAAAACGTGATGCTTGTCTGTTTATCACACTTCGAAGACTTGGCCGCACACCAACTTTTTACAAAGAGAAACTCCAACAACAAGCCCGGAATACATATACACTATATGGACAAAAGTATTGGGACACCTGCTCAGTCATTGTTATTAAAACAAGGGCATTAAAAAAAGAGTTTATCCTGCTTTTGTTGGAGTAACTGTCTGTACTTACCAGGAAAGAAGGCTTTCTAATAAGATTTTGAAGGTGCATTGCTGTTAGGATTTGATTGCAGTCAGCAACAGGAGCACTAATGAGGTCAGGATGTTGGATGATCACCACCCCATCTCTTCCCCAACTCCCCAAGTCATCCCAAAAGTCCTGAATGGTACACCAACCATCGTTCCAGAGAGCACAGTTCCACTGCTCCACAGCTTGATGCTGAGGAGGGGCTTTCCACCCCTCTAGCCCACACCTGGCATTAGGATTGGGGCAACAGATTCAGGTTAATCTGCTCCAGAGAGTCCTAATCTATTGTCGGCACTTCTCTACGGGGACTTGACAAGCTGTGTATGTGTGTGTGTGTTTCTGTACATCTATGTTAACAATGGGTGCAACTTAAAGAACCTAAATGCATTCATTATAAAGGGTGTCCACAAATATTAGGACAATGTGTATTACCCATTTATGTTTTACGTTTTCCAAAGCACTACAAATACAACAGCATCAGTGCATACAGCATAAATGTCATAGCTTGTGCCGTGTAGCTGCTAAGCTGTTATCTATGATGAGCCTACAATCGTCGGGCCACAGGCCGTGCTCTTTCAACATAGTGAATCAGACAGAGGTTGTTGTCATCATTTAGAGGCCTGCTCTTCTCTCTCGCTGCTGACAAACAGCCACAAACTAAGGCCAATTTACAGCAGCGTCAGGCGCATATGCCGGGAGCGGGAAAGGCAATTTATCATTGAATTAGTGGCACTTATAGATGATTCAGTGTAATTTCCTATAGGAATCAGGTCAATTTTGGTTTCCAATGAAATAAATCCACTCTGAGACATGACCGTTCTGGAGCAAGATAGGAAGGATGCTTTCCAATAATATTTAGTCAATTTACATAATATTAGATAAATGGCTGATGGGATTTCAAGTGGTGGCATTGAATATAGCTTGGTAATTGGCATCGGAGTATGTTCAGATCAGCGTGGTAACCTCTGCATTAGACCCTAACACCCAGGCTTTCAAATCACACCATTTTTCTCTCCAGTCCATTACAGGGGCTTAATTTACTCAGCATGGGTCAGAGCTGAGAGAGAGATGACTCTTATAAGCCTGCCTGATCTTTGATAGACCCAGCGATTTATTTATTTATTTATTTATTTTACTCAGGCCTCTCATTACTGCCAGGAGTTCTACTCACTGTCTTACTGTCTGTATCTCCCTCTTACCTTATTAACCACAGTGGCAGAGTCAATTAACACAGTGGAGTCTTACTCCCTACTGTTCTCTTTTGCCTCGGTAATGAGCTGCCTCTGGATCTGTTAACTCTGTGAGATACACAAAAAAAGGATATGTGAATGATCGCAGCTTCCACAGGGCTCCTGATTCAGCTCTGATATTGAAATATTTCTATGAGCAAATAGCAATAATTTCCTTGTATGATTTTCCGACTGTAGCAGGCGAAGTCATGTAATTTCCTAAGTAATGGAAGAACCAACATTTGACATGTTTAAAATTCCATAGGAGCTCAGAGTTAACACCTTTCGTTCAAGGAAGATCGGCTAAATTATCTGTGGATGATTTCTGCATTCTGATTGTCTGCTAGAATCCTGCCCTTGCACTGGCTAGGTCATGTATGGTGGCTACATAATTCTACATTCTGATTGGCTGGTTAAATCTTGGAGCTATGTTGAAGTGTCTGGACCCAGGATACACTCTTAAAAAGTGCTTCTTAAAGGAATGTCTGGAAAAATTATGTATAGAACTATGCTGACCAGGTGTGTATCCATTGTTGGGCCAAGGTGGGCTTGGGCTTAAGCTTGCAGTCGAACAACAATATCTCGATAAAAACAAGTGTACATATACCACTACAGTGTTCCTTAAAAATCACAATATCACAATATTTGCACAAAGACATTCATATATATTTAACATTTTACAAGGAGCTCCAACAAAAATATTGTTGATTTCGTAAGAAACAATAAAGGAGCAGGTGTCCCGATACTTTTGCCTCTGTCTAGTCAGCATATTTACATGTATTGTGGATATGCAAGCAGATGCGACTACAGTCTGACCATACAAATTGGATTTGGTCACTTAGTTAACCGACCCGTTCGTAGTTCCCCCTATCACTAGCAGTGTTCCCAACACTAGGAATGGTATGGAATTAGCATGTCTCCTCTAATACATGCAAAGCCAGTCACCACCTCTTTTCGGCATTGCTGGGCAGCCCACACACTCAGAGGAAAGCACCGGGTCCATTGCAACAGCTAACAGATGCCTGTGCCGTCCAACATCACTTAATGATTGTGGAAAAGCGTGGCAATCCACCCACTCGGAAAGAACACAGCCAATTGTGCTCTGTCTGACTCCGGCTGCTGATGGCAAGGCATGGCATGGCTGAGGTTTCAAACTTACAACTCCCGGGCATAGTTGTAAAGCATTAGACCACTGAGTCACCTGGAGCCCTGCAGTGTGAACACAGCCAAAAATCCTTTGAGGCCTTTGATTGTCCACAAAGTAATTTTGTCTAATGTAGGATTTGAGACGCCTCCTTTCGTCTGCTCAGACTGTCTTCAATGTGCATGGCTGAGCTCTGAAGAAGAGCCTTTGTATACCAGTGCTTTTTACCTCGGTGCAGCCTTGACATTGAAGAAGTGAGGTATAGAAAGACAAGAAGACACAGGTGACACTAATGACAGGACAGGGCCACAAACAAGAGAGGTGTGGATGATAACAAAGAGCAAGGGAAAGTGCTGGAGTGCAGTGGAGCCCTGGCAGGAGCCTTGTGACAAGTAGATTTGGTAAAGGTAAGAGAAGATTGCAGAGAGAGGAAGAGGGATGATGATCCCAAGAATGAGGGCCTTGCACAATGGACATGCTGGTCCAGGTGATTAACTCAGACAAGCAAAAGTCAGGATCCAACTGCGACGGGTTTAGAAGATACCAAAAAGTGTAAGAGAGTGGGTGAGACAGGGCGAGAGAGAGAAGAAAGAAGCAGAAGTAAATACTGCAGTATGGTCTCTTGAGATGGAGGCATGGCCCTGACATGCTTCCAGTGGGAGATGTGGAGGGGCAGATAATAAAGAGGAGAAAGAGGGCAAGGAGAGAGGGCACCTGAACACACCCCTTTGTTTAGACCTCTTGTTCCGCTGCCTGATCCTGATCTCGAGGGCCCCCTCTTGAATTAATTCTCACATGCAGATATGATAAGCTGAGCAAACCCTCTTGAATATTTAACAAATCGGCAGACGGGAGATAATCTGCCTTTGTTCTTATTTATAGGTCGGGCTATCACCCCTGAGAGACGCAGCGCTGTCACACTTTCCCTCCATACAGTTGCTTCACTGTTACCTAAGCGCTCTCAGCTGTCGCAAAGCAAAGGCTGGGGGTGGTGGACAACTCCTGCAGTGCCTTTATTTTACAGTTCTCTGAAAAAAGTGGCATCAGGTCCATTTTTGAGATCCATATTAGACATCCAAGATGTGCGATGTGCTGTGACTGGATTGTGTATGACAGGCTTCGGGGAGACTGGGCAGGAGATACGGTGAAGGAGAGAAAGAAAAAGTGAGAGAGGGACATGAGGAGAGGGAGAGAGCACTCAATGCTAATGTGAAGATGCCTTAGTTATGAGTCAGCACACATCCTAGATCCTCACATGCCAAGCTATTCACACAAACACACACACACACACACACACACACACACATATATATATATATATATATATATATATATATATATATATATATATATATATATATATGTATGTGTCAATTTTATATAGGTCAATTTTAATTATTTGTACAAATCAGGAGCAGTCAATGTGTGGGCTGGGAGGTATTTAGTTTCCATTTCGTATATATATATATATATATATATATATATATATATATATATATATATATATATATATATAATATTTATATATTCTATGTGCAAACCATATGCGATAAGAGTTGTATGTAAGAGTTGATGTAAATTAATCAATTCCAAATAATTTAGCACATTTCTATTGGTCCATTTATCCAAAATTATTTACACAGTGTACAGAGCAGTACACTAGAAAACTAAACATGGACAAAAATGGAGATACATGTTTTTTTTTATTGTAGAGCAGTGCTATATATATATATATATATATATATATATATATATATATATATATATATATACAATGTTGACAACATTGTAGGTACCCTTTCATTAAAGCAATGGTCACTGAAATAATTTGAAAGTGAAAGTGACAAAAGCAACAAAAATGTAATATTTAGTGCAAAATCAGACATTGCATTGTGATTTGAATTGTGGTTCAACAGAACAATTAAAAAAAACTAAAGAAACTGGCCTTTTGAGGCAATCGCTTTTATCAAGCGATTTCTGTAACTTAGTGAGACCTCGGTACCTGTCCACAGGTGTTCTGGCCCAGTCCTTGTGAGAAACCTGCTCTAGCTTGTTTGTCCCTGTTTCAGAACTTCTCTCATTAGTCAAGTCAAGAGGCTTTATTGTCATTTCAACTATATACAGAGTAACAGTGAAACGAAACAACCTTCCTCCAGGACCATGGTGCAACACACAACACAGTGCAGACAGGCAGTACAACACAATGCAGACAGTGCAGATGAGACACACCTCAGACGAGAAAGTGTAAAGAAATAAAACAGAGACAGTAGTGGGAAGTAAGATTGTGCAAATAAAAAATGCATACAATGATAAAGTATAGTAGAGTGCAGCACAGGTTAGTGCGGGACTGCAGCAGCTATTTTCCTAAAGAAAATAACAGGTCTGTGCAAAATGCAATGTGCAATATGAGCAATAAATGTGCAAAGAGTCCAGTGATGTAGTGAGGTAGTGTGTAGTGCAATGCTTTCACATTGTCTGGGATTCCCATCTTGGGTGAATGAGTGTGTGTGTGTGTGTGTGTGTGTGTATGGAGGAGTCCATCCATCCATTTAGTCTCGGATTGGGGAGCTGTTACAGAGTCTGGTTGCAGAGTCTTGTTTTGTATACAATATTGTACACAATCTGTAGTATTATTAATCATATCTGTTATTGTAATATTGAGTCTTTTTATTAAAGCACAAAATGATGGAAAATTTCCACACTGTTACTTGTCAGATCTGTTACTGATTTATTTGGTTTAAACAATTTAACAAATCTCTCCATACCTGAAATATACCCACAATTCTTAAATAGGCTGTATACAGTGTACAGTACTGTCCAACATTTGAAGTGATGAGTTTTGACACACCAAAGAGGTATTTTTCTCACAGCAGTTCTTAAAACCAGTTCTTTGTAGCAACATATAAGCTGGTTATGATCAGTGAGTTTACGCTCATCTGCAATCTGAAAACAGGATGTTTCAGTATGAGCAACCTGAGGGAGCAGGATAGAGAGGGGGAATTGAGGGAGGATTTGAGGGAAAGACACATCTCACTATTATGAGGTTGCAGAGGGGGAGAGAGAATGACTGGATTACTCCCCTCTTAGGGCGAGAGGTAGTGTCGGGCTCCATTCAGGCTTAATTAACTGTGGATTAGCTGGAGCTTTCAGTGGCTTACATCCAGAGGAAACATGAGAACCATTAGGCAGCGGCCCAGAAGCTTGGATTGTGACCTGCTCCATCTTTGCAACAAGACACTGTATCTCTCTGCATCTTTCTGTGTGTGTGTACGTGTGTGTGTGTGTGTGCATGTATACACTAGTTTGACTGTATTTTTTGTGTGAAAATCTAGTCTGCAGTAGATGTAGGTACATAGATATAGACTATGCTTACAGCATTAGTCTGAAGTTTGAGCTGGATACCTTCTGTGATCTTAACCTTTTGGCAGTGTCGTCATTACTCTGTATAATCAACGTGTCTGATACTGTCTCCAAATTTGGACCAATGGACCAATAGAAATGCTCCAAAAAGACTTCCATTGAAGTGAAGAAGGTTCTTCCTTCTCTTAAATCCTAAATTCTAAATCCTCTCGCATTGGATATACGAGGTTTTTGCGTGACAGAAACGAAAAGTAAGCAGACGCAAGCAGACATGGACATCTTCACACACAGATTCATACAAACACCAGAGTGAGACAGAAATGCTGTTGTATGCATAACCTGTCTTGTCCCTGGGGTGTGTGAGTGTGTGTGTGTGTGTGTGTATGACTGATGTGTGGTGACACACAGTTAGCTGAAGCTTGGCCTCTATTGCAGAATCCCACCCAGCTGTAATGCCTGCCCGCTATGATTCCTTCATTACTCCACAGTGAAATGGAAGAAACCTCCAGCAATGCTAAGAGAGGCTGACGCCAAGGGGAGCTCTGGTGTATTGGGGATCATTGTCAGAAAAACAAAGAGAAGAAGAAAAGAGAGAGTGACAAAGGGCAGAGGAAGAGAGAGAGAGAAAGAGAAGAGAGAGAGCGAGAGAGAGAGAGGGAGGAGGGAAGTTGAGTGAAGCGAAGTCTTTAGTTCCTTGATTATGGCTGAAGGGCAGCTTACAGCCGAGCGGTGCAGCTGGAAGATACTGCGAGTAAACGGGGTGAATAATTTAGTGGAGGGGATAATGAGAATGAATGTTTTCCCCCTTTGTTGTCTCTTTCGCTATGCCTGGTCTTTAAAGATAGCCAGAGCCCTCGCCGAAAATGTGTGTTTATCACCGTGCCGCCCTGACACTGCTAGCACAACTTTTTCACAGGGCCAAAGTGGACACGCACACAAACACACACTCTTACACACAGGAAAATCCTGCATTTTTTTATTATTACAGCTTACATAGGGGAGAGGCGAAGACCAGAGCGAAACGATAAATGAGTTTTCCTCCACACATAATCCTGTACAGTGCAGCATTTCTCGAGAGGTGGCATTATCAAGACCGGCGCCAGGGTAGATCCAGGGCTTCGCCTTGGCCTGTACGTGACCCCAGCTTACAGAGCTGAAGTAAAGCAAGCATTAGAAAGCTAGCGTTGAGCAAGGATGCCCAGCAAGCTGGGAAACATCACCTTCAGCCGTCTAAAGCTTCTTAATGCTTTAATTAGCAGGATGCTAATTTAAACCAAGGCCCAATTTCAGACCTACCTAATCACATTGTTCCACATTTACAGCTGCACTCTGCTGGATGTGCAGATTTGAATCAAGTGGTTTTCTGCTTGTGACGCTGAATGTCTAGACCGAATAAAATGCATTGGAATTGAACATACTTGAATAAAACTTTTAATTTTCTAATGAATTATTCATGAGTTTGTCTCTTTCTGGTCACAGTGTTTGGATACCTTGAATGTAAGACCTTGTTTACACCTGGTCCCTTCATGAGTTTTAGGACTATATCTGGATAAAGTAAATTCACATTAAACTGCAGGTGTAATCGCAGCCAAGATACAAATACGATTACTCAAACCACTTCAGGAGATGGTCTAAGATGCATATGAGCCACATCTTATAGTGTAAACACATCCATCTCACCAAGTCGTATCGAACAACGAAATCCCCAATGCCCGGTACAACCAAAATAATGAGCAAATGTGCAAATTTCATCCCACACAGCGATCAGATTTCAATCTGATTAACCAGAAATGCATTTAAAATCTTACCAGGATACATTCCAGATACTAGTCAGTAGGTATAAACAGGGTCTAACTTGTAGTGCCTATAGAGTTACCTAGGAATGTTCTACCTGGCATCCAATTTGCCAGCTACCTCACCGTTTTGGCTGTAATCAAGGATAATTACTGCAGTGTAGGCTACACACGCCAACCCATTAGGGCGGGCATGGACTACCACAAGACTTGCATCTGGCATCTGGCACCAAGACATTGGCAGCAGATCCTTTATGTCCTCTAGTTGAGAATTAGGGCCTACATTGATAAATCAATGAGCCTTGGGTGCCCATGACCCTTTTGTCAGTTCACTAGTAGTCTCTTTTTGAGCACTTTTGGTAGGTACTACCGTGGTCAGGGATTTGGGAGTTGGGCCCCATATCTCGAACAAGTCTCCCAATATATTTAATTAATACATCATAGGCCCCCTGCCAGTCACAGGCCCGTAGAATTATCCTAACATCTCTCTCCATATGGCACCCCTGGCCATGGTTCCCATATCATTAACACTCCGCAAGACCTGCCTGGTATTTTGGAGATGCTATGACCCAGTCGTCACAATTTGTCATCACATTGTCAAAGTGGCTCAGGTTCTTATACATGCCCAATTTTCCTGCTTTTAACAACAATGTTCTGTTCACTGTTCAGACACTGACTAATATGTAGATCCCATGCAGGCTTTAATATAATTTTTAATTTAGGAAGGGATATCATGTTTTAGTAAGTCCACATTAGACCCTTAACTTCCAAAATTCAAATGTTAGACCCTCTAAACTTCAGTTTAACTCTGCGTGAGCATAGTATAATAATTATATGAAAAATATGAGCAGCCAGATCTCTAAAGATACAATTATATGCTTTGGTGTTCAACAATGCTGTATCCTACATCAACCCGGAACTACAGTCAGACTTCTCCGGAATAGAATAAATGACAGAAACTAGAGCAGCGTGTTCTTCATCACCCTACTGCCATGTTATTGTCCAAAGACTCACAAAACAGTGCAGCCAGTGCTGCAGCCCGACCTGCCAGCCTCAGGCATCAAAACCACTGCTACAACCATTGCCTTTGTCTTCGTCATGCTGAATGATTTTGCCATTAAGTCATTTCTGAAGTGTCTGTTGGCTGGCCGGTGGACATTACAATATCGACCCGCGAACATGCCGCCTTTTCATCTGCACGTCCAAATCCGCAGGCGGTATTAAAGTCGGTATTAGTCTTCACTTGGCTGGCCAGTGGGGCTCTCGTTAGGATGTTTATACAGTCCTACAAGTCCTCCTCAGGATGAAATATCTCATTTGCCAGGCCCTGTCAGGCCGGGGTGGGATCGATCGCTGCTATGATGTGTGTATGTAGGGGATGGCTGGGCTTAAGCCCGGAGAGACATGTAATATATGGATTAGAATTAAGGCCGGCCTTGTGACAGCCTCATTTATCTTCTAGTGTGACAGGAGCGAGCCCAAGCGCCGCAATCTCCACTGTTTTAACACTTTTATTCTAATCAGACATCCAGGACAGACACACACATACACACATTCTCTGTCTCTGTGTGTGTATGTTGGGTAGGGGTGTGATGGATTGCATGTCCCGCTGGAATTCCGTCATGTTTGCATGGCAGAGCGGGACTGGAAGTGAAGCAGATCCTTTCCACTCATTGATCTGTGTGGTTCTGTCTAAACTCACAACTGCAGCCTCACACCCAGAAATCAAGCTCAGCTGAGCATGCAGGATCCTGTGTATGGATGGCACACACACACACACACACTCACATGCAAATATGGAGATGCCTCACATTCATATGCTGTACTCAGCTAAAGAAGAACTAACTTCAAAATAATGACAGACACACCTCTCAGCCAAGCATATCTGTCAGGCATATCATCACTGTGAAGCAAAAACAATCTCCAAAATGGCAACTGTACAGGAGAAGGAAAAAGAGAACCTGAACTTTTAATGGAAGTCAGTGTAAAAAGATGTCATTAGTCATACTGGAGCATTTCTGTTGGTCCATTTGTCTTGATATTTGGACACAATGCTGAAAACAACAACTGCCAGATTTTCATTAAGCCAGAGTGGGGTAGGATGAGCCAGTGGGTAAACTGAGTCATCCAAATGAGCCACAACCTTGGGGGTAAGTTAAAGTGGTGGTTCAACCCCCTTGTGTTTGCATGAGTCAAGTAAAAAGGTAAAGGTAAAGGTGCATGTATCTGTCACTGTACTATGTACAGCAAAATGTGTCCTCTGCATTTTACCCATGTTAACATGTTAAGTTTAGGTTATGGTTAATGTTAGGGTTAAGTTAGGTTAAGTTTAGGTTATGGTTAATGTTAGGGTTAAATTAGATTAAGTTTAGGTTATGGTTAATGTTAGGGTTAAATTAGATTAAGTTTAGGTTATGGTTAAGATTAGGGTTAGGGTTAAGTTAGGTTAAGTTTAGGTTATGGTTAATGTTAGGGTCAAATTAGATTAAGTTTAGGTTATGGTTAAGATTAGGGTTAGGGTTAAGTTAGGTTAAGTTTAAGTTAAGGTTAAGGTTAGGGTTAAGTTAGATTAGGTTTAGGTTATGGATAAGGTTAAGGTTAGGGTTAGGTTAGATTAAGTTTAGGTTATGGTTAAGATTAGGGTTAGGGTTAAGTTAGGTTAAGTTTAGGTTAAGGTTAAGGTTAAGGTTAGGGTTAAGTTAGATTAAGTTTAGGTTATAGTTAAGATTAGGGTTAGGGTTAAATTAGGTTAAGTTTAGGTTATGGATAAGGTTAAGGTTAGGGTTAGGTTAGATTAAGTTTAGGTTATGGTTAAGGTTATGGTTAGGGTTAGGGTTAAGTTTAAGTTAGGTTAAGTTTAAGTTATGGTTAGGGTTAGGGTTAGGGTTAAGTTAGATTGAGTTTAAGTTATGGATAACGTTAAGGTTAGGGTTAGGTTAGATTAAGTTTAGGTTATGGTTAATGTTAGGGTTAGGCTTAAGATAGGTTAAGTTTAGGTTATGGTTATGGTTAAGGTTAAGGTTAGGGTTAAGTTTAAAGTTAGGGTTAAGTTAGTTTAAGTTTAGGTTATAGATAAGGTAAAGGTAAGTTTTGGGTTAAGTTTAGATTTAGGTTAAGGTGTAGGTTCGGGTAATAAAATGTGTGCTCTGCATTTTACCCATCTGTGGTAGTAAACACATACACACACTAATGAACTAGGGGCAGTGAGTACACACACACCCAGAGTGGTGGGCAGCCAACTCCAGCACCCGGGGAGCAGAGAGGGTGAAGGGCTTTCACAAGGACCCAACAGTGGCAGCTTGCTGAGCATCAAACCCACAACCCTGTCCGGAGCTCTAACTGCTGAGCCACTACTGCCCCAATATTTAGTGTAAAGATTTGTGTTTCAGCCTAATATTAAATAAATAACTGTCATTATATATATTATATATATACTATATAAATAACTGAGTTCTCTGGAATGATGGTTGGTGCTTCATCCAGTACTTTTGGGATGAGTTGGGGAGTTGGGGATGAGGTGGGCTGGTGATCATCCAACATCCTGACCTCACTGATGTTCTTGTTGCTGTTGCTGGTAAACAAGCTGGTTAAGCTGGATGACCAGCTTAGCTCTTGAAGAGCTTAGTATTGCCTAGGTTGGTCAATATGCTTTGTCATATTGGTTGACTATCTTGGTAAGGTTGAGCTAACCAGGCTGTTTTCTTTTAGCAGGGGTGAAACAGATATGTATGTTCATATTTAATTTCTGGGTAAGCAGAAACACCCAAGAAAGCACACAAGAAAAGTCAACAGAATTTCATAGGACGCCAACAATCTGTCCCATTTCACCCCTCAGACCCTTTTGATTCTTATCTGTATATGATGTAGTGCTGATGAGATTAGAGCATGTATGGGCTTTGGTCAGCTGGACCTCTCGTGGACACCAGTGAAAGAAAAAAGAAAAAAGAAAAGAAGGCTAAAAGGAAAGTTGTGCTGGCTCCCTGCACTCAGCCTGCATCCTGTCTTTGGTGTAATTTTTGTGTAATTGCGGCTGTGTTGTGCCCTTTTAATGTCGAGTGATTGCTGTGAAAGTGGATGATAATTGAAGCGCTACACCTTGCTACCCAGGACATTACACGCTCCTGCCTGTGAAGTAATGGAAATGTGTGATCCTATCAGAAGCTGCACGAAAGGGATTCTCACCTCTAGCAGACAAACGCTGTTTTTTTCAGAAGCATTTTCATGTACTACACTTTTCTAGCCGCTGGTTAATTGGACTGGAAGTGTAGTGCATGATGTTACGGGGGGTCAAAGAGGACAGAACTAACAACATACGTGTACAGTTCGCCCGGAGGAGACAGGGCAGTCATCAACTACATCTCATCATTGTTCCAAAGAGGGGTTTCATAAATCTGAGCTACAGCAACATGTACTTACACCACTGTGCAGAATTCAGAGGCCGCCCTTGATTTTGGTAAATCTTATATTAAAGGCTTAATTACTAAATTACTAAAAATTAAATTCTTCTTAGTTCTGGGGTGGACAAAGCAGAACACACTCACCAGCTAGCCTTTGTTTTAGTTGATGCATTTTAAAGTCTTGGCTGCAGGATGAACAGACTTGGAACTTGTCAGGACTCAAGCCCCGTCTACATGTACCTGTATAATTTTCACAGCCCTCAAGCCCAAAGCTTGATGTCAGATCCTTCAAGAAGCAGTGTAACGGCCAAAACAGCAACAAGAGCTCATAAAACATACATACATATATATATACATATACATATATATCAACTGGAAGTGCACCCTAGGAAATGTGTAACATTTTCATCAAGATATTTTGTACATATTTATGACTCACACTACAGCTCCCATCCAGTGGAGGTGCTGTTTTGTCAAACACTAACAACCAGTCTGCCGTGTCCTCGAAGAAGAACTGATAATGGACAAATGGATGCAAAGTCCTGCGGAAATGGTAAGAAGCTCACATTCTGCTGTGGTTGGGGTTAGGGTTTGGCTAAATTAAGTATAGGTAAAGGTTAAAGTTAGGGTTAAGTTAGGTTAAGTTAAGTTCATGGTTAAGTTTAGGGTTAAATTCAGGTCAAGGTTAGGTAATGGTTATGGTTATGGTTATGGTTAAGTTAAGGTTATGAATATGGTTAGAGTTAAGGTTAGGATAGGTTTAGGTTATGGTTAAGGTTAGAGTTATGGTTAGTGTTAGGTTAAGTTTAGGTTATGGTTATAGTTATAGTTAAGGTTAAGGTTAAGGTTAAGGTTAGGGTTAAGGTTAAGGTTAGGGTAAGGTTAGGTTTAGGTTATGGATAAGGTTAGAGTTGAGGTTAGGGTTAGGTTAGGTTTAGGTTAGATTAAGTTTAGGTTATGGATAAGGTTAGGTTTAGGTTAGATTAAGTTTAGGTTATGGATAAGGCTATAGTTAAGGTTAGATTAAGTTTAGGTTATGGATAAGGTTAGGTTTAGGTTAGATTAAGTTTAGGTTATGGATAAGGTTATAGTTAAGGTTAGATTAAGTTTAGGTTATGGATAAGGTTATAGTTAAGGTTAGATTAAGTTTAGGTTATGGATAAGGTTAGGTTTAGGTTAGGGTATGGATAAGGTTAGGGTTAGGTTAGATTAAGTTTAGGTTATGGTTAAGGTTAGGATTAGGGTTGGGTTAGGTTAGTTTAGGTTACAGATAAGGTAAAGGTAAGTTTTGGGTTAAGTGTAAATTTAGGTTAAGGTGTAGGTTCGGGTAATAAAATTACTTGGATTAAGGTATGACTTAGTTTACATTTAGGCTAGTTTAAGGTTAGAATTAGGTTTAGGTGTACTTGATTAGGTTAGGTAGTTTGAGTTTGGGTAGTTTAGGTTTTTAGGTTAAGGTATAAGTTCAGGTTTCTTCTTAACTGTGTTTTTTGGATTGATCTTTTATCTAAGTCTGTTTAGCTAGATACAGTCTTCCCATTGTTTTTACTCAGTGCTTGCTGGCCTAATTTTTTCATGACACTTGAAAAAATGCATCTAATTATTAGGAGTATTATGTTTTCTGTAAAGTGCCTTTACAAAATCAAGACATCTTTGTCCTAAAAATGTATCATTTTCCCCCCACCCCACCCCCTCAGACCCTACACACTCACTTTAATATAACTTTCTAGTTTGACATTTCCCTATCTGCCTGCTGCTTCAAACCTTGTCAAACAGACAAATCCCCCCTGAAGCATATCTGAGTGTATTCACGCAGCCCTGCACTCTCCACACCACCGGGGGGGCTATATCCTGACATCAGATACTGCCCGTGTGCCAAACTTGAGCTGCTCAACAAATTTGTCACTGCCAGGCGATAAAACATTAGGAGAAACTGCGCTCATTCCACCGGCCTTAAACAGTGCGGCTCTGGCTGAGCTCACCTGCGAGCTCCTCCGGCTCGCTGCACAGGGGCTACTCGGAGACATCTATCAGAGAAGCGTTTTGGATAGGTGTGTTGAAAGCAGTTATATGTGCTTTTGAAATATTTCCCAAGACGCTGCATTCTGCAGAACATACAAAAAATACATCACAAAGCTTATTTCAAAGCCTATTTATGATCGCACCATTCCTCATTCAAAACACCCAAAGGCTTCTCCAGAGTGTGGGCTTTGAAAGGCATTTATACTTAACAGCGCAGCTTCCAAATCCCAGCTCAACACCCCCTGACACCCTGAAATTCCTCCACAGCACACCTACGCTACACCTGTGTAGCTGCAATCAGGATACTGTCTGCAGCACGCCTCCACCACTGCGGCCCAGAATACACACCTCCCCACCAGCTTCACTGAAAGGGTAACTAAAACAGAGGCCATTTAAGCTGCATAAATTAATCATGAATATGAATACGCTCTTTAAAAAAAAAGAACCAGCAGGCTGTTTGACCCACAAACTGAAAATATATCCACATTAATTGTAATTGCATTCCAAGTTAAGGTAGCAACCGGCTCTGATCCTACTCTGTTTTAATTGAATAGGGAAATTGTGGCATTGTGTGCAAATGTGTGGCATAATCCAATATGTAATCCAATTAATCCAAATATTATTAACCTATTCAGATTCATGAATACACACCAGCAGATTTACTAGGCAAAGAGCAAAAAGCGCCACAGTAGCAAAGTCTCATTCAAAAACTAGTGAGATTAGGACCTTTATAGGGCCTGTGTACACCTATGCATTCATGCAATTATTAAAAATGTAAAGAATAATGCACCATGAAACTTTCTGTGTATGTAAGTAATTATGAAATATGCAAGTGATTACAATATTAGAGTGAAAGGATATGTTTATTGGGGAAAACTGTACACCTGAAAGGAGACTCTAGCACCCTGTTGGTCTGACAGACAGGTCGTCAAGTTCACAGATTGGCTACTGAGAAAGCTGTAGTTCTAATTCTGAGATATTTGGTGTTGTTTGGTGTAGACATTGAGCTCAGTTTGGCACTCAAGACACAGAAGATTAGTCATTAATATGCATTAGCTGATTAGCATGACATTTTTTCTCATATTTTTCAGAGGACACATAAATATACTGTAACTGTAGGACTAGACTGTCACACTTTGACTTTTTAGAATCAGAATCAGAATAATTTATCATGCTTCTCATTATGTGGTAAACAGAGTATCTATGATGTATCTCAGATTTATCTATAGTTATAGTTAAGCCTTCAGACCCCATATGTTAGCCCACACATCAGTTCTGCACTCAACTGCATTTTTGTCATAATTACCATCAGTTTTATAGGTCCTAAAATAGAACCCTGTGGAACTCCACAAGACATGCCGAAGCTAATGGTTAAGCCAATAATGTACAATGGTTTCTGCATTAGGATTAATAACTGACACTGATAATACACACAGGGTTCAATGTGTTAAGGACACAACATGTTCTCAGCACAAATGATGTATAACAGTGGTTGGTGACTGTGTGTATGTGTGTGTACGTGTGTATTTATATATGCATATTGTCAAGAGGTTGAAAAGTGTTTCCAATTCAAATTGATGGCAGTTCTCATCCTATATAATCCACTTCTGTGCAGCCATTATGCTAAATAATGCAAAACATACCGCTGGAAAGGAATCCAGGTCTCGGAGGAGGTGATGCATTTCAAGGTCGGCTGCAGGACATTATCCGGTCATTTGAGAATCTCAAACCAATCTTCTGTCTTAATGCGTAAAAAACACCTTCAGGAGTGGACTGCGGCGACGAGCAACAGCCAAGCATGCTAGCGGAGATCAGCAAGGTTGGATTGAATCATCCGTGCTGCTTACATTTGTACACTGTCATAACATATATATTGTAAATGTACATATATATTGTAAATTTTATTTTATGTCCAGATTAATGGGACACTCAGCAGCTTACTTGCTGACTGTTGCTCATAAAATTCTACCCCCTTTTTTGCACTATACAGCCTTTTTAGAAGATCCTATAAAAACCACACAAGATTTTTTTTACATGGAGAAGAACCATTTGAGCAGGCAATGAAACATTCCTGCACTCAAACCATGAGAGTCATTGCCTTACTAAAGAACCCGTGAAGAACCCCTTTTTAAAGATGGCACATGGTACGTTGTGGACAAAGAATGATGATGAGGAGCATTCATGCTAAAGCTCAGTGGTAGATCATTCTCCTTTGAACATGCTGTCTTCTAACCCTCAGTGTTCTTTTTTCTGGGCAGGTGTTTGGTCTTCTGCAAGACGATTAGCATCTTAAACTATGGCAACGCCATTTCTGAAGAGCAGCCTATAGCTCCCCTGATCCCTAACATGTGAAGCATGGTAATCCAGTTAAAGGCCTTTACAACAAAAAGGACACAAGCCAGGGACTACCTGCTTGCACCGTATGTTACATTAGAACATGCTTTATTTAGCCTGTGTTTATGTTCAGCTGCATTCAAGCTTAAGGCCCTGGTATAGCTTCCCTGCGGTTTGCGTCAAGTACATTAGCTAATCCGGTGTCGCATTGTTTTATTTTATGAAGATAATCCAGTCTAATCATTGTGAATCATAACCCACATGAATTTATGCAAATCAGCAGGCTCAGGCTTGTGCTCACTATCCACCAGTCTCACACTTATGGCACCCAAGTTGATACAGGAAAATAATTAGATCTGTTTAATGCCAGTTTATGTAACTAGCCATATAAAATATATACATTTAATATTTGTCTGTAATAAAATTTATACCCCTATGTAATTAGCATGTATCTGTTCTTTCATGGACACCACTGTTGATCTGTAGGTCTGTAGGCTGTAGGCTGTTACCCTCAGCTTCCCTTTTACCCGGTTTAGGATTGCCCATTGGGCTCTTGAAGTGATTAACAGGAAACTCACTTCTAGAGAGAATAGCAACAGTGCTGAAGTTTCTCCATTTGCAGTCAGTTTCTCTAACCATGGATTGATGTACGCCCAGGTCTTTAGCAATGCTTCATGAGTCTCCAATCTTCATGAACATATCTTTTGAGGGCCTCTGGAAGTTGTTTGCATCGATGCATGGATGCTGTGGTTCCATTCCCTTCCATTCTATAGAAATGAAGCCAGTAGAGACCAGAGGTGGAGCCAGACTTGCCTACTCATTTGGTAGACCCGCCTCCTTCTCCCAGACCAAAGGTCAGTGTCTCAGACCACCGTCATTGAGATTACAGTGCAGAAGCAGAGTGGACCCCCCCCCCCCCTCTGGATACCCAGTTTGCTCAGTCAGTGGAATGATTCAACAGTAAAAGTGCAGTTCATTCAACTTCCATGTGATGACAAAAGGCTCAATGCAGGTTCTGCAGATGAAGGGACTCATCCAGCCAAGGCTGGCAATCACTTTTCTCCTCAGTGTAACCCTGCCTTCTTACCATATAGCAGAGGAAGGGTTTAATAATAAAATGGGCCAATATTAGCACAGGGAACACTAACCGTTGAAATTTGGAGACACTGGAGATTAAAAGACATACAGCAACCAGCCAGCAGAGTTGCTAGACCTGCAGTTGGTTCACTTTTAAGAGACATTGCACTGTCCATGTTTTCTACAGTCATTAGTTCACAATAGCCAATCTTTTTGTAGACAGATTTGTCAGAAGCCAGGCTTAGTATACCTTTCTGTAATGGGCAAAGCACCTTGGAAAGCTACCTTGCCAATTGTCTTGGAGACAACTTACTTTTTCTAACCTGCACTGTGTACGTTTACTCAGTGTGCTCATTAAAAGTCATGGATAGTACAAGCGTTTGTGTTATTAGTCTAGTTAGATTGTGTTTGCCTACATTTGTGACTTAGATAATGATCAGACCTTACATTTTATTAGTGACCATTGCAGAAACACAGTTCATTCCTGAAGGTTTTTTTCTACAGCTTTGACTTTCTGGCCATTTAAAAAGCTGCTGGCAGCTCGGCTTAGTGACCATGACTACTGCTTGCCCTGAAGCTGAATCGCCGCTTTACAGTTGGCACTTAATACACTTCCATACCTTTCATATGTACTCATATGTTTCATACGGTTCTTTTCCCCTTCAAGTAAAATGACACCACTTATTACAAGACTCTATTTGTACCTCTTGAACGTTTGAAATGCTTGGATACGAAGCTGCAGCCTTCAGTTGGTGACTTTCCTCTTAACTTTGATATTGGTATTTGGTTATATAAAGGCACTTAGATATGGAATGGGGTTTATTGTGCTCTGAAGCAGTAAGAGTAAAGAATACGTGAGAGTGAGGTATTGACAGATAGACTGAGTAAGACGCGAGTGAGAGTACTTTCAGCATTGTGCTTTGGGTCTTGAAGGTCATGGTGTGAAAAACTGAATTTTCCTACTTTCTGCTCAGATCTTAGATCTGAGACTTCCTTACAAAAGACTTGAGTCATTGATCTGGATCTGGATGGCAGCCTCACAGGTGAATGCCTCACCTGTACTGAATAAAAACCTCTAACTGAAACCTTGTGTGAGTGTGTTGTTACATTCAAGAGTTCCCAAAGAGTGACCATGCAGGCAATGGTAACTGCCTTACCAGCATTCCGACTGCTGTCGCTATGTAATGAAATCTCATTTCTCATTTTAGAGATGTAAAGGTTTTAATTACAGTGAAGTGTATTATGTGATGGAGGGCGTAAAAGGATCTGGGGAGGTCCAGGCCGTCCTCACGCTTCTCCTCTCTTGACAGTGGTGTGACAGGACTGTATCTAGACAGCATCACAAGAGCGAAACAGATGCTGGCCGATCTTTCTTGTAGCAGCCGAGGAAGAAAGGACGCTGGCACGATTTGATTAGAGCCCCCACTGGGGACCACGGAGAGGAGACTTAATTAAAATGCATCTTGATGGAAAATGCAGAGGAAAATATCATTTGTTAGGAGGTGCGAGTGCAGCTGGGAGTCAGGCAATCAAGAGGCACAGGAAAACTTGCGAGGCCTGCTAACTAACTGCCGGATGTAAATTGAAAAATGATAACAATTTGTCTGCTATGGCCACTTGGGCCAGGGCCAGATACAAACACTATTAAGTTTCAACCGGCTCTTTTTTCCCCCTCACTTCTCCTTCCACATCAAGGGCCTCTGTCACTGATCAGAGTAAACAAATTAAAATCTTCTCCGGGCAGTGGCCTCAGCACGATTAGGCCTCGCAACCAAATTGAGAAGCACACAGTGTGACGCTCCCCAGGCACCACATGCTCTCTTACACAGTGGTGTTTTAATACTACAGGGTTTCCGGCCAATTAAAAGACAGCATGGTGCTCAAATGGTACGATTTAAAACACGCGTTAAAAATAATGAATAATGAGATGGGAAATTTATTTAATGACCTCTTGTTGTCCTTAACTATGAGATGCACAGCCAAGGCCACACAGTGGGAACATTTTGAAACATTTTGTGGGGAAATGGTGCCTGCAGAACACTCAAAAAATGGTTGACTTACAAGCTGCTGAAATATGTCGACATTATTATTATTTTTTTCTTGTGGTAGCAAGGTCTGAAGATGCTGACTGTGTTGTAACTGATTGAAAGGAAAGTATAATGTAGATACCTTCATAGACTCTCCCAGTTCCCCACTACTTCTTCAAATCTACCTCTACATTTTCAACTTTCCCACTACTCTTTCAAAACTCACACTACTCTTTCAAAACTCACACTACTCTTTCAGGTCTTCTAAACTTTCACTACTCCAAATCTTCCACTACTCTTTCAACTCCTCCAAATCTTCCACTACTCTTTCAACTCCTCCAAATCTTCCACTACTCTTTCAACTCCTCCAAATCTTTCACTACTCTTCCAACTCTTTCAACTCTCCCACTACTACTTCAACTCCTCCAAATCATCCACTACTCTTTCAACTCTCCCACTACTCTTTCAACTCTTCCAAATCGTCCACTACTCATTCAATTCTCCCACTACTCTTTCAACTCCTCCAAATCGTCCAGTACTCTTTCAACTCTCCCACTACACTTTCAACTCTCCCACTACTCTTTCAACTCTTCCAAATCGTCCACTACTCATTCAATTCTCCCACTACTCTTTCAACTCCTCCAAATCGTCCAGTACTCTTTCAACTCTCCCACTACACTTTCAACTCTCCCACTACTCTTTCAACTCCTCCAAATCATCCACTACTCTTTCAACTCTCCCACTACTCTTTCAACTCTACCAAATCGTCCACTACTCATTCAATTCTCCCACTACTCTTTCAACTCCTCCAAATCGTCCAGTACTCTTTCAACTCTCCCACCACACTTTCAACTCTCCCACTACTCTTTCAACTCATCCAAATCATCCACTACTCTTTCAACTCTTCCACTACTTTTACAACTCATCCAAATCATCCACTACTCTTTCAACTCTTCCACTACTCTTTCAACTCATCCAAATCATCCACTACTCTTTCAACTCTTCCACTGATCTTTTAAGTCTTCCACTACCAGTTCTTTCAAATCTCCCACTACTCTTTCAACTCTCCCACTACTACTTCAACTCTTTCCACTCTTCCACTACTCTTTCAACTCTGCCAAATCTTCCATTACTCTTTCAACTCTCCCACTACTCTTTCAACTCTTTCAACTCTCCCACTACTCTTTAAACTCATCCAAATCATCCACTTCTCTTTCAACTCTTCCACTGATCTTTAAAGGCTCCCACTACTAGTTCTTTCAAATCTCCCACTACTCTTTCAACTCTTTTTTTAACTCTTCCACTACACTTTCAACTCCTTCAAATCGTCCACTACTCTTTCAACTCCCCCACTACTCTTTCAACTTTTCCAAATCTTTCAATACTTATTCAAGTCCTCAAAATCTTCTGCTACCTTTTCAACTATTTCACTAATCTTTTGACTCCTTTACTTGTATTTAATCTCTTCCACTGATCTTTCAAATATTTCACTACTTTTTCAAATCTCACACTACTTTTTAAACTCACACTACTCTTCGGACTGTTCTGCTATTTTTTCAACTCCCTTTTCAACTCTCCCGCTACTCTTTCTTTACTAACTCCTTCTTTACTCTGTCAATTCTTTCACCTGGTAGGAGGCTATGACAAGACACCAGACTAAATATACGCTTTGTAGAGAAGGTTCAACCTGCTAAACATGAGTGAATGAGTAAGTAAGTTACATACCAGTTCAGGTGAACCAAAACTAGTCCTTTGGAACAATGCTTTGAAAGAACCACTCTTCAAACTGCTCTTCAAAGCAACCTGTTTGAAATTAAATGTGTAAAGAAACATTGCTGAATTCTTTAGTGGGATTTACAGCCGCTAACGTGCGGATATTGCTGATACTTCAAAAAGCCCACCATGTCAAATTCCGATGGGTTGACTGCTCTCCGGATCCATTCACATATCCCCTGAGAGAATGGAGCGGAAATAGATGAACAGCTTTCATCTGGGTTATTGATGGCTGTGGCTTAAAGGAAAGTGTGTAATTCCAGAAATAATTATATTTGTGCAAAAAAAAAACAACAACAACAAAAAAAAAACAACAACAATATGAAGTGGAAAAGCCAGGCACACTCTCTGGGGCTTGTATGGAGCTTGTGGAAAGCTTATTGTTTGATTTGCTCCCTCCACTGCACTCTCAAAGATTGAATTAAAAATGCTAATCTCTTCATCGCTATTTGCCAGAGTAAGCATGTAAACAACATGGGCGATCAGGAGGAGCGCCAGAACGGGGAGCGGGATTGCATGTGTGCTCTGCCTAACTGAGCGTTACGCAAGCAGGCCTTAGGTTGGCTAGCACACCAGCATGCACATTACCAGCAGCTGGCATGAACACCCAATTCAGCCTAATTTCTTCTGAAGTCTGGCGTCTGTTGGGCGCATGAAGTTCCGTTGTTAGGGTCAACAGTAACATCATCAGTCTGATATGGTACTTGTTCATTTGCCTGAAAAGTGCAGTGAGAAAATGGAAAAAAAAAACCCCATCAGAATCACAGTTTCATCTCCAGAAGAGCAGAAGAGTCATTTTCTTCTTTATATGCAAGATAACTGGCAATTTGAACCTTTAAAGTTTTCTGGGAAAGTACAGTATAATTCCCTTGCCTTTTTATGACTGGAGAACTGAAGTTATAGCTAAAATGAAAGAACTGTGGTAGCACTAGGCCTTTTTTAGCTTTTTTAAATGTAGGCATTTATCTCGTTTTTAACATTTCTACATTTTACATCCAGTTTTTCTCTCTTCTACTTCCAAATCCTTGCAAAATCCCTTCCCCTCCTCACATTAAACCTATAAATTTTGGCAAAACCTTTGTACTACAAGTCCTTGTGGCATGGCTCACTAATACCACACTGTTTAATGACCGGGATGATTGAACATCTTCAGTCTTATTGTATACTCCTCATATGATCTTAGTAAAGTAATATAGCAATTGCATTTAATATGTATAGCACTCTTCCAAAAATCAACACCTACAGAAACAGTTCATAGCAATTTTACCCTAAAACAGCAGCAGACTGATGTTGATGCTCCACTGCTACATCACTTTGGTGACTCTACAAGGAATTTCTCTCTTGCTCTTATTCAGCTAGCTATAAGTTGAAGCTAGATTAGTGTTCCCAGTATGGACTTCATGGTAGAGGCTGTAAAGAAGTTAAAAAAAGATGTCAAACGAAAAGAATGAGTCAGTGGAAATCAAATGAGAGGAAATCTTGGACTGACTCTCAAAGTGGACTACATAGGGAGTATTGTGTAATTTGGGATTAAACCTTTGTGTTTATGTCCTTCTTTTTGGTGTTTGGAGGTCTCTCTTTATGAGAGACTGTCACCCCATACTGGGCTAGCATGCTCATGCATTGAAGTGTTCTCATCTCTGTGTTGGCGGAAATATGTAAAAAAAAAAAACCAGACGGAGGGAAATCATAGTTTTTAGGAGGAAAAAAAACAATATGTATGGAGGGGGCCTAAATCAGCCCATTTTCCACAAAGGTTTAATCACTAACTAGACATTCGAGGTGACATTAGCAAACTTGCTAGATAACATATGCAGAAAGGCATCTCTGTCATTGCCGCTTAAAGTTTTGTGTACATTCATTTATCCTACAATTCTAAAATCCTTTAACATTACTCTACCACCTCAGTCCACAAGATTCTTTCACTTAAGAGTGACGATTAAGTCTTTGCCAGTCCTGTAGCCTTCAGCTTGTCAACAAATGCATGTGTACAAAAAATAGTTAACTGTATAAAAGGGAATTACACTCCCTGACTGTAGGGGGAGCTCATGAGCACAAAATACCAATTCTCACATAAGGCTGCTTTAACTCTATGTACAAAAAATACCTACATGTCTTTATCTCCTTTCAATTCTACCACATTTTGGTCGAAATAAAGTAGCATCAGCTCCAATACAGTAAATCCAGAGTCTCTCAAGACACATGATGGAAAAGGTTGGTCACCTTTCACTAATTAGCTTAAATATCATCAAATTGTGCACATTTCCAACTCCATTTAATAACCCAAAGGTGTTTGATTCAGCAGACAGGGACATTTTTGAAGGGTTTTAAGAGATAAACTCAATCAATCCAACCATGATTGCGATTTGAGTGCAGATGATCAAAGCACAGTTGGAATGCTACAATCAAACCTGTGAGCAAGACAAACCCCCGGGAAAGAGCCAGAGAGAGAGAGAGAGAGAGAGAGAGGAGAGAGATCAATGAGAGATTTTCCATTTAAATATCAAACAGCTAAAGGCCTGTGTTAATGCAACCATTAATTGTGCGGGTGGATTTATGAGACAGCCAGCAGCCTGCAGCACGTTTAAACGGATAACCTTGATTACCTCACACATACAAATGTGGTTAATGGTGAGAGAGATCGTCTTCAATCAGCGCTCATCCAGACAACTGCATGCCTCAGTGCCCTGCTGAGAGAAGGGCTAGCTACTCAGAATCCCAACAGGTCAGTCAGGGAAGGGAGGGGGGGTCAGTGCTCTTCTTTATTTCACACTCGTTTCCCTAACACACTCTCACTTAAGGTCTGGAAGCTTTTGGCGGAATACCAGAATATCATCAAAGCCATAAGTGTTATTTACAAGAATGCAATAACTAAATATAAAATTATGGTCAATTACTACGCCCATGCACTCTCTTAAAAAGGGTTCATCAGGGGTTCTGTAGTAAAGGCAGTAGTTCTGTACTGAATCATGACTCACAGAATCATTTGGATGTTTAAAGCCACGCTACGCTACAATTGTAACACAAAACTAAGATGAAAAAACAATACATTTAATGGTATTTTAATTTACATTCCTGCAAAGAACCACAGAATCCCACATATATATATATATATATATATATATATATATATATATATATATATATATATATATTTTTTTTTTTTTAGAATCGAACACCCAGACAAAATTAACAAACACAGCCAGCATAAAGTCTAATAAACAGTTTGGTAAACAGTAGATTATTAGCCTTGGTGCTTTACTGAAGGTGTTTAATTACATTTTACATTTACATTTACATTTACGGCATCTAGCTGACGCTCTTATCCAGAGCTTCCAGGGTTACTTGTATTACAGAGGTGGGCCAGTGTAGTGTTAGGAGTCTTGCCCATGGACTCTTATTGGTGTAGCACAGGATAGTCACCCAGACCAGAAATCAAACCCCAGTCTCCCACATGGTGTAGTAGCTCACTGGCAGGTAGTGGTGTTATCTGTTGCGCCACACCGACCACAGACCTCAGAGAAAAATGATGTTTCTCTGCAGGATATTAAACAAACGTTATTGTCATTTTTCTTTTTGCTAAGTTTGAATGAGGTTATTTGAGGGGGTGTCAGTGCTTTTCTTTATTTTACACTCTCACTTCAGGTCTGGAGGCTCTTTGCAGAACACCAGAACAGTTTAACAAGGTTAGTTTGTTACAGAAGAAGTCCTGAAAGGTTCTGGAGTGGAAGTCACAATCACCTGACTTGAACCTCATAACATATCTTTGATTTATTGTTAAAATTTATGGATTTATGCTGTTTACCTTTGGGTTACTGTAAAGCTGTTCTGGCAGTTCTGTAAAGTTTGTTTAGTAAACAGTTCACTTTTACTGTTGTTTCTTCATAAGATAGTTAGTTTAGGTAGTTTTTCTGTATAACGCTTAATCATTTCTGTAAATGTATAGCTTTTCTACTGAATTAGAAAATTGTAATTTTTTATGGCAGACCATTTTTCATGATTGTTGTTTCTTTTTTTAATAATTGGGGTTGCGCAGAAGGCAATTACAGCACCCAAACCCATTCCATGAGGAATGGACTAAGATTGCTCAGGAACACTGCCAGAAGCTGGTGTCTGGCAATGCCTCACGTTTGCAGCAGATAATAACAGCAGAGGGTTCTACTAAATTCTAAAGATGCTTGTCATTAAGGGATTCAATAATTCGGAGACTGCAGACATCATGAAGTGGCATTTAGCGTTGGATCTAGAGAAAGTAGTTTTTCTATTAGTTGTAGCGCTGAGCTATTTAAATTAGTCTTATTTGATTGATTGGTTTATTGCAAACAGCTGAAAGTTTGTAGATTTTGCTAATTAACCTGATTTGAGGGTTGAATAATTTTGAATTTAACTGTACGCCTCAAGCCGTTTTATGTATGACTTTTAATTTCTAAATTACATAATAAATTCAGACTGGTCCTGGAGTAGGTCTACCTCAGGAAAGGCCTGTTAATGAGCAGATTAGAGGGATTAAGTAAGTCAGAGTAAGGTAAACATGGGCTGGGCAGGACATCAGGTCATCAGTTGCAGCCCAAGTACCGTTCCATTCAAAAGTTCACATCTAGCCCAGTACAGTAGTACAGTTCAGGGTGTGCACAGCCAAATATCCCGGAATGCATTAGGCACCACACTGCTGTTCCAATTGCAAATTTACCGCACAGGACCCCCCCCCCTCCCGGGCAGTCCGAACTTGGCATACTTTATATTGAGAATCCCCCCAATGACTAGAACGTTGCGTAGGCCGTGGTTTCAGAGAAGGGAGGCAAATGTAATCCTTTCTGATTAGCACTGCCCAGCATTTAGCGTTAGACTTACCTGGACATGTAATTAAGTGCTGATCAGCCGTCCCCTCACTGTGTGTTGGTTTAATCATCTCCCGATGAGTCCTGATGAGTCTCCCAATGAGTGCTCTAACGCAGTGTGTGCTGTAGCCTGTAGTGTGTGTGTCTTTGTGTGGTCTCCACGCTCACTCATTACAGGCAGGTATTGATCACAGGGCTGGGCGTCCTTGGCTAGGTGATGAATGACTTTGTGCTTGTGAGTGAGTGTGTTTGTGTGTGTGTGTGTGTGTGTTCTAGAGATTGATGATGCAATTGTGATGGTCACAGTGTGCGTTTTTGATGGTGTGGCTGCGCAACCCTGTGTGAGCTAGATAGGCAGCGAGCGACAGGTAAAACAAAGCGAGGCCGTGTTTTGCCTGGATGTAGGAGTGTTTGTGTGCGCATGAAAGTGTGTATTCGCATTGTCTGAGCGTTGGTAATTGCTGCGGAGATAGGCTAGATGCTCTCCTGTTGCTTTGCTGATTGGTTGGCTCCGACTTTGCATGCGCGTTGATAATAAGGTGGCCCAGGTGATCTGCCCGTCTTCAATAATTCATGAGCCCACCCACACACACACACACACCGCTACGTGGCAGCATCCTCCATTCTGCAGACCACAAAAGAAAGAGACAGTGGCAACACACTCTGTTCCTCCATAATTACCTCCGGTTTGTCCGTAAGCGTGGGCAGCATGGAGAGACGGCCGTGTCCGTGCTTGTTGGGGCTCTGAAGGAACATTAAGGCTGAGCAGTAGAACACGAGGGTCTTTCCGCCTGTTGATGTGCCTTTTCTTCCCCAGGCTGGTGTCATGTTGGCATCAAAGCCACTGCTAACACCTTCTGCAGTGAGAATGGAATTTTCTGCACCCTATCACTACCTGCTCAGGGAAAGTGTGAACACATCCCTCTCTTTCCAGTTCCTCTCCATATTTCAGAAAGATTCAATGGATGTGAACAGAGTGGAGACCAGATGTAGGTATCAAAGACTACACTTCTTCTCACACCGGTCCTGAGGGACCTCTGACAGTACAGATTTTTGGTCTAGCCCTAATTGTTTTAGGTTAGGTTGGAAGAAAAAAATCTGGACTATCACTATGGTGGTCCCTAAGGACCAGTTTGAAAACCGTGAAGATAGATAGTGCAGTTCCGCTGTAAAAGAGTAAGCTTAAGGAGGTTCAGAGCAAGGAGCCGTGCCTCGGGGTTGCAGATGGGGGGCAGGATCATATATATCTGAGCACACAGGCAGATAAAGACACAGCAGGGCTCAGGCTGTACTCTCACCTGCTCTCTGCCTGTGGTGATAGATACAGCACAAACCTGGACACACACATATGTACACACACAGATAGAGCTTTCTGCTTCTCATCACAGTGTGACATATCTCTTCTTCTCCCTAAAGACACACACATGCTTGTTTTTATACCTTGTCAGGACATATACACTGAGAGTCATACAGCTGTTTATACCTTAACTGGTAAACTGGTTAGAAGGTCAGGGTCATCAACAGAGTCGATGTGATCCATGGAGGCCCCACCTCACAACCTACAGGACTGAATGCTCTATGCTCTGAATAGTCAGATCTGGGGAACCTACTCAGTATTAGGCTAATGTTGGTACTAATGGTACTAAAAGAATGAAAGAGCCTGCTGGTAATATGCTGCTTGCCTCAGAAAACTGACTAAAAGTATGAACAGCATTAAATTGTTCCAAAGTGGGTGCTGTTTTTTCCCCTCACCAGTAGCTTTGACCAGGGCAAGGAGAGCTTTCACCAGTGGGCTGGCTGTATGTAGACCCGTATGACCGTATACTGCCATACACCTGCAGATTTAGCTCCATTACTTTACACACCATTCTATTGGCAATGCTTTTCTATGGAGAGTGTACAGTACATGTTATGAACAGAGCATATACCACATAGCAAACACACTTACACCTCTTACCAGCCCTCAAACTACTGTGGAATAACAGCAATGGCATCACCAACACTGAAAACAAAGCCAGCTGAGCCAGTTGAGGCCACAAATAGAAACCATTTCACATGGTGTGCTGCATGTGGGCCACATGTGGTCCAAAGTTAAATGTGGCTGCTCCACCTGGGCCACAGTTTTGGCCCACAATACACTTGCCATTGCCATTACTGACCCATAAGACAGTAAGTCTGTAAGTGTTAGGGCCAGAATTGTCCGCTATCTGGGATGTATCAGCAGTGGGTGCACTTTTAAGAGGCTTCATCAAGTCAACACCATTTCGGTGTTCAAGGTCACCCTGTTTTTCTTTGGTGTTCCAACACAATCGAGCATTTCTTGTCTCAAAAAATATATGAAACCTCACACTCACACACCGAGGATCACTGTGGCTTTTGGCCTGCTGGTAAAGTAAACTTGCAGCAGTCTGGCTGGAGACGTTCTCTCTTCCTTTCTTCTTTTTTTCCTAATCAGGAGCTCAGCAGGAACAATTATGCCTCTGACAGCTCTGTTCCTCATCCAGAGTGAGAAAGCATCTACCCCCAGGCCTCTCCCTGTCACAGTCTACACACTCACACCCTGCCTACACACACACACACATAGGCACTGCATCCCAACATGCCACCACATCCCATGCGCACACAGTTCAGCAGTCACCTGTGCCTACTCTGCGCCTAAAAATACAGCACAGAAATACTGGAGAAGAAAGACAGCAGGAGGGCAGGACGGGTGATAGATAGAAAGGGAAGAAAGAGGGCGAGAAATAGAGGAGGAGAAACAGCATTAAACTGAGCAGCTGATAGATGGCAGAGCGAACAACAGCATGACTCCCTCATCCATTTTTTATGTTCAGAGATGAAGCGCTTTTTATTTACTCGTCGCGGGTAAAGCGAGACGGATGTAGACAGTGTGTGTGGCCTCTCAGTCACATAAACAGACGCACATCCGACTGAGCTGCTTTCAGCTGGACTTGGCTAGCAACACTACTTTATCCAATGTGGTCTGATTGTTGTCCAAGTCACAATCACAGGCAAACACAATCTAGCTATTCTGAAATAACAGAATTTTGGGAGGAGGAACATGCCTGAAGCCATCCTCCCTAATCTAAGTCCATTTCTACCTTGTCTGTGTGTCTATGACAAGTCTGCACAACCCCTCCACCACCCCGTCACCTCCCCTTTAACCCGGTCATCTATCATTCCTGACTACACGCATCAGAGGAGCTTCAAACCACAAAGCAAAGCCATCCGAACTCCAGCCGAAAATACTGCTCCGAGTCCCCCCTCTTTCTCATAGTCTTCTTCCAAATAATCATAAGCTGAAGGGATGATCCGATCTAGCAATATGCAAAATTAAAGGCAAATATCATAATAATATTAAATAATATTTAAATCCAGCAGTAAAGCAATATGTTTACAAAGACTTTCTCCACATTTTCTGCAGAGAAACCTACAGAACTTTCACCTACAGAAATGTGCAATTAAACACCTTCAATAAAAAGACTGTACTTAAAGCTCTGCACCAAATTAAATGATCTGCCAAACACTGAGAGAATTCTGTAGTAGCATGAGAGGGAACACTGGCACACAGCCACAAGGAACCAAACACCAAGGACTTACAGCCTCCAACACTGCCACTTTAATAACAATTAACCATTATATGAAACATATGAGCCCTCAAAGAAAGGTAGCCCTGGAGAAACGGTGGCACATTGACGGTGAGTGTCAGTGACTGGAGGATACGCCCAGTATGTAGATGGATAGATGGTGCCAGGAGCCTATGGGGAATGATGCATGTCTGCTGCAGCTTTGCAGCAGTGTTGTTTGATGTTCATGAAATTTACCCTAAAATAAAAACAAATTAAATAATTGTTGTAATTTTGCATACATTTGATTGTAATTTAAGAAAGCAGTAAAACACTGTATACATAATATAGTATTTTTTTGTCCTGTAAAAAAATATTTAAAATGTCATTTGTAATTATTGGCAGAATACATAATAACAGTTGGGTTGTTATTTTACAGAGAATGTCTGTCATTTTGCAAGGTTTTGTATAGAATTGTAAAAAAAAAGAACACTACTTAAAAATGTTAGACTTATTTAGTGCAGGCTAGAAAAAGTAAGTGAATCTTTTTCCAGGAGCTAATTGGCAAAAAGTGTATCAATTAAAGAGACCAGATTGGAATCCTGAAAGAGGTGAGAAAGAACCCAAGGGTAAAAATAGACACCACCAACCGCTGCGGTTCTGAAACGACAAAACAAAACATTGCAGTCCATCTCAAGTCAAGCATCCCAGAAATATTGGCAAAACAGGGAGAGATGATGCAAATTTTTTGCACATCCACAGGCTAAAACAGCTTCTACAGGTTATTAAACAAAATTCAAGGGTTCACTTACTTTTTCTAGCCTGCACTGTGGATATTTGTGCTATGCTTAATTAGAGACATGGACAGTGCATGTTTTTGTGTGTTATTAGTGTAGTTAGTGTCTGCCTATAATTGTTGTTGACATGAGAATCAGGGCCAAATTTTATTAGTGACCAATGCAGAAATACAGGTCATATCAAATAGTTCACTTACATTTTCTTGCAACTGTTATTAATGTAACCGTACCAGTGGGGATACTTTGAAGGATATGATGCTGAGTGTTGCAAAAATTGTCCAGCAAAGTCCCAGCAAAGGGTTATGCAAAGTATATGACACAATTACGTGAAAATACGGGTTCAAAATGATCCACATATTCAAAGAAGTCGAGGGAATTTAGGTCACTGGAGGATTCCGTTTCTGTGTCCTGAGAAACAGCAGAATGGATGATAATGAGAGGGGTTTGACTTTCTCTGTCATCTCTAAGGGTGGGGTGCTCTCAGAGGATTTCACAACCAGGAGAGATAAATCCTCACTAAGTCACCTGTGAGAGAGGGATAGAGGGAGGAAGCTTCCTCCACGCCACAGATCAGTGGAAGGACTGCTGACTGACTCTGTTCTTAATGGGAGAGAAGTGGGACTCCACTTCCCAGGCTTCTGTCTGCTCCATGGAGGCTGAGGAGAGGCTTTTCAGTCATTAAATATAGACAGATCAGCCATAACATTAGCACCGCCACCAGGAGAAGTGAAAAACAATGATTATCTTCATCAACAGTGGCATCTGTCGAGGGGTGGATCTATTAGGCAGAAAGTGAGCAGTCAGTTCTTGAAGGTGATGTGGTGAAAGCAGGAAAAATGGGTACGCATAAGAATCTGAGCCACTTTAACAAAAGCCAAATTGTGATGGTAAGATGGGTGGGTGAGAACATCATCCAAACATCAGGCAGGTCTTGTATGCTTTTTCAGGCATGCGATGGTCAGCACCTACGAAAAATAGTCCAAGAAAGGACAACCGGTACCTAAGGATCATTGATGCGAACCATCGAGGCCCCTACCTCTCAACTTACAGGACCTAAAGGATCTGCTGCTAACGTCTTGATGCTAGACACCACAGGATGCCTTCAGAGGTCTTGTGGAGTCCATGCCTCGAATGGTCAGATCTGTTGTGGTGGCACAAGGGGAACCTACCCAATATTAGGCAGGCGGTGTGAATGTATATACACACACGATGATCAGCGAGGTACCCTAACTTTTACCGACACTCACTGATCTTTTAATCAGAAACACCAAGCTGCACTTTAAAGGCTCCTCATTACTGGAGCATCACCCCTTTCCACTTAGTCCATCAATGGAAGGGGAAAATGATAGGATCATCGCAGAGCAGATATTTTTAGGGGTGGTAGGCCATTCTCAGTACAGCAGCGACACCAGCAGGGAGATGTTTCTACACTTCAAACGTTCAGGCTTAGAAGTTAGAGCATTTCCTGCTTCTCACCGTCCAAGTCATGCCCAATACATTTAATGATGTTGCAGTCTGGACTCTGGGGTGGTCAGTCCATTGTTCTAAGAACACCACAATGTATCTGCTCCTGTGTTTCCTTTCCTTAGTAAGACCTTCTTGATTAGCTCCACAGTTGTTCAGACCCACAGCGTTGAGTCGTCTTCTCACTGAGAGAGAAACATCTGATGTTTGAGGATGTTCAAATCTGAAGCAAAAGCTAAAAAAAAAAATATATCTTTGAGGGATGTTTTTGGAGGGTCTACCAGGTCTTGTACAGCTGTTAGAAGTCCCATTTACTTTGTATCTTGAAGCCATTTTGATGTTTATTTTTCAGTTTTTTTTTCACGTCCAGTCCTTTGACATTCTACTTTCTCATGCCCTTTATCATGCAAATAGACAATCTTCTATCTAATCTCCTCAGAAGAATCTGACTGGGAATTCTGCAATGGCTGGCTGATCCTTAGCACAGTACTGTCCATTCCGACCTGTAAGGACTTCTGAGAGACTCCCTGAGGCACAAAATGTGGTAAACTGTTTACAAGAGTCACCATAATGCCGGCGGCTCGGCTACTGAGGAGAGCATTAGAAGTTCCTTCAGCTGCCACTGTGGCCTCCCAGCAGATTTGAGCATGAACATTTCATAAAGAAGGCCCCATCCCGCTGCAGCCCCTGATCAGAATCAAAGCCATGTTCCAATTACATTTCATTACTCAGATCCTAACGACACACCGTGATCATTTATTGATTTGAAGTCAGATGGCCATTGTTCCCACACAGCAAGGCCCTGCTCTTCTGTGATAGTTGCCAAGACAAGCCTGGCACTGTATGACTTCACATGAATACGCTTCATTATTTACATAGCATGATTAGGAATTGATGTGCCACAAAATGAATGGGAATTCACAATGAGACTGTAATTGGAGAAAGGAGAAGACTGTGGAAGAGAGATGGTGGTTACAGTGGTGACACAAATCAAGGGCCGACTTTCTAGGACTCTTCTTATTTTAAATAGAACTCCATTTGTTCGGGTGTATTAGCTGCACAGCAGGTCAGAGCTCCAGAGCATGATGAAGCTGAAGGCTTCTTGCTTCCATCCCAGGCAGGGCAATAAAGCGCCTGTCTGCCTTACCCAGCACGGTGGCCCTGAAAATAGAGCTTTGAGAGATCGGAGGCTCCACTGTACATAAACAAAGCATTAAAGGGCCCATAGCCTTTTCCTTGAGGTTCAGTTCATGACATTTGTGTGAGGTTATGCAACAAATACAGTCATGATTCATTTTTACATGATTACTTTTTAGCCTTTTTTTATTCCTTAGAATAAAACCAACATTATGTAGCAGTTGCATCTTAAATGAACCACTTCAGAATCGGTTGATGGTTCACTGACTGAATGCTTCCCCAGCACTATGGAAAATTGATGGAGCCACATGTCCACCTCTCGCCAGAACTGCGTACCACTGCATTAACTGCTTTTAATTGCATGCTAATCTCTATCTGCTGTATCTGTAACAGATTGTCATTGGTACCCAAAGACCTTACTGGATATTCAGATAATGGCAAGCTCTGGGTTGCTTTGCAACCAGCCAATAATCTCACAGAATAAGATGTAATGTAAAGCTTAGGTAAAAAAAAAATTGTTACATATCACAATATGAACATAAATCATCTAGAAGAGGATGAATCTTTAAATGCTTCAGTTTCAGCGTCGCTCCAGAGGTGTTTTATCTGCGTCTCGCAGGTGCTGTGTAAATGCCTCTCCCTTATTTTCAGTACCATGGTCTGTTTTTACGCATGTGCAGACTGAGAAATCTTAAGAGGATACGTGTACTGAGAAATATGAGTGCTGAGCAAAAATCCAGCTCTCTTGATCCGATTTCTTTATCGGATTTTTAGACCTTCTAATAGAACAAAATGGAGTATGCTGTTTACATGACCACTTGAAATATCAGATAACTGCCAAAATCTGAGTATGACTGGATTATTAAGGATCATTAATCAGATTACTAAAGTGAGTCATTATAAAAATTTCCCAGAAATTAAAAAAAGTAATTTTGGAGCATTTCTATTGCTCCGTTCATCATGAAACCCAACATTTCGCTATAATACAAAGATCCACTGCCAGATTCACATCATATCAAAAAATGAAGATAAATGAAGATACAAGCTTTTTGAGTGACAGCAACATGGACCAGTGATATTGACCACAGTCAATTCTGAGTTTACTTGTACTACCAGAACTATAACGTCCATTTTTTTATTTTAAGTGGGGTTTGTGTTCTTTTCTAAGACTAAAACAGCATGTTGTCAGAGTTGAAAACTACTGAAGTATTCCTGTAAAGTTTGAATGGCCATAAATACGCTTTCTGCTGTGGCCTCTCTCTCTCTCTCTCTCTCTTTGTGTGAGTTGCTTCGCTTCCGGAGTTCTCTGTGTGTATTCCCACTGCTGTGTGCAGACCGAGGATTGATCAGAGGGCTGGAGCCTGTGCGCCGAGGCCTGGGAGATGATGGCACGTCACCCTGAAATAGCAACTGTTCAACAGAGCTGCACTGGCTCTCACTGTGGGGCCTTTGTAGTTTCAATCTATTACCCTCCACCATTAAGATCCATTTGGTTCTTGGTACTGCAGCGGGGAGTGCACTCATACCTCATGCTGTTTTATATAAAGGAAGTACCTGCTCGGTAAGAGCCTGGGGGCCTGCGGGCTGACCTCGGATTAAAGAAAAGCAAAGTTAAAGTGGTGGGAAGTACAGTAACGGCTTTATTAAATTAGTGCAAAAGACAGACAGAACTCATTCGTAACGTCATTGTTTTCTTTGCTTTACCGGGACTTTATGGGGTCTTCCACACAAACCCACACATACACACACACACGTTTTATTATTTCTTTTTTTTTTTTTTTTTTTTTACTTTTCTCTCTTTCTTTCTGTTTGTTTTCTTTTTTTTTTAATCTTCTTCTCTTTTTTTGATCCTCTTCTCACAAGCTCAAAATACAAACCACCAAAACCGTCAGCCTTTCTTGGCCTCTCTGCGGGAGTCAAGGGGAGAGTGAGACTAAATGTCATACCAACAGATCCATGAAAACACAGGTCAGACAGATTGCCAGTTTGCAAATTAGTTTAAGACTCCAGATTCAACCACACATTCTCGAAAAAAACTGGAGCTAGTACATGAAAAAGAGGAAAATACATCAAGAGCATTAGAAATAGTGCCTAAAATTCGCAAAAAGATACAGTTTTCTGTCTTTTTATTTGTGAGGGGTAACTGAAGACGTCTGCAGTCAAATTACATAAGTTAATTAATACATTTTGTACAATGGTAAAAAATAAAATATATATAGTGTACTTTCCCTGCACTCCCCTCGCCCCGCCCCGGCCCACCCCACCCCACCGGTTTCACATCATTACTAGAAAGATATATTCCACTCCATAACAACTAATGCAGTTTAAAAACGGAGAGAAAACCCAAAAAACTAAAGAGACTCCAGAGATTCGACTTTAAACTTTTGAAGGCTTTTGGCTACCACCTTGCCCTAAGAAACCACGGTCACTGCAGACTAAACAGGCCTTTTTACGTCCTCTCCATTACATTAGTAAACAAAGTCATACAGTAGTCTTTAACCAGAGACAAATAAAATACAGCAGAAAGTCCAGTTGCTTCCCCCCCCCCCCATCCGGTACGTTCCTTATTATTCCAATGAGAGTTCATTCAGGCGGTGGCATCCATGACAGTGTCCAGAAGTATGGAGAGTAAGAGAGAGAGAGAGCATGATGGGGTAGGAGAATGTGGAAGAGTATGGAGGAGAGAGAAAGAGAGATGGGGGTGTGGTGTGGTGGATGTGATGGTGCTAGTCAGAATGGAGGGAGGTGATGAGGGGTGAGAGAAGAACAGAAGCTCGGTGGTGGGCGTGTCTGGTGGGGGTGCGAGGGATGTCTTTTGAACTGTGTGTGAGAGGTCCTCTCCTGTCGCCTCTGCCTTGGTTTTGATGGGGGGCACGGACTGGTAGATATTCTTCAGCGTTTGCGAGAGGACCACAGAAAGGTTCAGCAGAAATTTACAGGCCTGTAAAGAAGAGAGAGAAAAAGAAGAGGGTGAGAGTGAGGATGTGAACGTGAGAAAGGACAGAATATACAGTGAAGACTTTAGGAGGTCGACTGCAAAAATTCCAAAAGTTCATAGTTGTGGTGCTGAAGTTTAGGAGCTGATCAGAATTCCAGTCTTCCAGTTGTCAAATGGGAAGGAGAACGTAACGGCAAGACCAGTCTGAACACACTCCACACCTCCTTTCCAACACCACACAACCTCTAATATCAAAGACATTTCTCTAATATTGGGGAAGAATGCTAACATCACCAGATGCCAGCAACTGCCTGCTTGTCCAAACACTGGCAATTTAACCAAGTACAAAAATTCAGAAATACGTCCCATGTAGCAAAAGCAAAAACTGCAGGTCTGGGCTTTGAGACAGGCTGAAAAATCAGCTTAATCGTGAATAATGAAAATTGGGTACATGGGAGTAACACACCATAAATCCCCTCAATTCAAAGAAAAGCAGCTTCAATATATTCAGCACACCAAAAACTACAGTGTGTCTGAATTAGGCACTAATTAGTAAATCTAAATGAAGTTATTTAATAACTGAGAGTTTGGGAGAAGGACCACGCCCAAGCTCCTCCTCTCCATTACTACACACACTATACATCTGCTCCTTCTCATTACGAAAACTCACACCCCACCACCGCCCCTGCTCCTCACAGCAAAATCCAACATGGCGGTTCTGCAGCCATTGCTTCTGGGTGCAGAAGTGTTTACTGCCACGGACGGGCTAATGCAGAGGCTAAATTCTGTTGCTGGTATGCAATGGTGCAATGGCCAAAAAACACATTGCACATTCAGCTGGTGCAGCAACTGCTGGACACTGTAAGGAGTTCCACCAGGGTTCCTTCTCCAGTCCCTTTCATTACTACAATGACGTTAAAAGAAAACAGGATTCAGGCACCAGGCTGGACACCAGGCTGAAAAATGAAACCACTCAGGTACGAAGGTAATATTGAGGATTTGTTTCTCCAGTGTGTCTCAGTGTCGCTATTATTTCTCACTCCTCACTCCCTCCCTCCCTCGTTCTCGTCCTCGTCCTCCGTCGCTCGGTTCTGTTCTAGCCTTCCTCCTGGGTTGCATCCACAAAATGAGATTAAGGAGCACTTTTGAAAAATGCAAGCAGTAATTTTGCTAGACGTTCCGAAATGAATTGGCCTGTAGGCCTCAGAAACCCCGGACCAATCGAAGCGTGCCAGATCTGATGGGGGGAATATTTAATAGGAAGAGATATTGATTTTTTTTATTCATCCCCCTTTTATTTTTTTTCTTGTGGACTAGCCACTTTTGTATTTTTTGGCCCTAAGTGAATCTGAAAGGGAAATAAAAATTGAACAATACTCAGAAGCGGGGTGAAAATCTCCTCTGTTTCAGGGGAAAAAATAAAAAACGCCTTTTGCAAATGTGATGAGACTCCGGCAGCCTCTATTCACGCACGGAGCCTCGGTAACGTAGCAGGTAATTCTTTCTCCTTAGGCAAAAAGAGCGAGCGGCCAAACAAGAAAATACATAAGCAAATCAATTCACCTCGCCTCAGCGAGATGCAATGAAGTCGGCCGAGAAGCAGATAAGAACCCCCCCCACACAAACACACACACACACACACACACACTCACACACTCACACATGCACACACCAACTCCCCCACCTCCACATCAACCCCCGGGTGGAGAAGAGAGGAGGGAAGCGCAGGTCTAGAGCTCTGCTGAGGAGGGATGGGCCTGAGACGTGGAGAGAATGAGCAATAGAAGGAGCGGGACGGAAGAGTGTTTGATCTAATTAGCGTCATCCTGATTGGGCGAAAGTGGTTGTGGCAGCAGTCGGCTGGAGTTGCGATAAACACGATAACACACATATGACCCCCGTGCTCCGACACGACAGCCTGGTGGCTTAATACACAACATCCTCCTCCCTCCTCCACTTCTCACACTCGCTTCCGTCTCTGTCGCTCTCTTGCTCTCTCTCTTTTCCCATCTCTGGCAAAGTATGGCTGCCAACTTTCGGAACTCGTCTTCTCAAACTTTACACTTAGCCAGCTGCGTCACTGTGTCTCGTCGTCCTGTAAATATAGCCTACACGTCTTCATGGCCTATGAGCCACAATTAAAGTTGCAGGGATCCTCTACTCTCCTCCTCATCTTCTTCGTTTCTTCATCCCAGCAAATCATCACAGTCTTGTTTTGCTTTCTTTCACCAAACAGCGGAAACCTTTCAACTCCTCAAAGCAGATTATTGTCTCACGCATCCGACACACAACAACACTTACAGCAGCCAGACGGTAAAAAAAGCAGCATAATTCCCTCAAATTTCAATCCTAAATTAATTACGCTAAAAAAGGGTGACAGTTTATCAGCGAGGTGCACCATGCGTGTCGCATCAGAACAAAGGGATTAAGAAAAAAAGGGGGAAAAGAAATGAAACACTGCTGAATGGTGGTCTGATGGATTTTTCCTCCCCCCTCCCTGCTCCCTTCTAGATAGGCTTGCTCTGGAGCCCGAGTGGATTAAAAGCGTAAAAGCGGTCGGCTCGGCAGAAAAGGGGATTTAAACTTCAGTGGAGGGCCGGTGGCTGAGTGGTGTGATGGACAGAGTTTGGGCTTATTTCCCTGTTTGTGGATTAATTACATTTTCCCCCCCTCCAAGAATCCTTTATCAGATGGAAACTGCCGCTTTCAGAACACGCTCAGTTGGTCCATCGCTTCGCTGCTGCACACGTTCTAGTCAGAACTGTTCACACAGTGGTGGGGAATGGATCCAGACCAAGAGTTTAATGCTTTATAGAAAGATGGTTACAAATACACAATGCTTGAGATGTTTGAGGACCGTTTGAGATAAGCTTGTGGCCTAACATATACTTTGTTAAAGTAGTAAATTAAGATAGTTCTGAAGATTGAGGGAGCTTGGAGAACATTGGTGCTGGAGCTAGAACACTGTTCCTCAACCCTGGCCCTGTACATTTTAGTGCTTTCAGTGTAGGTTCTCTGGTGGGTTTGGATAGTGAATATAATTGTGATTTGTATTTGTATTACAGACATCTCAGCTCCTGGTACCTATCACCACTGCAAAAAAGAAAGACGATGCACCATTTAATGAGCATTTAAAGAACCTCCATGTCATCTAAACCTACTACAACGACTAACAGCTTTTCCAAAAAACAAATATCCAAGCCTAGGACCATTTACACACCTTTATTTTTAAGCTTCTACTGAAGCTATTGTCTATGAAAACAATTTGAGTGATTAAAAACAAGTAAAGGCACGGATGAGTTGAAGTGGGATCATTTTTTTTTACAACTGTCATTTAAGCTTTATTGTTTTGTTGATGCAGATTTTCATATCAGCAGAACTCACTCCATGTTTATGAGCTGCTGTCTAGAGTGGCCACACTTTCCATCTTCCATCATCAACAAACACAATAAGCAACAGTGAGAGCAATAAGACATAGCAGTAATCTCCAACAGACAGATGCGCTCTGCTTCAGCTTGGGGTTATTCGCTCATTTATGTTATTTACTTTCTGTCCGTGCCTTAAAACCTGGAGCCACAGTGCTATATGGCCTCTTACATTAAAGACCTCTCTGTTGTACTGCAAGATAATGAACCCTGAGGGGTTGCTATTCTCAGTGCAATTCCCAGGCACACCAACAGGGGGCACTGTGGCTATCTGTGTGCGTGAGTGTGTGGGTGAACTCCACAGTGCACACCTCCCCTCAGCATCAGCATCCGTACCCATCTGTTCCAGAGCCTATGCCTAAGCTCACTGTTGGGAGCAGCAGCACAGCTTCATTTGTTTGCCTGGGAGATAACCCTGTTTGCATTCATTGATTGCTCTTGTGGCCTCACTATCTGATAACCCTTTAACTGGTGTTGAGTTATTGCAGGAGGCTTGTTTTTTTTTCTTTCTTCTACTGACCGGCTTGCTTACCCTCCTGACTGTCTCTTATACGCCTCATTTGTACTGTAGGTGCGGCCTTTAATGACGACAATCTGTTCTTTTAAAGTTAAGGCTACTTAAAAGAGTTCTTTATAGTAACGCCATTGTAGGACCACTCAAGATCCTTACATGGAAGGTTATGAAACTCTTTATTAAATTCTTCAATTTAAAAGTTGAGATGATTCCAGTCCAGATGTTATCAGCAGCAGCAGATGGAAACGTCAGAGTCGAAAAAAGTGACGTTTTTAGAGACCTTCAACTAATTGATTGAGAGAAACCCTGGTGTTACACTTTGTAGACACTGGTTGGATCAAGTTTGTCATGTATGGGAGTACGAATATCTGTTTTAAGGTTTAAAGAACCTCTACACAATGTAACGGTTCCATCTGACAAGAGATGGGCCCCTTAAAATAGCCCCAATTAGACCAAAACAGAACTTTTATAATTTTTTGTTGGAATTTTGTGGCATATATTTATATTTATAGCATTTAACTGACGCTCTTATCCAGTGCGACTTACAAGGTTTACTCATATTACAAAGTTGGGCAAGTGTAATGTTAGAAGTCCAGCCCAAGTACTCTTTTTAGTGTAGCGCAGCACAGTCACCCAGACCAGGAATCAAACCCCAGTCTCCCAAATGGTGTGGCAGCTAATGGTGTTACCCGTTGCACTACACAAACATATCCTCATGTTAGTCATTTAAAACTCATCATCTATTTAGGACTTCTCCTGTCATACTGGGCCACCAGTGTTGGCAAAGTGAAGGCTAGCATGTGTTCGGGTTTGTGGATGGTGGAGTGGATGGATGCCAGTGTTTCAGGGTGCTCCCGTGTCTGTGTTACCTTCTGGCCTGCTTTAATTAGGCTGTTATGGTCAGTTGCTAACCCCAGTCATACAATGTTGACATTCACTGTACTGCATACATCCAATTATCTTTAGAGCACTTTTGTTAGGTACTGATCACTGCATACCAGGAACATCCCCTGATGGTTCGGAGATGTTCTAACCCAGTTGTCTAGCCATCATAACAAGGTCCTTGTCAAAGTGGCACAGATTCTTACGCTTGCTCATTTTTCATTCTTCCTGCTTCCAACACATCAACTTCAAGAACTGACTGTTTGCCTGACTTGCTGCCTAATATATTCCACCTCCTGGCAGGTGCCATTAGAACCATATTATCAATGTTATTCACTTCACTGGATCAATTCACAGACTGAACTCAAGCGCAACAACTTTGTAGAGTTTATAGGCCTCAATAATGGGCCTCAATAATGTGAAGGTAAGCTTACTAGATTAATACTTGGTTGTGTCCTCATGCCTTTAGAACAGCACCAGTCCTATCAGGTAAGGATTATACCAGTCCTTTAAGATGTTCCTGCTCATTGTAGCCTACTTTTACATGACCTGGGTGCAAATTTAAGTTAGAGTTAGGGTTGAGGCCTGGTTTAGGATCTGGAACCAAACGCAGACTGAAGACCCACCTCTTCCTATCTTTGAATTTTAGTCTATTTAAACTAGCTGAGGTTATTTTCTGAGGAAACAGTGAAGCACTTATGTAAGTCGCTCTGGATAAGAGTGTCTGCTAAATGCTGTAAATGTAAATGTGAGTTTGCTGGTCAACAAACATGCCCCGAGTTCCTGTGACATGTCTGTTGACTCTTAGCACCCTACTTAAGACTCTCGTGGTCATCTCAAAGTTGAGTTCTGCCTGGACATAAAGTTAAAGAAGAGTGGGCTAAAGTAGGCAGCATCTCAAGAGACTGGTGTAATCCTTTCCAAACAAGATTGATGCTGTTATTAAAGCGAGGGGAAGCGTAACCAAGTATTCGAGAAGAAGGTGAAGAATACGTGACTGCTTTCTGTCTGGGAAGCTCCAGACAATAATTACAGGGTTTTTCCTAGAAGCACACGTCCAAGCCAACAAGCATTAAGAAACCTAGAGCGTTCTGTTCCCCAAAGACAAACCAAATCATGTGGGCCCAAGGGTCTAGTCCCCATAGCAGAGTAGCAGACAAAGCTGTAGTGTTGGTGCTGTGTGTGTGTGTGTGTGTGTGTGAATGTGTAAGACACTGAAGGCAGGACTAACCCAGCCTTTTGCACGGTGGTGGCGTGTGTCGTGAGAGGGTGGCATAAGCGGGTAAAGCTGAAGGATTTGGCGCAGGATTTAGCAGCAGTAAAAGAGCGCCTGAACAGTGCGATACTTATGTACCCTCACACGGAATCTGTTTGTGCCGTCCTCAGGGGCTTACATACATTATTTAAGGGTCCGCAAAAAGCAAGCCCACTGGAGTGCTTTATCTCTGAGAAGTGGAGAGAGAACAGAAAGTATGGATTTTCTCTCTACTGTGGAGACATTTGAAGGCACACACACACACACACATACACACATACACACACACATACACAGTCAATTTAGAGTGAAACGGCTGCTGATGGAGATGGATGGAGGTGAATCTGTGTTCGGGATCAGTGGAGTAGTTGTCTCCAGCGGACTTATACTGAAACCAGACAGACTGTGCACTCTAAAAACAAACGGCAAGAGCCCACGCTCAAAACAAACGGTCTGAACGCAAAAGAGGGGTCTGAATGTACACATATCTGAATGCACACAAGGGTATCCATTAGGAGGCCACTGTGGGTCAAGCGGATTGTTAAAGCATGCACCATGGGTGCTTAAAAATAAACGTCAATACATTTGCTTGGCTTGGCTGTACAGTTCTAGGAAAGCCTTATATTAAAGAGGAATTCCTTTTTTTTAAATATTCATTATTTATTTAAATAATCACATTTTAAGATTTTATTTGACCCCATTTTCTACCCAATTTGGAGGGCCAATTACCCAATCCCTATTCGTGTGATCTCCCCCTTACTAGCAGTGCCCCCAACACTAGGAGGGTGACGACTAACACATGTCTCCTCCGATACATATGAAGTCAGACACCGCCTCTTCTCAAACTACCACTGATGAACCACTACCAGTCAACCAATGAGCTTGGAGGAATGTTCCGGATCCCCAGCTCCGATACAACAGCTAACGGATGCCTGTGCTGACCAGCATCACACTAGGAGTGCAATCAACCCAGTCCTGCGAGAGCAAGGCCTATTGTTGCCTAGGATTCGAACCAGTGATCCTCGGATCATAGTGGGAGTGCCTTGGTCCCCAGGACCACCCAGAGCTCAAAATTACAATTTCTTCCCGTGCCAGAAATGTTGGTAGTGAATGGAGCTAGACATCCACAGAGTTTAACGCTCTGACAGCTCCCTCACAGAAAGCCATTACATGGTGTCTGCAACAATTGTTTTGAGGATGTTTTGTCATTAAACTTGAAAAAAATCCAATATGAATGGTTGCTGTAAGGCAAAAGAAAAGCCATTTGTATCATTATGACATTTACCATTACATATATTAAAAACTCTTCACAGTGGTGGTTGTGGGAAGCAGATGTCTGAAGAGTTTAAGGACTCTAAGCTCACTCACAGAAAGATATTAAACAAAATTGTTACAAATGTGTTGTTTTATGCCCAAAATATGTTTTCGCATATAAGTTTCGCATCAAGATTTTCTTCTAAAAATATATATATTTTTAATAGACTAAGAAGTTTACATAAACTCAAAATGGACATGATGGTCATACCTGGCTTTCAGTGATTTTGTTAAACTGTTTTTGTCTGGGACAGAATGAGTGACAACATATATCTTTAATAGAAAATAAAAACATAGACAATAAAAAAAACTTTGTGGGATTTCTGAAAATACATGGTTAAAATTATTTACACAGCACATCAAATAAATGCTTCAATGTCCCATAGCAGGTTTCACCTTGACCAGCCACTTTTGGTAGCCATCAACAAGCTTCTGGCAGAATTCTGGTTGGATATTTGACCACTCCTCTTGGAACTGGAATCAATTAAACTTGTTGGGTTCCTGGCAGGGAACCTGACTATTATGCAGAGTTCACTCAAAAGAATCTCTTTCTGGTATCTACATGGTTTTCAGGATTTTAAGGGTGTACTTCTGAGTCTCTAACATACAGTAGATAAACTGATCCAAAAGCCATTGATAAAGTGGGGCTTGGCCTCGCATTAAGGTCAAATGAACAACATCATGATGTGCGTGTGTTCAGTTGTGAGCTGCATGCGTTACGACCGCATCCTCTACATGGAAGAGGTGTAGAGTTTGCTGAAATACTGCTGGAGCAATACCACTGTGCAGAGCTCTCTTTTATTCTGCCCTGGGCATTAACTTCCTTTCTTTTCTCTTTGACCGTCGCTGCAGTGGTCAGGGTTCATAAAGGTGGGAAGGGAATTGAAATCGGTCCTTCCCACTCTATCAGCATGCCACACCATGCTGGGCCCTCCTCTATCTTTCCCTGTGTGCCTGTAAAATGTGTGCTGACAGAAAGAAGTTTGTGTGTATGTGTAGTACCACGCTGACTACTGAATCTTTTACACAGCTCCCAGCTTCTTCTCAGTCAGTCCATACACACACACACATGCTCACACACTTATACACATACACACACAACCATTGTCAAGTTGAGACAGTAGTGAAGCATTTTTCCAAAAGCCTGATCTGGTCAGTTGAAGGGTATAAGTGTAGCCTGGGAATGCAGCCTCAAAACAACAAATTACAGTCTAGGTTCTCTATTCACACACACACACACACACACACACACACACACACACACACACATACATAACTGGACCGAACAGCAGCAAACACTCAACACTCAGCCTGGGTGAAGCTTGTGCTGCAGAAATTAATGAGCCAATCTGAAAAGTTTTGATTCTTTTGAAAGCCCTGTGTCTGAAGCAGGAGTTCTGGACCAGTTTGAACACATTCCCCATGTTATCAGACACTACAATGAGCTCTCGGACAATCATAGTTCGTTGTGTCTGATGTTTTCAATAGAATAGGACTCTCTGGAGCAGATAAACATGAACCTATTGGCACCATGCCTAATGCCAGGCATGGACTAGAGTGGTATGCAGCCCCCAGCACTGAGCTGTAGAGCAGTGGAACTGTGTTCTCTGGAACGATGGTGGTGCTCCATCTTACTAAGGCTTTTATCGCTGAATGCAATCAAATCCACACAGTAATGCTCGAAAACCTAGTAGACCCAGATATCCATGGACAGTAGAGCCAGTTACTCCAACAAAAGCAGGATAAACTCTTTTAATTACCTTTGATTTCAGAAAAAGCAATAAATGAGAAGGTGTCCCAATACTTATGTCCAAATTGTATACAACTCAGGCAGCAGGTGAACAGTCCCTTTTCAAAGTTAATGTGTTAAAAGCAGGAGAACTGGGCAAGCATAAGAATCTGAGACTCTTTGATAAGAGCTAAATTGTGATGTATAAACGACTGGGACAGAACATCTCCAAAACATCAGGCAGGGCTTGTGAGGTGTTGCTGTTATGCGATGGTCAGTACCTACCAAAAGTGGTCCAGGAGGGGCAACCAGCTAACCGGTAAAACAGGCCTCAGCTCACAACTTAATGAACTTAAAGAATCTGCTGGTTACATCTTGGTGCCTTATATCATATAGGATCATATAGGATCACCTTCTGAGGTCTTTTAGAGTCAGAGGTCAGAGCTGTTTTGGCAGCATGAGGGGGGCCTACACAATATTAGGCAGGTGGTCTCTGTCACTAGCTGGAGCTGGGGCTTAGCATCCCCACTCATCAGTTAACTGATAGCTTGGGCTGCTGCTACTTGCCTCCCTAGACTTGCATCCCCTACTTATAGGATAGAAGCAAATCCAGCCAAACCATTAGAATATAATATCTCTGAGGCTGAGTACAAACTAAAGGAGCAGCTTCCACATGGCTGAGTTGCCTGGACATTGCCACACCAGCCCCAGGCATGGAATGAATAACGACCCTGTAGCTTCAGCAGTCTCTCCCAGCTCCTGCACTCCAGCTCAGAAGTTAGCCACCATCTACAGCATGACTTGCTTTTAGACACTCTTCTAAAGAGTCTTATTCGCCTTCGCCTGCCGATGGAGGAAAGGCTATTTTTTCTCCAGCTCCAATGTTCCAACTCGAAACTCAACGCTACCTGCTGTGACATCTATGTTATACTTCTCAGAGCACCCTCTTACCACTGATGACATCCCAGACCCTGGACAATTTCTTAAAGGACTATTCACTTTAGTGAGTATGTGTGTGTGAGTGTGTGTTTTCCCCTAGTATTACATATAATTCTACAGCATTTTATAACCACCTGGCTACATTAGAATATGCTGAATTACCCCCTCAGAAAAGATTCGTCAGGAAATGCCATTAGTGTCATTTGGAGAGTAATGAATGTTAGTCGTTGACGTTAGTGGCGCAGGGCTGCAGGACATAATGAATGACAGTGTCTGCCAGAGCAGCAGGAAAACATTCCACCAGGAGCAAGGAATCCTTGAATGTCGGGCTTATTAACATTCACACAGCCCCAGCGCGATGACAACGGCATCTCGGAGAGACAGATAAATGTTGCAGGTGAATTGCTCGAATGCAATATGTGGCAGATAATGAAGACACTAAAGGTGAAAAGCTAAAACACCAGCTTATGATTCTGTTTGTAAGACCGTGATCGCATGAGGAAAGGTGTGGAGGTGGAGATAAGATTTGATGAGATGAAGAGCGAGAAGAGCAGAAAGAGAGAAAGAGAGAGCGGCTGGATGGAAAATAGAAAGCAATGGGGAGAGAGTATGACAAAGGGTTTGATGAGATAGAGAGCGAGAGAGCGAGTGAGTGAGAGAGAGAGAAAGTGAGAGCAAGAGAAAGAGAGAGAGAGAGAGAGAGAAGCCTGCAGGCATGTTTGGCTCAGGCCTTTCAATGGCTCCATTGTGCCATGAATTACAGATGGATCCCTCTTCTACCCAAACCAGGCCTTGGGCACAGAACTCAGCCGCAGAACACAGACATCCACAGACTCACACACACACACACACACACACACACACTCACATAAGGACACCAAAAGTCCCAAGTGAGATCACAAATAAGGGTCTGAAAATCCTAGAATTGTAACTTTCTGATGTTTATCCCAGGATCGCCCGACACACAGCTCCATTACGCTTGCCTTCTCGTAGGCTGAGTAAATTATTCATGCTATTGCAAATGGTATAAACGAGATATACTGCTTATGCTATGAGACAGTCGCCAAGGGAGTGGGTGGGGGGGTTGATCAGAGAGAGGCCTACACACACATTTATATATACACACACACACACACACACACACACCCACATACTGACGGAAGGAAGCTTGGCAATGGTGGAATCTTAAGTTCTGTTGTAAAGATGCTGGATTCGAGGCTTTATGGGGGGCATAATACACCCCACGCCGCTCGCTCTGTCTGTCTGAGTGATAGCAGCCCCACTGTTCAGTAAAGACCACGAGATATGGATCAGCAAGGACCAGAAAAGAACAATGAAAAAAAACGGCCTCTCTTTCCTCCAATTTCTCCAGCAGATACTTGGCCATGTAAGCAAGGGTGGATAGAGGCAGGCTGACTGTCAAACCTAACTGTAAACCTGTGATAAGGTGTAAAGACTTGAGCTAACTGCACTCTAGTACACTCCTACGACAGCCCAAACAAATGGGTTTTGAGCCGCCAGCCTCGGACTAGGCTGGAGGAACCTGAGAAAACACTGACCTTCCATACATTTTTCTGGCACTTTTTCAGACAAAGGACTAAAGACTTCAAACCCAGATCTTTTTACTTATCGAGGCTGGCAGCAATATGTACGGCCATAAATCAGTCATAAACTGCTCATTCTCATGCCATTAGCATAACATTTACCTTTGGCCACAAACGGCTGAATCCATCTTCCTAGATGCCCTATTTATTATGCACAAGCAGCATGTTTAATAAACGCATGCAGATTTATTCAGATGTAAACCGCCGTGCCCCACCAAACAGTAGTTTCTCTGGCCTGCGAGGCTTGGGCATGCAGCCAGCAAACAAGCTAAGGGTCTGACGAGGGGCATATTCAGCCAAATCGCCAGAACCAGACAGGCTGCACTCTAATACTGCTTAAGCTGGGGTATAGCACAGCAATATACAGATGAAAGTAAACACAAGTTGTGAAGAAAGAAAGTCAGTGTGGAGGCTTTTAAACATGCAAATGTAAATATTGCTTTAACCCACAATCCCTTAGTTTAGTCAATAATACATACTGAGTTGTGCCTCAAACACATCAACAAATGAATGGCAGGTTAAACTACTTAAATACAGTGGGGCAGTGTGGGTTGTGGGTTCGATTCCCAGGCTTGGCAAGCTGCCACTGTTGAGCAAGGCCCTTTACCCTCTCTGCTCCCTGGGTGCTGGAGTTGGCTGCCCACCGCTCTAGTTGTGTGTGTACTCACTGCTCCTAGTTCACTAGGGTGTGTGTGTTCACTACCACAAATGGGTTAAATGCAGAGGACACATTTCGCTGTGCAGTGTACACTGTACAGTGACAAATACGTGCACCTTTACCTTTTTACCTTAAATACTTTGTAAGACGTTTAGTCTGTGGCTCCTCCCCCTCAGACTGTTTACTGTTTATTCCCATCTGCAGAACTCCCCCCTATGTCATGTGGGAGGCCTTTTTACTACACTCAGATCCCTGACCATGGAGGGCTGCGGTGTTGCTGGGATTTGAACTCATGATCTCTTGAGTCTCTCGACAAGCAGGCAGTTAGACAGTTGCACCACTCTAGAGCTGGGAAGCTGCATACATTTCTGTGCCCAAGAAAATACGGATTTACTCAGAACTGTGTTTTTCTGTAGTGGAATTTCGCAGCTCTAGACCGGCCCTATGGTCTAACTGCTGCTCATCAAGTGTGAGAAGATCATCATTCAAATCCCAGCAAGGGCTCAGAGCTCCATTGTCAAAAGCCTCCCAGTCTGTGGACGTCACGTGTTGGGGGAGCTCTAACCTGCAGATGGGAATAAATCAAGTACAGTAAGTCTCCACCTGCTTCCTACACAAAGTTGTAAAAGCCCTGGCGGTACTCACAAATTATGGAGAGCGTGAGCAGACCGAGCAGCAGCAGTAGGTCCGTTAGGGGCGTGCCAGCTCCATTGCAGTCCATTCTGTTCTTCTTACAGGTGCACACCTGAACTTTGAGCTCCGTGTTGTTGGTCAGTGGAGGGAAGCCAGAGTCGGTTAGGGCCAACGGCACGTTATAGTTGGCTCTCTTCAGACTGTGCAGGAGCATGATCTGCGAGTGTGTGTCTGTGGAAGAAGCCAAGAGACTAAGTTGACCAATGCAAAAAGCACCATCCTGCATAATAGGCGGTACACCAAGTTGCCAGTTTACAGCCATCGTCCATTATACCAGAAACACCTACCACATAAACAGTATGGACAAAAGTATTGGGACACCTGTTAATTTAATACACCCAAAATCATGGGTATTAAAAGAAATGATCCTGATGACTGTTCCTACTGTTCAGGGAAGAGCATTATGAAGGTCAGAATGATGGATGATTACCAACTCATCCCAAAAATATTGGATGGAGCACCTAGAGGGTCCTATTCTATTGGCAGAACTTCTCTACAGGGACTAGACAAGCCATGTTTGCACATTTGCACATCTGTGTCAGCAATGGGTGCAACTTAAAGTAGCTGAATGCATTCATTAGAAGGAGTGTCCACAAACATTTGACATATAGTGTAGGTCATCACTGTAGCTGTCTGTTGCACCACAATGCATTAGCTTGCAGAGCTCATTAGGCTCATGGAGGAGGACCACCATCCTTTCGACTATTCTCAGCACAGCAGTGACACCAACATGGTGGAGTTGTTGTACTAGTAGGAATGTATCAAGCATAGCTGTGCTGCTGGATGTTTAAACATTATGTTCTCTTTCTATACTCTTAATTGGACACCTTCTTGGCTTGTCTTGTAGTTGTACAGTTCGGGCCTATAGCTCAGCTTTTTCCATGCATAATTTGTGTTAGTCATCCTCTAGCTCAGTGGTTCCCAACCCTGGTCCTGGAGGCTCCCCAAGCCCTGAACATTTTATTGTTTACCCTGCTTCCAACACACCTGATCCAGGCGTTAATTAGCTAATTAACAAACAAGCCTGAGTTGAGGGGGAAAACCTCTAAAATGTGCAGGGCCGGTACAGGATTGGGAACCTCTGCTATTGTTCCTTATTGGGGGGTAAGTTTCTGTCCACTGGGGACACTGTGGACAGGATGGTTCAGTCGGTGGACTATTCTGAATCTGGCAGTGACGTTGAGGTGTTTCAGAGGTTTAGCTCACTAGTTCCCAAACCTGATCCTGGAGGACCCCACGCCTGGCACATTTTCTTGCTTACCCTGCTTCCAACACACCTCACCCAGCTAATAAGCTAATTTACAAGCCCTCCCTGAGTTGAAGGTGGAGCGCTAGAGCAGATGACCACTAAAATATGAACCACTGCTCTAGTTCTTCATCGGGGGTCATTTTCTGACCACAGGACTAGTGTGGATAGGATAGTTTGGTTGGTGCACTATGCTAGACTATGCTGGGGGCATTGAGATGTTCCAATTCCTGGTAGAATCTCCCCTGTTGGTTTCAGTGGTGTTCTGAGAATGGTCCACCATAGTGATATGTATGTAGTGTTATGTGGTTCATAACCAACCGTGTTTCTGATAAAATGGCCAATGTGTATAGTTACAGACTTGGTATATCCAAAAAAAATCTTTGTGTACAAATACTTGGCAAACTCCAACTTAACAGCCTGTTTCCTGCCCCATTTCCTTGCTGTCACTCAAAGCAGATGTCTGAGCTCAGGATTTACCCTATGTCAGTCAGACTCAAGCCAGAAGCCACCCAACCCTGAATCATCACCTCGCTCTCCTGTCTCTCAATCTCTGACTCTGTCTCCCGTTATCTCACAATATCTTTTACTTAAACTTTAAAAAAGCGAACACACAAAGCCTCACACATCTACTAGGGTTTGTATTAGAGATTCGTTCTAAGATTCAGGAGAGGAAATTCAGGAAAGGCTTAAGAATCACCGGACAAAAAGTGAGGATTAACAGCACTTTCCGTGGAATTACTTCCAGGCTTCTGTTTACTGTCTGCTGTGTCTAATGCTGTCCTTTTTCCTGACAGGAAGGCTTATCCACTGTCAGGATGTATGAGAGGAAAATGTGTATTTTTTCGAACCTAAACACACTCAAGCCTTTCCATTCAGGCCTCGCCTTGCCCGTTTTCGACATCTCTGAGATCCTTCACAGTTCAAAGCCCTCAAGCTCCTCAGCTGCTGCTCTATGACACTCTGGGATCCTGTCGTAATTTAAGCCGAACCGTGCCATTGCTCTAAGAACGCATGCAGAAGCGACTCACTGTTGATCCGGGAGATCTTCCACGTCTTCTCCAGACCCGGCTGTTTCCCCAGTTCGATTTTGAAGGGATCTGTGTTGGGGTGGATGTCTTTGTCTCGAGCTCCGATGACTGCCACGTTCACCTCCTTGGCGTCCTCACATACACGAGCCACAGAGGGGACCACGTAGGGTGCGTTGTCATTTTCGTCCTCCAGAGTGATAATTAGAGTTCCTGTGCCCGTGGCAGGGGGGTTACCTGTGAGGGGGAACCAGATTAGAACCTAAATGAGCAAACGTCTGATCCTCACATGGCTTGACAGCGCAAAACTTGATGGAAGGTTACAGCTGTCTTTATATAACAGTCTTTATATAGATTCGTACTTTTGCAACATACATTTTTTACCTTGTGACATCATTTGAGTCTGGCAGTTGTTCTTTACATTGTGTCAGATTTTTTAATGATGATCGGACCAATGGAAGCGAGTCTTTTCACAAAGATTTCCATTGAAATTTGAGAAGATTTGTCCTTCTCCTGTAAAGTAGCCATTTTTAGCCGTGGCACTGACCAAATAATGATGTCCTAGGGTTGATAAAAACTGCGCTACTGTGCATCCTCCAGGAACACTTACTGACAACGAAAACCTCCTGTCTTCTTTTAGCACGGCCGTGCCTTAAGTGATGACATGAAGCGCCACTGAAAAGAGCTTCACAAAAGCTGCCAACTCTCACAATGAGGCTGAATGTGTAGCTTGACAAAGGAGCTGCCGCAACTTACCAGTGAGTTACAGCGAACAAGGCAATCAGGCCACCTTGAACCCAATTGTGTAATACCAATTGAGAAAGAAGGCCTTAACAAAGCATATGTTTCCTTTTTCTCCCTCTCTTCATTCCTGCTGTTTAGCAACACTGGCCTAAATAGAGTCTGCCCATGTAGTCCTGGCTTCTTTACAGCTTAAATCAATTTCTCTGCTTTAAAACACACAGGAGAAAAGTGCTTAACATTTATAGCTGGGCTCAGTGTACTGGCCTCCCATGCTGCCTGACTGCGCTATTGTGAAATGAGGAAGGTTAAGTACTCCGTTCGGCCAGGGACCATGGCTGAAAGGGCAAGGCCGAGTCATGTATAAAACACATGATACATGCTCAATCACTGGCAACGGGTTGAAATTCTCTTTGTGCTTTTCTACATAGCGATGTACCAGTTGCTTTAGTACTGACGATGTGTATTATATTATTCAGCCCAGTTACAGTCAGTGGTGGGTTTGTGTTATTGGTTAGGACACGCCCTCATTTGTTACTGCTAATATGGGCCAAGCCCAGTGTACAGTGTACAGAGTATACTCCCTCGCCTGACATGTCGCACAACACCTCAAATATCCGATCGGGAATCTGCCAATCTGTCATAATTCAGCTGAATCTCTGCGTATCTTCACGGAATTAAATAACCCATAAAAGATGTGGCATCCAGCAATCGTTATGTGTCAGTAACAGCTTCCTTGTGGAAAGACTAGGCTGTGTTGTGACTGCCAGTCTCTGCTGTAAGTAGGTGAAATCTGCTATATGTAATGAAAATCAACACAGCACTTCTAGTTGGTAATCAGAGCTGTCAGATGACCGGAGCTTGGCTCTTGTAGTTTTAAAATGTCTTAAATTAGAACCAGCTTCAGATGATTAGAACTAGGGGTTGGAGAGGATTTGGGAGGAACCTGTCTTATTTAAACCTCAGATATTTAGTCTGGTGTGCTCTTGATTGGTGAAGTGAGTGGGATCGCCATGGCCAGATCCAGAGAGCTGTCTGAGGCCTCTCAGAAAGAAGGTTGTAGATACAGATGAGTCTGGGAAGGGGTTTACAAAGATCCCAGACCAATTAGATATCAGCCGTTCCACTGTCCAATAAATCATTTATAAGTGAAACAACTGCCAACATGGACAGGTCAGGCAAGTTCAGCCCAAGATCAGAAAGCAAGATGCGTAAAGACGTCTCCAACATTCCTATACTGTCAATGGCAGCTCCTGCCACAGCTGATTTCAAAGTCCTGGTCTTATTCTGATATTTTTTTTTGTTTTTTTTTTTAAAGAAGGGTTTTCTCCTTGAATACCTCCCATGAAAATCCGACTTGTACAGACTTATTCTGATGGTAGATGCTGTACATGTACTTTGACATGATGACATTTTAGGATTGTTGGGTTGGAGAGGTCTCTACACATCTTGTGGTCTGCTCTTTGGGCTGAACTTGCTCGGATGGCCTGACCTGGCCATGCTAGCAGATGTTTTAAATGTTCTCCACTGATTTCTATGATGGCTATGCCATTTCTGAAGGCCTCAGAAAGCTGTTTGGGTCTGGCCAAGGTGATCTTCACCACTCACTTCAACTCAATCAAGCAAACCACACTAAATATCTGGGGTTTAAAAAAGACAGGCTCCTCCAGAATCCTCTCTAACCATGTACTAATAATCTGCAGCTGATGTTCTGCTTCTGGTTGTAATTTTAGCTATTCTTCAGCAGTAATAACTGGATTGCATTTTCCAAATGACTTGTTAAAGACATGTCTTCAGTTTTGTATGTTTAGTTATATTACCTCCCTCTCTCATGTTCAAATGTACATATATATTAAATATGTTAAAAATGACTAATCTTTTCATGGGGGTGTTTCTTTTTTTGGCACTACTGCAAGTAAATAAATAAATAGGAAGAATGCGCTGTGCCGCTGTGAACTCTGCTGTAAGAAAGATCAAATGTCTCATTTTTTAAATGAATAAATCTTGACTTCCAAAAGCTTATTTCATCATTCCCCTCTCCTTAACCCCCGCCTTCACGTCGGCTTAATAGAAAAGTGTGGAAAAACAAACAGCGTGTCATTTCAAACCCAGCGAAACATGAATCATCTGGATCATGCCTGAGAGAGGAACTGTTCCCCAGCACAGGTCGCCCTACCCACATCAGATTGTACTTTTATTGAATACCATGCCAGCGGTTAAAAAACAGAAGCTCTCACTTTCCTGAAATGCGTCGCATCCGCCAGATTAGCAGCCCTTGAACAAGCCACCAAGTTACAAACAGCCCCAGGGGTCACTGGCAATTAACATCAGATGACAAGATTAATAATTACACAATGGTTTTTCTCTTCGCTCTGCCAGAAGCACGCGGGCCCGTGAGAGGAGAAGGAGCACAGGTTGTCAAAGCGCCGGCGCCGCAGACGTCACTCCGGCAACAGAAATCAGATTGATCTCAGTGCCACTGATGCAGTGTCATTGCAAAACGGTTGGTGGAGTAGTGACAGAGCCTCCTTTGCCATGTTTCATTGATTTTCTGCTCATGAGCTATTCTAAGAACCTGACACTCTCTCAATCGGGCCTCAGAAAGGCTCCAAAGATCAGGAAACTGCGTGGGGCGCTTTCACTAATGTGCCAGACGTGCTGACGCTTGCTCTCAGAACTGCTCCACGGTACAAAAACATCCTTCTTTTCAACCGTAAATTGAGCACAGAGTCCCAACACAACACTACACAGTCAGACATTTAGAACTCAACATCACACATTAGCAAATTAACAGCATGAACTACATTCATTTGCACTTCTGCAGAGTAAATACATGACTTCCTCAAGCTACAAGAAAGGGGCGGATCAGCCGTAAATTAATTGCATTACAAGGTAAAAAGTGATATCAATGAAATTAAGGAAATTCCACTGTATTCAAGACATTGTCATAAAGCGAAAAGTGTGGCAATGGTAGGCAACCCCGCCACCCCAAAAGCATGAGGAAGAAACACCACTTACAATACCCTGTACCCCATATCTCTTTCACATTATATTGTAAAGTACTGGTGCCTATTTTGATGGTCATGGTATTTTGAGTCGTGTTACACAGGTAGACGAGAGTAGTACTAGTAGTCTTGCACATGGACGTTTAGGCTGTTTTCACACCTGCACTTTTTGTCCGGTTAATATCTGACTGGTTCGTTTTTGCCCTTGGTGTGATTCATTTGGCCAGCTGTAAAGTAATCGCTCTTGGGTGCGATCCCACAGATTGAGCTACGGCAAATTTGAAGGCCAAACCCCTGCATACCAGGAACAGGATCTCACAAGATGTTTTGGAGATGTTCTGAACTAGACTTCACAAAGTGGCTCAGATTCTTACACTTGGCCACTTTTCCTGCTTCCAACACCTCACCTTCAAGAACTGACTGTACACTTGCTGCCTAATATATTGTCTGCCTATAATATATAGTAGGTGTAATGGTTAGTTGTGTCTCAATACTTTTGTCTATACAGTGTATATTCTATACGCCTGCAGAAAATGGGTTAATGACTGCCAGCCTGACACTGTCAGACTCTCCTGCTACCCACATCCGACCAGCTGCCCACCCTCCAGCTTCTGTTATCTACCTAAGACTTGTTGCCCACCCTCCATAACCAACTATGCTGAGTTTACATGAACCCTATTTGCTACTATTATTTACTATTAGCACTATTAACCATCATTTTTTTGAATATCTTACTGTGATTATATCAGCACACCTGAGCAGTAGAACAGTCTACATAGTCGTAAAGTAAATTTTCATCAATAATTAATAAATACTTCTGACCAGATGAGGATGGGTCCCCCTTGGTTCCTCCCAAGGTTTCTTTCTCCAGCTCTAAGGGGGTTTTTCCTTGCCACTGTCGCCTTCTGTGCTAAAAACAATACACAAATAAATCTGATTTGATTTGGTCTGATTTGAGGTTATGGGAATGGTTCTCAAATCAATCTGGGGGCCCCTGAACACTGGCCTGAGGACCCAATACTTTAAGAGCATCAAGATACATATTACCATTTTCTTAATTTCTCACCCATCGACAGATGCCATTGTAATGATATCACCAGCCTCTATCTGGAGGACAGATGGATATTTCCAGAGGCTGGAAATATGCATTTTTGTATGTTCCTCTCTAAGGGGGGAAATAGTGCTGATGCAGAACCCTCCTGTCCAGTCTAACGAGTCTAAAAAAACTGTCAGGAATAATGGTGGACACTGAAGTATCTTACGAACACCCCAAATTATTACACCATAAATTCAGCACAGGCTATTCTTCCTGTTATCAGTTTAAAACCATTGGCCATTACAGTATGCTGTGCTTGGAATAATGTTAGAAAAAAGCACTTTCATAACCCTCCTTCATAAACTGTAGTGCTATGCCAAACGTATAACGCATGAATTCATTAATAAATTAGGTGACTCATCAGTCCATTAGGAGTGGTCAGGTACATCCTCTGCATCCACCTACGCAACACAAGCCAGAATAAACAGTTCTTAGACAAAAGTGGTGTCTAAGATCAAGGCCGCCGCTGCAGGGTTAACAGCAGCGGTCCTGAGAGGAGGCTGGAGCAGCCAGCGGTTGCTGGTGGTAACGTTATAGGTGAAAGCCAAGTCTCAGGACTGGGGGATGCAGCAGTAGCTCATTAGGAGGCCAGGTACACAGCAGGGCCAACAGCTGCTGATTGTGTTCTAAACAAAAACAAGCAACAGATGGAAAATGAAGATGAGGTTGAGATGCAAACACACACACACACACAAATATACACACAAAGACACACACATACGCTCCTCCAAATCCATGTTTAATACATCCATCTCTGCGCCCGCACCAGCACGGCTCTGAAAGGAGATGGTCTACTTTTGTATTCACTGTGATTTTCAATCCACGCCACATTTTCAATTAAAAACTCACTCTATGTCGAAAATAGCTGAGAAAAATGCCTCCGCTTCCCCAAAACGAACAACATGCCAGCAGCAATGTGTAAATATGTTGCTTAGTGATTAGTGCCACCCTAATGCGACACACGGCGGGACGCGTATTTGCATGGATTTCTTTCCTCTGACCCTCAAGACTTTTTTTTTTTTTTAATGGTGATTCATCTCAGATTAAATACAAATTCTAAATATGTTTTTCCTCTATTTTCCCACTGAATTATTGCACAATAGGAATACGCAGGCCCTCGTGCTCAGCAGAGCGACAAAACAAATCTGTATCAGGCCCTGGAAATATTTCAGCGTAATAAATGTACTTGCTCTGCAGGGCTGTACATACAGCGTGAACAAAAAAAATCAACAACAACTAAAAATAAATCCCACCTTTCATATTCCCTAATAAACTCTGGGTGTGTGAGTGTAAAAAAAACAAGAAGCATTAGGAAAATAAAACCCCACATAACACAAATCCTTGGATTTCCACATAAACCCATTGATAAAAGCTAAGCAGAATGTGTTGAGCATTAAGAGCATACCTTTCATACCTGAAAGTCTGGACCACGATTCGAACCAAGGTGTGTGTTTTTGTAACACAGCAAACATTTGATCTGGTTAGTTTTCACATTGATCTGCATGATATGCCTGCATCCTGTCATGACCACCTACGTGGGCTGCCTCTCCCTATAGAGGGTATGTATTGGCGTCCCGTTCCTGCTGGAATCGGCCAAACCGGGAATGAAACAATCGATTATCTGCTCAAGTTAAAGGCAGCTGGACTCAACAGCAATCCAACCAAATTACTAAAGAACTGATGAACGTTCAGCTAACTGAGGCTCAAATCACTGTGAGTGTTATTATTGAAAAGTGGAAGCTATTAGGAACCACAGCAACTCAGACACAAAGTGAAAGACCACATGAAGTGACAGGGGGGGGGGGGGTTGTGCTGAGTGCTGAGTGACCTCTGGAATGCTTTGCTGTTAGAGCTGCAAAGGGGGACCAACTCCTTATTAATGTCTATGGATTTAAAACAGGATGTCATAAAAGCTCCTGTAGGTGTAATGGTTAGGTGTCCCAATACTTTTGTCTATACAGTGTATATTCTATACGCCTGCAGAAAATGGGTTAATGACTGCCAGCCTGACACTGTCAGACTCTCCTGCTACCCACATCCAACCAGCTGCCTACCCTCCAGCTTCTGTTATCTACCTAAGACTTGTTGCCCACCCTCCATAACCGACTATGCTAACCTATTTGCTGCTATTATTTACTATTGGCACTATTCACCATCATTTCTTTGAATATCTTACTATGATTATATCAGCACACCTGAGCAGTAGAACAGTCTACATAGTCGTAAAGTAAATTTTCATCAATAATTAATAAATACTTCTGACCAGACGAGGATGGGTCCCCCTTGGTTCCTCCCAAGGTTTCTTTCTCCAGCTCTAAGGGGGGTTTTTCCTTGCCACTGTCGCCTTCTGTGCTAAAAACAATACACAAATACATCTGATTTGATTTGGTCTGATTTGAGGTTATGGGAATGGTTCTCAAATCAATATGGGGGCCCCTGAACACTGGCCTGAGGATCCAATACTTTAAGAGCATCAAGATACATTGCCAATTTCTTAATTTCACCGACTACTTTGCCAGAGCAAAGTGGTACAAAGTGGATGGACCTGATATAAGGATTTGACCAACAAAGTGTTCCTTTGTCAGACAAAAGTTTCTCCCAAGAAAGTGGCTGGTAACACTCCCCAGGCAGCTCAAGTACTTGGCAAAACACAAAACTGAGATGAAATCTTCTGATTCATCCCGACAAGTGGTCTTAATTAGCTATATTTTCCGAGCAGCACAATAGAAGCTGCTTCTCCTGCAGTGAGTGGTGAAAGCTTGAGCAGACATGCGAGAGAGACAAGGCTAATCTTTCCCGTTTCTTCACACACTAGCGACCACTGTTCTTGATTGCAGGAAATTGGACTTGGTCGTCTTTACATGGCCTCCAAAAAGCACACTCAGTCACCTAATCACCCAGCCACCGCCGAGCCTCCTGCAGTAGTTAGGGACACCTTGATATCACAAGACACACCTCCTGGGATAATGTAATACCAATCATCTCAGAAAGGGACTATTGCTGGAGAAACTCTTACCCTAAAGATATTCAAATGGAAAACTTAAGCAAGAACATCCAGCTTAGCAGAACATATACTCTTCTGTTTCACATTTAGCACTTTCATTAAACTGGCTGGTGGTGGTGCTTTGCATTTGCATAAATATACATATATATGCTCTCACTATCCGTGTATTTAGAAGTGCTTACCTTGTGCTTATACCAACAAGCCACTTTAGAAAGTCTACCTACCTCACAGCCCCATTACAGAGATGTATCCCATCCCAGCCAACATGCTCATGTATGGCTCACATGGGTGGAACGTGGGCTAGGTTGGCTTCTGTGGGCATGGGCTGTGAGTGGGTTTGTATATACGTTTTTAATGGGACACAGCCGGGCTTCCCAAGAGGTCCTATCGTTATTGACCATCCTTATCTCACATAGGTCCTATGTAGGCCCCATATGCAGTGTACAACCCAGATAAGGCCCAGGTTCAAGCCCTTCTAATCCCATCACTGACCTTAGTAGGCAGCCATATGTTGAGCCAATGTGGAACCTGAGGACAAAACATTCTGGTTCCCTGTTGGGCGAACCCATAAAGGCCCCACATGGGCATGTTAGCTGTGATCTGTTGCCATGCAAAGTTTGTTAGGCACCTTCTACCATGTTTACCATTGGTTAGTTTCCGATTACAGGGTCAGCTACTTACCAGATATTATTTGAGAGGTGAACTGCTCTCAATGCAGCAGTCGATTGAGAGTGATTAGAGTCAGCTACCCCAAATCATTAAAATGTTGATTTTAGGTCCCCCTCATGCCACCCAAACAGCTCTGACCCATCCAGGCTGGGGCTTCACAGGACCTCTGAAGGTGTATACATGTGTGCACCCTTTAAGTCCTGTAAATTGTGAGGTAGGGTCTCCATGAATCACATCACAGAGCCTTGTGGTGCCCACGACCTTGTCAGTGGTTCACTGATTGTCCTTCCTGACCCACTTTTGGTAGGCATACCCGGAAACACCCCACAAGACCTGACATACAGGAGCTGTTCTGACCCAGTTGTCTAGTCTTTGTCAAAGTGTCTCGGATCCTAAGATACTTGCCCAATTTTCCTGCTTCCAACACATCTCCAACTTCAGGAACTGTCTGTTCATTGGCCCAACTCAAAATGTAATATTGACTAAACTGAGATGCAGAACTAATAAATGTGAGTTAGGAGAACATTTGACTTAACTAAGTTGAGTTAACTTAAAAAACACATTGACAAAATGTGCCATTTAACCTGGATACATAGCACTCAATGGGCTACAGTCTCTGCAGTATTGGCTACAGTCAATTTCTAACAAAGTGGTCGAGTGGTGAGTTCATCCGCAAATTAATAGCCTTTATTAAATGAGTGCATCAGCTCTTTAATGCGTGGATCATTCCCAGGTATAAAGCGCTTGATATATCCCACTAGCAGGCCGGTGGCAATTGGGAGCTCCAAGGTGACCATTAAAATAATGAAAAATTTTCTGAGGATGATGGCATTTGCGGCATTACAATAATGATCCACTGTGGCAGGGCATGCCCATATCTCTCCCACAGCCAGTGCCCTGGCAGCTTTTCCGCTGCTACAGCCCTGTGGCTGACTGTGATGGAAAAAACCCTCCCTTTACCTTCAGAACTTACTCTAAAAAACTTCCCAGCAGACTCGCTGTTTCTGCTGAAAGCTGAAAGTACCTGGCTTCCTTTTGGCCTGTTGTCCTGCAATGTATTGAGCAAAGAAATGATGCTAGTGAAGAAAAATGCGCTGCTGCTAGCGGACTGCGCTACAAGCATTCATCAGACTTTGTGTTTAGACGTCTTTAAGAGAACAAGGCCTAAAAAAAAAAAATCAGTTGGACAACGGTGCTTGTCTTTCACCACAAGCTTAAGCACAAGCTGTTTATTTATTAAGAACAAAAGATCTTTGAAAGCCAGCGCACAGTACCGGTGGACTTCAATTGGCTTCCACTTCAGCTTAATTGGCAATACAATATGTTCAGACCTGCCAGCTGGATGGTCTGACCACCAAAAAGAAATAAATAAATGTCAGGGGGTAAAGTTGCAGAAATATCGGGTGCCATAATAACTAGAGCATAAACTTTCTCTTGTTAAGACTGTGCGAGTTCCAGCACCTCCCACACAACAAGCACTGCACTAACAAACACAACTATTCAGCTTAGTTAAGGCGTATTTCCATTTTTCCCCACTACTAATGCGAACCTAAGCTGATCTAAAGGCCTATATTTATGTCTTTTGCCAGCTAGACACTGTGCATCCCCTCACAGACCCGCCTTCATTTCATTAGAGCCGAACTTGGTGACAGCGAGAGGGGGAGGCCTCGACTAAAACACATATTGTTGCGGTTGTTACTTGTTGTTAATGCTGTGATTATTGTTTTCGCACTCGAGGCGGCCCGGGTGATGAAATAGCACTTGTCTCTGGGGAACGAGGCACTAGGCCTTAAAATGTCACAACACATTCCCCCGTTCGCAGCTGCTGCGCAAAGCCTTGAGAGTGTAAAGAGAGTGGAGACAATTAATCCTTACACCAGGAGATGGGTGTAGGGAGGGTGAAGGGTTGTTTTTTATTTATTGTTTTGGGTCAATACAGGGGCAGCTCATGAAAGAAATATACTATACATGTTTTTGGTCCAAATGTTTGTGGACACCCCTTCCAATGAATGCATTCAGGTACTTTAAGTTGCACCCATTGCTGCCACAGATGTGCAAATGCCTGTATGGAAGTGCTGCCAATACAATAAGCTCTGCAATAGGCCTGCCTGATGCCTGAGGCGTGGGCTAGGGGGGGTATAACGCTCTGGAGCTGTGGAGCAGTGGAACTGTGTTCTCTGGAATGATGGTTGGTGCTCCATCCAATGCTTTAGATGGGATGAGATGGGGAATTGGGGGATGACCAACGCTCCTGTGGCTGAACGCAATCAAATTCTTACTGCAATGGTCCAGTATTGAGTAGAAAGCCTTCCTCCCTGGGCAGTAGAGACTCCAACAAGAGTTACTCCAACAAAAGCAGGATAAACTCCAGATACTTTTGTTAATATGGTGTACATCAACATTATTATCATAAGCGATGATTATTCTATGTATTATTATAATAAAATATCACCACAATGACGCAGGAAACATAGTAGCAATGTCTCATCCAGCATGTTGGTCTCCAAACAACGTTCAGCCTGCTTTGGTTAATGCTCACCCCTGTGATATTTTAATGAAGCAGCTCAATCAGCCCCCATTGTGGAGCTTCACGCAGGTCACAAATAAACAGGACTAGACCTCATAGCAGACAGTGGCTCGAAACCAAACAAGGGAGAAAATTGATCTGCAATTAAAGTCAGACCCTCCTTTTTCACAGAGGGTTTAGCTGGAACCTGCAGGCGAGAAGTACGCAATTAAAGCGGCGAGTCCCTGCAGAACAAAACTCAGTGATTAGCCTCCTGTGTCCCCTTTAATGAGAGACTAGTAGGGAGGAAGAGCCCCCCTCTCTTCTCTCTGTCTTTCTCTCTCTCGCTCTGTATTTCTGTGTATCTCTCACTCGCTCTTCAACAATGCCAGGCCGAGTCTTTCATCGGCTCGTCCCCTGGGTCTGACTTTGTGATGCGCGTAACTGTCTCCTTAAACACGCAGAAAGAAGACGTGATTAAGCTCTATTTCCTCCTGAAAGCTTTGGAAGAGGAAGTGACAGGCCGCGTGGTATTAGAGACACTGACGTTCCTACGGTGGCTGTTCAAACTTCAAAGTACGGAGCCTCAAAAAAAAAAGAGCTGTGTCTTCACAAACCACTCAGCGTTAATTTAGTCCGAATAGAAGGCGGCCGAAAAATTCAAGAGTTCATGCTGATTTCCAGTGGTTTTTACTGCACTCTCTTTCATTAGCCCAGGCAGAAGCCACAGCCAGGTCTTCTGCAGCAGCTCAGACAACGTGCAGTTTCTCCTCCAGACATCTCAGACACACAAAAAAAACACACAGCAGCCGACTGAAACCTTTCCACTTCCCCTTTCACAGCAAAAGCACAACAGCCCTCATCACAGGTGCTGTAATAGCCAGGGTAAGGTGGTGTTTCTTCTTGAGAGAGTGTCGCTGGAGGTCTGGAAGAGAGAGAGAGAGAGGGAGGAAGTGGTGTGTTTTGGCCGGGGAGATGGGAGTGCGGCTGGGTTAATGATACAGAGCTGGGAGCTGGACAAAGAGGAAACAACAGCCCGGGCCGGCCAGTGTTGGGAGCTCCTCAGCTTTCTAGACTCTATCTCATTACGGCACCATTATCCCAGCCAGAACCAGCTGTAGCTCCCACACTCTCTGACACACACCCCCATCCCCTCATCCCAGCCCTGGAGCCCTGGGTCAGAATGAACCTGCCAGGCAGAAACACATGTCCACTGCAGAGTTAACCCTATCACCTGCAGCTCAGAGAGAGAGAGAGAGAGAGAGAGAGAGAGAGAGAGAGAGAGAGAGAGAGTGAAGCAAATCATGTGCTGAGCTGAGCCACGGGTGCAGGCACATGCTCCAGCATGCAGGCTGTCATCTACAGGCCTATGCCAAGTGACCTTGCCCAGCCTGTCATCCAATGCTGGACACTGAGGAATTTAGTGCCGTGTAATTGTGCAATGCTTATCACATTGATAATGGGAAAACAATTTGCCAAATAAAAGTGCTAAAAGGAGTCCGGGGCAAACCACTTTTGGCTCGTCCAAGTGCCTCACATGATACACAAGCATGAAGAACCTCTCTAAAGTTGAAAGAACCTCCACATGTCCTGTAGATGTAAGGTCTCTACACACTCTATTGCTATTACAAGTGAAAAATGGTTCTTGGACCTAAACATGAAAATTGACTGAATATGTTGCACACCTTATTTGATGGCTTAAAAAAGTCCATCTAACAAAGGTTGCCCGCAGTCTGAGGAACCCTTATCACCATTCAGCATGAGAAGCGCGCCAACCGTGCTGATATTTGTGATAACAGCTGTGATATCCCTCCGCTGAAGTGTTGACAACAATTTAAAAGGCTGAGCTGAACCAAAGTCCTTACAGGCAAGTATGTTCGCTCGGCGGCCATCTTTACAATTTTCCATCACACAAGAGAAGGCTCTCATCTCTATGAATGAGGAGAGACCATAATACTTGAAACTGAAGGTCAGATTACCGTTTCAGAACTAGCATTCTGGCTGCTGTGCTTTATCTGCGCAGATCACATCCACATCCATATCGCTGGGGCTTTCCTCTTTTGCTGAAGGTTGAGACTTCCGTAACTGCCGACTATCCATAAACAGACGCCACGTTGAGTGCTGTGAGAACTCCCATCCATATTTCAACCAGTGGCCGGACTCTCTGGCTGAGGTTGATACTTCGACAGTTCTATGGCTCTGGCCGTACCACACAAGGTGAGCCTTATAGTATCAGCAGTGATCTTGAACTATGGCTCAACAGGTACCTTAACCAACCTCCACTTAGTCTGTGCTGTGTTTTGGAATTGCTGCTGTTAAACAGCGATAACTCATTTGTAGTGGAACTACTTTTTGGTGGAAGGATCTGACTGTATTAAAGCACATTCAGTGTTAAATTTAAGGTGCCCACCACTCTGTGTGTGTGTGTACTCACTGCCCCTAGTTCACTAGTGTGTGTTCACGACCACAGATGGGTTAAATGTGGAGGACACATTTTGCTGTACAGTGTACAGTGACAAATATGGGCACCTTTACCTTTTACTTTTAAAAACTGTTGCGTAAAAGCACGGCTGTGATGATCTACGGCATTAGCCTTCAGCCCGTGCCTGTGAACGCATCACTGCCGTGATGTTATTTGTGATAACACTCTTCCTCTCATGTACATGGAGGTACATGGAAAGGAGTGTCATATGTCGGCGTAGGTAACAGTGTTAAACCCCTTAACGCAGAAAGGCTTATTACACACTAAAAGGTGTATTACTCAGTGACTACAGGGACTTCTGTACAAACTGGTATTCTTGAGCAATACATGATTGTAATACAGCACTTTCATGCTGCTGGCGATTGAGAGACTTTTTAAGGGGTTAAACTGGGTTAGAAACTGAAATAACGTTTGTTCTAATTAGTAAACCATCGCTGTCACAATCGTTCACTTTTTGACATAATATAAGTCTGGCAGTTGTTCTTATATTGTGTCAAAATTACAAATGTCCAAAATAACACACACACACACACATACACACACACACACACACATATATTTCCAATGTATATGTTCTAATGTAATGTTTTTATTTATATACAGTACATATATATATATATATATATATATATATATATATATATATATATATATATATATATATATAATACAATCTTTTAATATATATATAGCATTTCACTGTAATGCATGTTTCAAGGTAACGTCAGCCACAGTATATTATGTCTAATAGTGGGAAAATGTGCCCCAGATTTGAAGGGCGATTCATCAAATAGAATTTTTACCATCTTACATTTTAAAATAAGCAATATTTTTTAATATTATATATAAATATATATATATTATAAAATAGTTTTTAACTTAGAAATGTAACCATGCTACTAAAAGACTGTACCCTAAAAAAAGCGATCTTGCGACCGAGCGCTATGGCGAGCACACCTCCGGAGGATGGAGACAGATGCACAGGTAGGTGTTGCCTGGAAACCGACTGATTTTTAGGTTTATTTATATATATATAATACAATCTTTTTAAATTGACATCCATTAAAAATCAGAGGCTTTTTTTTTCTTCTACCATAAAGTTGCCATTTTGAAGATACAAGGTTTTTGCATGACAGTGACGATATGTAAAAATTACATACAACTCAATAACCCTTCCTCATCTCAATAAGTGGCATCCCCCTTTGTGCCAAAACATCCAGCACTGCGAATACCATGAGTACCGTAAAAATCAGCTTGCATCCCTGTAAGCAACGAGCCCAGCGCTCCCATACTGAAACCTGTGTGACAACAACATTTTGGTACAAGTACAGAAGCTTCATCCGAAGAACAAATGCTAGCTAGAGACCAGCTAACATTAGTAACTCACATTAGCTTCATTACCATACTGAATGTGCAGCCACAACATGTACCCATGTTGAAAAGCCCTGCCGCTGTCCATGGTGCTTAAACTCCAAACCCATTCTGCCCAACAATGACAGTTGTTTACTGCGTAAAAGATAAAAAAGGCACACATTCCTTAAACATTAAAGAAATACACCCCTGAGAGCGAAGCCAAATGCCTCTGTTATAAACAGAAGCAGACATTTCCTCTGAAGCTTACTATAAAAGATATATAGAGCCCAGGAAAGTGTTCAAACAGCCTGCTGTCCAAACAACTGTCTGTATGGGAGTGACTCCAGAGTGACTGCTGCAAGCCAAGGTCTAACCGTATGCCACTGATCCAGGCCCGCTCCGCCTCAGTCTCTCATGCATACACAAAGAGCCCTATGCTGCTGTATGATGCATCGTTTCTCAGCTTTGATCGCCCCGGATCATCACCGCTCTATATGACAAGTGCAGCCCACTAGGGCCGTGATTTAACATTTAAATAAGCCGCAGAGGAGAAGCCGTTCACCATCACGGCTGCCTGCACCGTTACGAGAGATGACAAGCAGATGCCATTTCTCAAGCACAAGCATTTCACTGTAATGCATGTTTCAAGGTAACGTCAGCCACAGTATATTATGTCTAATAGTGGGAAAATGTGCCCCAGATTTGAAGGGCGATTCATAATAGAATTTTTACCATCTTACATTTTAAAATAAGCAATAATTTTTTATAGTTTTTAACTTAGAAATGTAACCATGCTACTAAAAGACTGTACCCTAAAAAAAGCGATCTAACGACAGAGCGCTATGGCGAGCACACCTCCGGAGGGTGGAGACAGATGCACAGGTAGGTGTTGCCTGGAAACCGACTGATGGGTTTTTAGGTGAGTGTTGATTACAGCGAGATTAAAAGTGCTCATCATGCTGACGGTGCATTTTCTTAAATCGATCAATAAAGCGAACATTTTTTTCTTCCCTTCTTATACTAGCTAATAGTTGCCTATCCTTCAGTTCATTGGACAGCTAGCTTTAGCTAGCTATCATCTCGTCACCCTGTGCTGTAAGTAACAGAAATATATGTTTAGGGTACGTTCACTTTCGCTTTTTACTTACAACAGTCGGTTGAGTGGTCGTATGTTTTCATATGGCTTCCGGTAATACAAATGGACCAATTTGTCACTGTCAGAACACGCTAATGCTAACCCTGGTAGCTGAAGTTAGTGAACTACATTTTTCACAATGCTGCATCGCATGAAATTCTCCAATGTCCCTTTGCAGCATAACGAGTTGGATGTAGCTACATTGTGTACATTTAGTACATTTCTTTTAGTAGCATGTACAATATTAATGTATTAAAATATTAAAATATGGAAATCATAATCATGTGGTGATGCAAAAAACAACACATTTATTATCTAAACTAATTTTGTTGCAATAAAAATATTAGAAATAATAATTTATTTCAATTTTTCTACCCAATCTGAAAGGCTTACCAAATCCCCATTCATGTGAACTCACCCTGTCACTAGCAATGCCTCAACACTAGAAGAATGTCTCCTCAGACACATGTGAATCCAGCCACCACCTCTTTTCGACCTGCTAGGAATCGCTAGGTGGCCAGCACAGAGAAAAACATGGCTCCCGGCTCTAAAACAACATCTAATAGATTCCTGTTCCAGTGTGTTGGGGATGTTGGGAAGAAGTGCCTTCAACCCACCAAGGGTTGAGACAGCAAGGCCAGTTGTGCTCTTTCGGGCTCCAGCTGCTGATGGCAAGCGTCATCTGAGCCCCCTTAATAAAGCATTTCTAACATGAGTTTATAATCTGGGGACATAAAAGTTACCCTAAGCGTCACTGTTGATGCACAAACAAGAAATTCAAGTGACTGTGTAAGCATCAACCACAAAGCCGGCAAACAGGATTGAAACAAGCATATAAATAAATAAATACGAAGGCAAATGATGGGTAGGTTGTACAAGATGAATATGAGCATATGAGCACATCTACACACACATACACACACTCTCATACTTAAAGAGGGGTGGACTGGATGAACATCTGTTGGCTCAGTGGGGAATAAAGGAGCAAGAGAAAAATCTGTTGAAGCTTCACACTGAAACAACTGATTAGGCACTCGAACGCTAAAGCCTGTGCCAATGTTGAAATAACACAGCGGCTCCGTGGCCGCTTGGCTGAGGGGAGCGCAGGTGTTGGTGGAGCTCGCAGGAGTCTAGTCATTATTCCCAGGCCGAGGGAGAACCTGAAATCTGCTTGTCTCATAAGAGTTTCACAGTTCACTAGCAAGGAGTATCCGCAACCAAACTGCTGACGACCATAAGTTGGGTGCCATATGTGGATGGTTAAAAAAAAAAAGACAAACTATTCATTCAAAAGTAACGAGCAGGAAAACCAGCCAATTCCAAAACCCCGAACTCTTACATAACAGTCCTGACATGTTATAATGACATAATTCCCCATATATACACAAACCCAGCTCACTAGAGAGAAAGCCCTAGTCAAGGCTGGTAAACAGTAAAAGGTGACTGCGGCTTCAGGAGAATATGGTGTTGTTGACACTAGAGAGCAGCTCATCACCTCCAGATCCTGCTAGTTATGGGAATATGGGTTGCTATGTAAACCAGGCTTTGTGACCACAGCTTTTCCTGTGTCAATGTCCAAAGAAGTGGTGCTCAAACTCGACACACGATGAAGAAAAAGCCAAACAGCCTAAGATATCCATGCAAGGCTAAAAGGATCCAGGATCCTTTTTACTATCACTTCTCTCCATTGTCTACTCCCTTAAAAACAAACTGGACTACCCCAGTTGAAATAACTGAAGCTAAACTCACCTGCCTGTTTTTTCCGGGTAAGACTCAAGAAAGTCTAACCTGTGGAAGCGAATGGAGGAACGGCTAAAAGTTAACCAGCTATAAACTCTTCATCTTGTTAACAGCTCACTGCACTGAGAGGACACAATGAGAGCCCTATCCAGTTCCAGTGAATGTGTTCAATCAGCTAATAAAACATAGCCTGTACTTTTTGTTTTCCAGAGGAAACCAGCATGTCGCAGGCTTTAGCTTAATGTTGTTAACAAGTTTTATTGCATAGAGTTTTATATGTCTGTAAAATGCAGCCACTGAAGCTTCACATGCTAATGTCTAGAACATGGAACCATTTGGTTCTGCTCCTGCTGGAATTACACTTGAGCTCACTTGAGGATTTTTGTGTCAAAATGATTAATTTGTCTGTTTTGTCTTTATTTATTCACATACAAATTCAGGTCCATATCAGTGTTTTGTTTGCAGCTACAGACTCCTCCATAATGATATGTCATAATTTTAGCAACTCCCCGACTCATCCCAGAAGTATTGGATGGAGCACTAGCCATCATTCCAGAGAACACTTACTCCACTGCTCTACAGCTCAATGCTGGGGGGCTTTATACCCCTCTAGCCCACGCCTGACATTTGGCATGGTGCCAATAGGTTCATGTTTATCTGCCCTAGAGTGTCCTTTTCTATTGCCGATACTTCACTACAGGGACTTGTTGACGATCTGTGTGTAATCTGGGTGCAGCTTAAGCTTAGGTGAAAGCATTCATTAAAAGAGGTGTCCACAAACATTTGGACATATAGTGCATCTACGAACTCCCAACACACACCCCTTGAAAGCCTGACTATTCATCACCCATTCTTAACCTTCAGCTTCTTTGTCTTCTTCTCCTCTGTTCTTCTTATCTCATTCGTCCCACCCTTTCCACGGCCTCGGCCAGCACTGTCCTGCTCCGTGGTCAGAGACGGAGTGAGAGCATTCATCATCTGAGCTCTCCAAATAAAGACATGGCAGACTGGACCGGATCGATAACCTGTTAGTGACCAGCATGACTCTCATGTCAGGCAATCATCCGACAGCTGGAACAGACCATGGCATCTTTTATAGACTATGGTCTATAAGGGACAAAAAAATGACCACAAAAAGCATGTTCGGTACAAGCACCACAAGCACACACACACAGAGGAAAGGTGAACACAATGTTCAAAGCAATGACACAGCCGGCCATCTCTACACTGTTTCAAGGCACGTACTAATGACCTTTGAGACGGAACACAAATATTGGCCTGACAGCGCCATAAACACAATATTTAGCCTGGCTGTAAATAACCAAGCCAAACATAACACTGTCAACCTCGTACAGCTTATTCAGCCTGGACAGTAAACAGAGCTCAGTGTTTCAGTGAACACAGATCATTTATTTTCTTCTTTTACTGAAATGATACAGAATACTTCCAAAACTAATACAAATTTTACACATACAACCATCAGCCATAACATTATAACCACTAATTTAGCGATTCCTAGTGGTTCGAAAAGAGGTGGTGGCTGGACTTCGATTATTATCAGTGGCATCTGTCTAGGGGTGGATACATTAGACAGCGAGTGAACAGTCAGTTCTTTAAAGAGATTAGTGAAGATGTTAAAAGCAGGACAAAGGGTGAAGCAAAAGAATCTGAGCCACATTGACAGCAGTCGAATTGTGATGGCTACTGGGACGACTAGGTCAGAACATCTTCAAAACATCAGGAAGGTCTTGTGGGGTGTTTCTGGTATGCAGTGGTTCAAGAAGCACTGGACAAGCACTGAATAAGTGACATGGTCATACGCAACTAAGGCTCACTGATGTGATCCATGGAGGTCCCACCTAACAAACTACAGGACTTGATCCTGAAGACAGGATCTGCTGGTACCGTACTGGTGATTGAGGCCACAGGACACCTTCAGAGGTCTTGTGGAGAATCTGCTGTGGTGGCAGAAGCTGGACCTACACAATATTAGAGAGGTTCACCAGCTTAGCCCCTTGACCAGCATGGGGTATATTTTCGGTTGAGTTTTGAGTTTGATGGTTTAACTAGTCTACCTGACCAAGCCTGTTATCATGCATGATCAAGCATGGAACAGCTAGTCCACCAGCATGGCCAGCCTGACCATGTTGGTCCACCAGTATGACCAGCTTTACCAAACTGGTCGAACAGCATGGCCAGCCTGACCATGTTGGTCCACCAGTATGACCAGCTTTACCAAACTGGTCGAACAGCATGGCCAGCCTGACCATGTTGGCCCACCACTATGACCAGCTTGACCAAACTGGTCAAACAGCTTTGCCAGACTACTGAACCAGTATGACCAGCCTGATAACCATGTTGGTTGAGATGGCCATGCTGATAAGTGACCCAAGCCATCAAGCTCTTTTCTAAACACTATTCTGTATTCGGGTCAACAGCTAAGCTGGTTAGTCGGCCTGTACAGCCTGTTTACAAGCATAGGGTGTGTTTTTCGCTGGATGACCAGCTTGACCATTAACCTCCTTAAACTCCTTGGAATAACAGGCAGCTCCTGGCTTTTTTTCATGCTGTTAGAATCTATAAACAACCAGAAAAAGCTGGTCTTGAACTTAAACTGTCCTCACGATGAAGCTAAAATATCCATATGTCCTGGAGTGACGTTCATTGTGTGTTTGTAGGGGTATGTGAGAGTACTCTCACATGCTTTAGATGAGGAGGTTTTCCCATTTCCTCTTTTCCAGAATGGACAAAGCCCTCATGTCATTGAAGCCCCTTCACATAATCCATCCCTCTGCTCTGATTTCCAGCCCTGCTCTCAACCCTCTCACACACAGCCATTTGAGCTAATATCACATGAGTGTCCCGTCTACACCACTACTCCCTCTAATACCTACAACCAGCATGCGAGAGGTCTGCTAAACCGCGAGAGAGTGAGAGTGAGAGAGAGAGAGAGAGAGAGAGAGTGAGAGTGAGAGTGAGAGTGAGAGAGAGAGAGAGAGAGAGAGATAGAGAGAGAGAGAGAGAGAGAGAGAGAGAGAGAGAGAGAGAGTGAGAGTGAGAGTGAGAGTGAGAGAGAGAGAGAGGCAGGCAGAGAAATTCAATCAAGGTTAATGATACAGGAAACACCTGAACAGTTCAGTAACAGTAACAGTGTAGGGTGTGCATTGATGAAAGGTGGTGGTGGTGGTGGTGGTGCCGGTAGTGGAGGGGGGGGTGACTATTATCTCCTGCTTCAAACTCCCAGATGTGCCAGAATCTCTGTGCTTGCCAGGCTCCTGCTGCTAATGCAATCTCACAGCTCTGTTAATGGAGCACTTTCAAGAGCCATTGCTGCTCTCCATCCATCCACATGGAGAGAGAGAGAGAGAGAGAGAGAGAGAGAGAGAGAGAAGGAAGGAAAGAGAGGGAAAAAGAAGGGTGAAAGGAAAAGGTGAGGAAGCCGAGGGCATGCTAGCTAAAGAGAGTATGAAGGTAAATAAGAAAAAGAAAAAGAGAAGGGGGAGCGAGAGAGAGAGAGAGAAAGAGAGAGAGAGAGAAAGAGAGAGAGAGAGCACAACAGAGAGAGAGAGCACAACAGAGAGAAAGCGGTAATGCTGTAAAAGAGTGGGAGATGGAGAAGGAGGTGAGTGAGAGTGAGAGAGAGGTGAGAAAATAAGAGAGAGAGGGAGAGAGAGAGGAAGAGAGAAAGAGGAAAAGAGAGAGAAAAGGAAAGAGAGAAAGGTCATGAGAAATGAAGGAGAAATAGAGGAGAAAGTGAGAGAGAAAAAGAAAGAGAGGGAGAAGAAGAGAGAGATGGCATGAGAAATGAAAAACATGAGAAAGAGAGAGAGAGTGAGCGAGAGAGAGAGAGAGAGAGAGAACAAGAGAGAGAGCAAGAGAGAGAGAGAGACAGAGGAAGAGAGGGGAGAGAGAGAGCAAGAGAGAGAGAGAGAGAGAGAGAGAGAGAGAGAGAGAGAGGGAGAGAGAGAGAGAGAGAAGAAGAGAGGGGAGAGAGAGCGAAAGAGAGAGAGAGAGAGGTACAAAATGTGAGAAATAGAGAGCAAGAGAGAAAAAGAGAGCGAGAGAGAAAGTTATATATATGTATTTAGAGAGAGAGAGATAGATTATATATAGAGAGAGCATGGAGGAAGAGGGCAAGTCAAAAGAGAGGGAAAAGAAGAAGAAATGTGAGAGAGAGAGAGAGAGAGAGAGAGAGAGAGAGAGAGAGAGAAATAGAAAGAGAGAGAGAGACAGAAGAAGAAAGGGGAGAGAGAGAGAGCGAAAGAGAGAGAGAGAGAGAGAGAGAGAGAGAGAGAGAGAGAGAGAGAGAGAGCGAGCAAGAGTGAGAGAGAGAGCACAGATGCAGAGGACATGTCAAATGAGAGGGAAAACCAGGAGAGAGAGAGAGAGAGATAGAGAGAGAGAGACAGAGTTAGCATGTTGGCAAGAAAGAGAAAGAGAGCAAGAGAGAGGTCTGTTGATGCACGTGAAAATGATGTAAATAGTAAGACCAAAACAACACAGACACACACACCTCTCAGTCCTCTCCCAAAAACTTTTAGAGCTCCTGGCTCCCATCTGGAGAAACCCACTGCTGCAATTAGAGACGCCTCATCGTCTTGAGGTTAATTAAATCCCCTCCAGCGCCAAAGCGAGAGGAACGACTACACTACCCAGAGATCAGTGAGGCGGCAGTGGCGGCGGCTGCGTGTTCTGTCTGCGAGAGCGTGTAATTTCCTGTGGCGAGAGGATAATGCATGACCCTCGCCCAGCTCTAAAGCACCACTGATGACTCGTGCGAATACCTCTCCAAAGGGTTCCACCGTGATATTGGCACGAATTCGGCTGCAATTTAAAAGACAAAACAGTCGCTACTTAGTATGCACAACATCCGTCGGTGCCATTTACAAACGTACAGGGCCAATTACGGCACGGGCGCCAATTCATTCCTCTGGCAAGCCCTGAGTTTAAGACATATCATGCCAATTTCGCTGTCGGAATTATGCCCCGGTAGTGGGCGATGCTGCATAGGAGGAGAATAAAACAGTAAGAAGGCCCTGAATCTGTCTTGCAGAGTATTTGCTAAGCGGTAAGGCCACGATTTAGCCTGTATTAAACAATAAGTACTTCCTAACAATGTTCATCCACATCCTAAATGCCAACCGCAGTGGCCAGTTAGCAGGCAAGCAGTCCATCATTAGGAAGCCATTAGAGGGATGTTATGCAGATGGTGTTTGACCCCCGAGAGCACAAGCGAAGAGTGAACTGAGCAGCTTACCGTTATCTGTGGCCATGAAGACTGCGCTGTAGCGGTTGTTGTGGACATGCGGAGACTCCCGATCCAGCGTGGCTGTGGTGTTGACTATGCCTTTGACCGGGTTCACACTTAGCCAGCCCGCTGGGTCTCGCAGCACGGCAAACCTGTGGAGGGTGAGCGAGAGAGAACAGAGGATTTACACATGATCACACAGACACCAGGCTCAAGTATTTTTCACAGCTCACACAGATCAATGATTCCTTCAAAGCTCTTCTGAGCCGTAAAGCGATAGTTTGGCCAAGACAATCGGATCTATACAAATGTTCCTTAACCCCAAACATGCTCGGTCAGCCAAGTTTGCAATGAGGGCTAAAGCAGCTAATAAGTAAGAGAAGCCTTTAGCCACAGCCCTCCGTATCCCCTCAAAACACAGCATGAGGCTAGCAAACAAGGGCATCTGTTAGCATAGCATGTAGCAGAATCCAAGCATGTTGAATGCTAACAATAGTCCCCATCAGCTGTGAGGTTCCTCAAGGTTCAATATTAGGGCCTGTACTATTTTCCTAATTAAGAAACGCAGCATCTTTTTTCATGCTGATGATGATACCCAGCTTATCTCCCACTGAGACATAAGGTCAACTTATGTCCACCTTTGTATGTGTCGGAGGAAGCACATGCTGGCCTTCACCCTCCATCCAGTGCTGATGGTATCGTAAGATAGGGTTGGACCTAGCTAGTGATATTGATTAAGTTCATCCTTCAAGGTTAAAGAAGACCATGGATTACAGGTCAGGAGGTGGCTGGAGAGGCCAGCTGGGTGGTTTATAGTTCTCACACATGTAGGACACACATATAGATGGGAACTGGAGAAAAATGGGGGATATCTTCCCATGACAGAAGGACAAAGGGACATTGCATAGGTAAAAAAAAAAAGCATGTGGGTCACTTTGAAGCTGTTAGAAACCACACGACCATGCCTAAGATTTACCGCACACCCTGAGATGGTTTGAGGGAACTGAGGATTTCAGGTACTAGATATTTTCTCTTCTGTTTAAGGTACTGAAGGAAATTTATTTATTTATTCCTCCTAAATGCAGCAAATGACTTTGCTTGCTGTCGACTCTGGGAATAGTGCCATACTGGTTTTATTGGACCTCAGTGCCGATTTTGTCGCTGTTGATCCCACCCTCCTCACAGAACACCTTAAACGCACTGTTCAGTGTGGGACTGTGCTTAACTGGGTCAAATCCTATATCTACCAAAAGACCTTCAGAATGAACGTGGTTGGTGTGGCGCAACAGATAACACCACTACCTGCCATTGAGTAACAACAACACCATGTGGGAGACCAGGGTTTGATTCCCGGTCTGGGTGACTGTGCTGCGCTACACCAATAAGAGTCCTTGGGCCAGACTCCTAACACTACATTGGCCCTCCTCTGTAATATGAGTAACCTTGTAAGGCTCTGGATAAGAGCGTCTACTAAATGAAAAAGAAAAGAAGAATGTTCTGCTGGTACTAACGGTCATGAGGTTCCTCAAGGTTCAATGTTAGGGCCAGTACGTTTTTCTTACATGTGCTTCCGCTGGGAATCATTAGGAAACATTAGGAAACTAACTCATTTCATTGTAATGCAGATGATACCCAACTTTATCTCGCTCACTCTCTGAGGCCTCCAGATCTATGTTCACTTAAGCTCCTTGATGAGTGCCTGGATGAAATAAGGCTCTGGATGGGAAACTACCGGAATAATCTTCTTCGGCTAACTGAAAACACATCTAAGCTTCCTCTTTTTGGTCTTCCTAGGCATACTGACACAGGTGGACTGTCAAAGTCGCCAGTAGCTTTCACCAGCTCCGGTCAGCTGCCACAAAAAAATCATTCCTTTCTCCACAGGACTTAATGAAGTGCCTCCATGCACTGACTTTGTCTTGTTTAGATGATTGATTGACTCACTTGCAGTTAATGCAAAATGCATATGACTGATATCCAAAATGGCATGATAACTGGGTACCTGGAGGTGGTAGCATCTCGGAAACCGTTAACATTGTGGGACGTTCTAGAGCCAGTGTGGTGAAGGTGTTCCGAGAACGGCACAACAGAGGTGCCCCATGGGCCACTGATGTGAACAACGACTCCCTGCAAGTGGTACATAGCAATCGGCCACCCACTGTGGACCAGCGACCTTCTGTCGCCTAATACAGTCCATGCCACTCGCTCGCTAGTGTCACCCGAGCAAAGGGTGGTTATTGCCACTCTGTGGGTGTTCATAATATTTTGATATATGTGTATATACAGTGCTGTCCAGACATTTTCAGCACCTAAGCACATTATTTAACACAGAGTTTTTACTGTAGAAACTCCAGATACCATCAGAAAAAATTCTCATTCTGAAGAAAGTAGCTAGGAGCTAGTCTGAAGAACAGAGCTCGGTTCCTCCAGGTTTCGCCTGGATGCCCCCCAGTCCAGCCAGCACAGCGTGGAGGATGTGTTCAGCTCCATCATCATCATCATCATCAGCAGCAGCAGCAGCTCATCTGATTTACCACCACTGAGCACTGATTTACCAAAGCAGGTGTTGGATGATGACTATAAATAATACTAGAATCCATGAGGAGAACTTTGGAGATGTTCTAATAAACACAGTGATGGAGAACCACCACCACATTCTGTGGGAATGTTATTAGTATTGATTCGAATATTATTTTGTTTACTGAGCAAATAAACAAATAAACAGTTACGTCCACAGTACTGTATATGTGTAGGGCCTCCCCTGTGGTTTTGAATGTGCTCTCTGCTCCTCATTTCACTGCCTAACAAAAGCATTTGGGAACGTCACGGCTGGTTGAGGGATGATGAGTGTGAGTGATGTTGCTTTGTCTCTGTGTGCACTGCAGCATTCAGGCTAAAACCCTGGTGTTACTCTTTCGCAGATGAAGCGGCGGAGGGCGAGGGCGCGTGGATTGATGTGGGCGCTGGGTGTTTAGAAGCCCACGTAATAAACGACTTGTGGAAAAGCCTTCAGGAGTAATGAGCTATTTAACAGTCGATGATATCTCAGGCATGACCTCTAGCACACTGCTGAAGTTGTACGTTTGAGTGTGTATGTGTGTGTCTGTGTGGTGGTGCTTGAATTCTCATCTGGGCTCGTGTCAGTGGTTTCTGATTTACAGGGTCATTCAGAGACAAACGCACAAAAGGAAATGTGGAGCGCTCGGCTTCTATTGCTCTCAGCAAACCCAGGGAGACTCTTTCAAAGTGAGAGACAGATGGCCTGGCTTTAGCTTTCAAAAGCTTAAGGTGACGCAAATATACGGCCTTAAAGGGCCCGTATCCTGCACTCTTCTTGCGTGTTAGAGATTCGCGCGTAGGTCCACTTATGATGTTTGTGTGGGTTTATGTACCAAAAAATTACAGAACTTTACACAAATGTATAAATCATTACCATTGTTCAGACCTCGCTTTAACCCTTTCAGTGAAACAGGCTGTTTTTGTTAGCGTCCCCTGCTTGGAAAGTCCCCATTTACCCCATTTGCACAATTTCTCATGCCACATGGCATTCATTTTTCTGTGATGAATTTTTACCATTTGTCTAGTCCCCATAGAGAAGTACTGCCAATAGAATAGGACTCACTGGAGCAGATCAACATGAACCTATTGCACCATGCCTAATGCCAGGTGTGGATTAGAGAGGTATAAAGCCCCCCAGCATTGAGCTGTGGAGCAGTTGAGCTGTGTTCTCTGGAATGATGGTTGATGCTCCATCCAATACTGGAGAGTTGAGGATGAGGTGGGACAGTGATCATCCAACATCCTGACCTCACAAAATGCAATGCTCCTTCAAAATCTAGTAGAAAGCCTTTTCCTGGACAGTCGAGACTTGTTACTCCAACAAAAGCAGGATAAACTCTTTTTAAATGTGCAGGTGTCCCAATATTTTTGTCCATATAGTTTATAATTGAAAAGTAAAAAAATCTTTATGCTAAATCCCTTATGATATGTACAGATATGCCATATATTAGATAGTAGATGGGAAAAATATGGAAAATTCAATTTTCCATGAATTGGGCCCCTCAGCCGAGGTGAGTCCCCTCTTCTTCTTAACTCATTCGCAATGTGCTTAGTGAGGCATGAGCAAGCAGGCGAACAATGGAGTCTATTCCAGCTTATCGGTCTCTTTGCTGCGGACGTCTTACTCCCCTTGCCCGCTGTTTTAGCGCGCAGGCTATAAGGATCTATCAGGTTTTGGCACCAGCGTGAGCTTTCACATCACATTTTTACAGCTGAATAGCTCCAGCTTTGCGCTCACAAAAGCCGAAGATGCTACTGTATCACAGCCTCTCTATCTAGCACTCCCACTCACCCTCATAAACTTGCACACACACACACAAATAACCTGCATACCCCCGAGACAGATCCCACGTGTGTGTGTGGGTGGGAATGTGTGTGCATGAGTGAGGTGACACACCTCTCAGTGGTAGACAAATTGTCTCCGAGCTGAAGCTCCTGGCCTAACAGAGCGAGACAAAGCCTTGGGAAATGGGGGCTCTGTAATCAGCCAACACACTCAAGCTCACAATACGAGAAATGATACATGTACACTCTCTCTCTCACACACACACACACACACACACACCAGTGTATTGCTCCCTAGCACATGGAGATCTGTCGCTCACTGGCTGTCTTCTCACTTACACCTAATTATTGGATACCTATACGGACTGCCCACCTCTCCCGGAAGTTGCGGGAGTATCCCGTATATTGACAGCAGCACCCTGGCATTAACAAATTATCTACAATATCTACAGCAAGTGAGTGAGTGAGCGAGCGAGTGACAGACATGGCGAGAGAGAACGCGAGAGACACAGACAGCATCCTGATTGGTCACTTTTTGCACTAGGTAGACCTAGCAGTTGTCTCTGTGGGCATAACGTAGCTTTACTGTATTTTTACTGCAGTACATACACTACATGGACAAAAGTATTGGGACACACCTCGTAATCATTGAATTTAGGTATTTCATTCAGGCCCATTGCCACAGGTGTATACAATCAAGCACCTAGCCATGCAGTTTGCCTTTCCACACATTAGTGAAAGAATGGGTGGTCCTAAATAGCTCACTGAACTCCAGCGTGGTTCTGTATGTAAAGGAAGTCAGCTGGTGAAATTTTTCCTCCTCCATCAGCTGTAAGTGGTATTACTGAACAGTGGGAGCATTTAGGAAGTGTCATACCACGTAAAGTTAAAGAGTGGGGTCAGGGCCGAGTGCTGAGCTCAGAGCAGAGTGCAGAAAAGTCTCCAACGCTCTGCTGACTCAATAACTGCAGAGCTCCAGACCTGCTGCTGCTGTTAGAGCTTAGAGCAAAGGGGGACCAGCTCCATATTAATGCCTATAGGTTTAGAATGGGATGTCATAAAAGATATATATATATATATATATATATATATATATATATATATATATATATAGTGTAATACCAGACTATTATAACCACCCCTGCTTTGGAATTAACTCAGCCCATTACATCAGCTCCACTTCCCATATAGGAGCACTCTGTAGTTCTACTATTACAGACTGTAGTCCATCTGTTTCTATACATACTCTGTTAGCCTCCTTTGAGCCTGTTCATCAATGACCCCACAGGACTGACCACCACAGAGCAGGTAGTATTTGGATGGTGGGTCATTCTCTCGTGGTGGTGAGTTAGTGTTAGTGGTGTGTTGCGCTGGGGGTATGAGTGGATCAGACACAGCAGTGCTGCTGGAGTGTTTAAACACTGAGTCTTTCCCCTCACTGTCCACTCTATTAGACACTGCAACCGAGTTGGTCCACCTTGTAGATAAAGTAATGTCAGAGACTGAAGCTCATCTGTTGCTGCACAGTTTGTTTGTGTTGGTCATCCTCTAGTTCTTCATCAGTAGTTACAGGACACTGCCCACAGGACGCTACCCACAGGACATTGGACATTGGCTGGATGTGTCTGGTTCTCAGTCCAGTGATGCTGAAGGGTTTAAAAACACCAGCAGCACTGCTGTGTCTGATTCACTCGTACCACTTAGTTAACTCCTAGACTTTACTATCTTAAGAATTTACTCTAGGACAATCTGCCTCGGAGAGACAAACCTCGAGCTAAACGGGAGCATCAAGGAGGCAGGGAAGGCAGTGCTACTTCCCTGAAATGAGTTTCTGCAGGGTGGGATGTCTGTCCTCAGCTTTGTTGTTGCATTTTTCATACAGAGACAAAGTTCTAGGACAAACAATACAGACACTTACTCAAAATCGCTCTCTCTCACACACACACATTGAAAACCCTAACTGCAGAATGATATTACAGCAGTGCTGCTCTCACAGGCGAGTAACCGCCCTATTTCCTCTATCTCCCGACAATAAAAACACATCTTGTGCGTTGCGTCTCGACTTATCAGCGTTTTATCCCAACACTTCCCTAGGAAATGTGCTCTTATGCATGAAGACAAGCTCATCTTTGAGAAACAAGCTAGCATGAGATTATCATCACGCTGCTCTGGGTCCAAACACCCTGCTCTCAGATTCGGATGTGCTACTGAGCTGTTTGTAAAATCATTTGCTATTCACTGATGAAATCTCTTCGTTTGCGGCGGAAGCGGCAAAGCTATAAAATGCGCGCCGCACAGTCTGCAGCGACCGATTCATTTTTATGTGGCTGGAGCCGACGGGAAAAAACAGGAAGATGATTCATACAGATGATACCGGGTTCCAATTCCGGCTGTGACGTTAACTTGAATTCTGAGACAATGGTAAGGTAAGCTGCCCCAGTAGGAACGCTGATATATGAACACACACATATTCAGACACATGTAGACCCAAAGCAACTTTACACTTAAGTGATTGTTGTGTTATAGTCTCAACTAAGGAACTCAGCCACAGTCACAAGGTCGCTTTCAGAGCAATGCAAAGAGAAGACCAGAGCCATTTCAGTGGTTCCTTTCAGTGCCAATACGATTCTGCAGCCGTGAGGACTGGTACAAGACATATTCGAGAGCTAATCCTGACTAGTAAACAATAGGGCCCTATCTTACACCCCGCTGCGATGCTCATTGCTATCTTACACCCCGCCAACCATCTATTTTCATGTCTTCCGTCTGCGTCGCTTAAACCGCAACGGTGCTTCCGAATATATCTACGCTGATGGCCGTGGTGGTGGTCTCAAAATGAGGTGTATTCAGGTCAATTTCTGGCGTATTGCTGTGTATCTTGGCATCGGAAAACACAGGTGACGACTGACTGAAAACAACCTAGGCAGACGCCAACAGTCAGACGTTCGTTGCTTGGCAGTGAATTGTCAACACAGGCGCATGCAGCCCAACGCGCGTACACCCCTGCTTTGCGCCATTGAAATCAATCAGCCATCAGCCAATTAGCAAGTCAGAGCCCACCTAGCTCTTAAAAGGAATGGCGAGCGACACGTTGATTGGTTTATTATCGCACGTCACACTCCCAGAACACACCCATGATTCATTAAGAGACTTAGCGCATGCCTTTTGCACGTTTTGAGCCGTGCAAGGCGTACTTTTCCCATCGTTACGATAGCAAAGACACAACGACACGCCCTAAATCACAGCTCCGTAAAATAGGGCCTATAGTCCTAGTCTGAGATATAGGCTTAGGTCTTAGAATTTGATCAAAATCAGATATAGTTCATTTTACTTCTGCTCGCTTCGATGCCCAGCCCAGCAGTTTCTGCTCGTATCTCTCCTCGACAATCAAAACTGCGTGTTGAATCTGTGCCAGCTGTAATGCTGTAATGCAGTGCTTAGCTCATATAGCAGAAATGGAGTGCAGTAATAGAGAGGGCCTGGCTCACACACTGGATCATACCGTCTGTGTGGAAAGTCTCACCAAACCAACCCACCTCCCTCTGTACACACACACAGCGCTCTACTCCATTAGCCTCCTCTCAAGGTCATTAGTGCCTCGTTAAAAAGACATTATGCAAATTGATATCTTATCTATATGGGATACATGATAATTAGGGCCTATCATAAATAAGCTGCCAGACGGTTTCTCATATTCTGCGATTGTAATGCATGTGGATTCACACACGCTCACTAGCTTCAATGTGCTCCCCTTCATGCCTCCATATGTACTGGTCACACACATACACACACACATACACACACAAAGGAAGACCTTGTGGTAAAAGTCATGTACACTTTTTGCTGGCCTAGTGAAAGGCGCGGTGGAAAGGTGACTTGCTGGCGTTTCTGCTTGACTGGTGGAATTTCTGCCTGTGCTGGAAGGCAGGTCCGGATGTGACCCTGCAAAACCTCAGAACTGCACACAGTTCTTTTTCTATTTGACATTAGCTATGATAGCTCTCCCCTGAGAAAAGCCTGTAGCCGAAGAATAGGAGAGCACAGTTACTCAGGTGTCGGTTTGGGCTTGTTTGTGTGTGTGTGGGAAAGTGTGTGTGTGTGTGTGTGTGTGTGTGTGTAAGCACTATTGTTATTTCTATAGTACAGGCTTTGCTTCCTCTGATTTCTGCACTGCGAGATTGTTTTCTACCAGAATGTGCTGTCTCTGTGTATGTGTGTGTGTGTGTGTGTGTGTGTGTGTGTGTGTGTGTGTGTGTGTGTGTGTGACAGTGTGTGTGGAACGCTGCAGTGTGTATTTGTGTTGGTGGTTATTCTCAGTGTTATACACTCTCTTATATCCACCTCAGTGCATAAAAACATCAGTGTTGGTGCAGTAGAGAGACACAGAGCTCCACAGAACACACACAGCAGCGTGCTGTAAATATCCCTATCCCCATATCTCTAGCATCCCTAGTGCAAATCACACACACACACACACACACACACACACAAATGCACAGACATGCATATTGACAAAAGTCCTAGGACACCTGTTCATGCATTGTTTCTTTCAAGGGTTTAAAAAAAGAGTTCACCCTGCTGTTGTTGGAGTAACTGTCTCTACTGTCCAGGGAAGACGGCTTTCTACTAGATTGCTGTGAGGATTTGATTGCCTTTAGTGACAAGAGGTAGTAATGAGGTTAGGATGATGGATGATCAGCACCCCATCTCATCCCCAAATCATCCCATAACTCATCCCAAAAGTATTGGATGGAGCACCAACCATCATTCCAGAGAACACAGTTCTTCCAATGCTCCACAGCTCAGTGCTGGGGGGCTTTATATCCCTCTAGCCCATGTCTGGTATTAGGTATGATACCAACAGGTTCATCAGGCTCATGTATATTTGCTATTGGCAGTACTTCTCTACAGGGACTATACAAGCTGTGTGTGTGCATTTGCACCTCTGTGTCAGCCATGGGTCCAACTACAAGTAGCTGATGAATGCATTTATATTCAATTTTACAGAAACAGGAAAAGTCCTTCTTAACTTTCAATGGAAGTCAAAGTAAAAAGATTTTAATTTAAGTCATTATGGGGCATTTCTATTGGTCCGACACAATGTAAAGTACAACGACCAGATTCACTTTATGTCAAAAAGTGAAAATCAGCGAAAAATGAGATGCAAGATTTTTGCACAACAGCAACAATAAGGCAAGGGCACTATCATAAAAACAGCCCCTTTTGGTCTATGATGTACAGAGAGGTTGGAAAATGGTCATGTACAAATGAATTACGGCTGTTTTTGGTACATAAACCTCGTAAAACTCCATAAAAGGATCTTGGGGCACATAAATTACAAGAAAAATGCAGCATATGGCCCCTTTATGAGCTAAATACATACACATATGAGTACATACACACACACACTTTTGCCAGAAGCATAAATATTCACACACACACATACATGCACACAGGGGTGCAGTAAACAATAAACAATCAAGCTTCCTTCAAACATACCCCAACACACACATCAAGTACTAAACATACTAAGCATACCAACCCCCCTATTTACACACCTACACACACACACACTTCCCAAAATGAAATATTAAACATACACACAAAACACGTGAGTGTATATGGAGTAATAAAGTAGTAAACAAGAACAAAATAACGACCCCCTCCTTTCACCCCACCCCACCCCCACCCATATGGGCAGTGGTGGCTCAGCGGTTAGAGCGCCGGGATATCGATAACAGGGTTGTGGGTTCGATTCCCGGGCTCGGCAAGCTGCCACTGTTGGGCCCTTGAGCAAGGCCCTTTACCCTCTCTGCTCCCCGGGCGCTGGAGTTGGCTGCCCACCGCTCTGGGTGTGTGTGTGTACTCACTGCCCCTAACACGTGTGTGTGAGTGTGTGTTCACTACCAGATGGGTTAAATGCGGAGGACACATTTCGCTGTACAGTCCACACTGTACAGTGACGAATACGTGCACCTTTATCCTTTATCCTTTTTATTCGTCCAATCAGATGCGAGGGGCATGCTCTACCTTCACGTGTGCTCAGTCATTAAGCCTCTCTTCCTCTCATGCTATCCCGCTTATGCTTTCTCATGCAGCGCCAGGCACAAAGAAGGCCTCGGGGCAGCATGCGTGTTCATGGTGGTGTGGGCGCGGCAGGGAGCGATGGGACCTGGGAGGCTTTTCTCTACACTGTGTTCTCCTAATGGAGAACCTGCAGCAGCAGCATGGAGACAGGAGGCTCTTGCTGCTTTACAAATGACTTCTAATCCTCGCAGCCAGGCCGAGCTGCAGCAACCGCGCCGAAATGGGCGAGAACATTAGTGTGGAGGTATGGGGTCTTTGTGTTCTCATGCACAGTGCTAAGCACGCTACGTCATCCCACATCCAGATGTGTACACATAAACAGAGCTTTCTGCTGCGAGGCAGGGCTTTTTCCTCATCCTCAGTTTAGCCACAAAGCCCCTCGGCAATCAGCTGAACAGCCTGTCAGAATCTTGGTGAGTAAGCAGGCGTCTGCTGGGAGAGATGCTAAAGCTAACAGCTCCCTCCGTCAGAACACCTCTCTCAGTGCAACAGATGAGATGAGCAGCTATTAGGACATTAGTTTAAGCCATTGAAATTCCACCAGGGTCCCGGGAGCTGCTCTTCACCTGAGAAAGCTATAAACTGCATCAGGATTCTCCAGCAGGTGAAAATGTGTGAGGAAGACACGGAGAAGGAATGAAGAGCCCCTCCTCTAGCCGCCTTTCCCTACTGTTGACATTCCTATTACTCTCTGTGTCTGTCCTTGCACTTTTAATTTACACACACAGCAGTATTGAGGGCGTATTATTTTGGTGCATTTATCACCAGTTTCATTTCAGAGTTCATTCATAGGGAAAAAAAGAGGAAAAAGACATGTCTCATTTGCTTTCCTACATGTTTTCAAACATATTTGGTCACACAGGCAAATCTTGACGCACAGAAACACAGCCAGTTGATTAGCCAAAATACGTCAAAGGCACATTCTGATCAGTTTAATTTGAGCCTAGATGAATTGTCTTCCTTTTGACAGTGGGTGGAAGCTGTTTTAACATTCGACCCAATGTTGATTATGCTTACTTCTGCCCAATGTCCCACCATTGCCCTAGTGGTGCTTCTACTAGTAGTAGTAGCAGCCACATTATTAGGAGTATTATTAGTAGTAGTGATATGACTGGTAGTAGTGGTAACAGTAGTGGTGGTGGTTATGGGAGTAGTACTAGTTGCAGTAGTAGTAGAAGTAGTGGTATAAGCAGTAGTGGTATAACTGGTAGTAGTAGTAGAATTGGTAACAGCCATAGTAGAAGTGATGCTGATAATACTAGTAGTAGTCGTGGTAGTAGCAATAGCAGTAGTAGCATTAGTAGTTGTGGTAGTACCGTTAGTAGCAGCATTGGTAGTTGTGGTAGTAGTAGTGGTGGTGGTGGTAATGGCAGTATTTCACAAACCAGCATTATTGCTTCTTGTATTAAAATGTGTGTCTGATTCTGAGAATTCCTGTCTGATAAATCATCATTTTGGCACACAAACTGGAGCTGAGTGTTGGCTATAAATATGCATTAACTCATTAGCATGTGGATTCTGATTTGCTGCTTACTGAGGTTGTGTAGCAATAATGCAGCAAACAGGGGGTGATGTGCTGGGAACCACCACCGTAACCACTGTAGGAATCTGACTTGAATACTGTGACACACATTTTGCATAGTGTAGCACCGCTACCTCCATGTTTAATGAATGTGACCCATAGCACATTGATTTCCGTTAGCGGTTATTGCATATAGACTTGGTTTCTCAGACAGGGATTAAGCCTAGTCCTGGATTTCACAGCATCTTGAATGGAAATTTTCTATTAAAATCATAATTTTAAATGGAAAAGGTAAGTGTTGGCAGTAGCTGTAGCAGTATTAGTAGTGGTGGTACAACCGCTAGTAGTAGTAGTAGTAATAGCAGTAACAGTTGTAGCATTAGTAGTAGTGGTAGTACTACTAGTAGTAGTAATAGCAGTAACAGTTGTAGCATTAGTAGTAGTGGTGGTACTAGTAGTAGCAGCAGTAGAGGTAACAGCAGTAACAGTAGCAGCATTAGTAGTAGTGGTAGTACCAGTGGTAGTGGTAGTAGTAATAGCAGTAACAGTTGTAGCATTAGTAGTAGTGGTAGTACTAGTAGTAGTAGTAATAGCAGTACCAGTAGCAGCATTAGTTGTAGTGGTAGTACCAGTGGTAGTGGTAGTAGTAATAGCAGTAACAGTTGTAGCATTAGTAGTAGTGGTAGTACTAGTAGTAGTAGTAATAGCAGTACCAGTAGCAGCATTAGTTGTAGTGGTAGTACTAGTAGTAGTACTACTAGTAGTAATAGCAGTAGCAGGATTAGTAGTGGTGGTAGTACTAGTAGTAGTACTAGTAGTAGTAATAGAAATAGCAGCATTAGTAGTAGTAGTAGTAGCAGTAATAGCAGTAGCAGTAACAGGATTAGTAGTGGTGGTAGTACTGTTAGTATCTGTAGTGGGAACAGTAGTAGCAGTAGTAGCATTAGTAGTGGGGGTAATACTAGTAGTAGTAGTAGTAATGCAGTAACAGTAGCAGTAACACTATTAACACGTATAAAATGTGCAGTTGGTCAGTTCCAAGGTCAGCGCGCAGAGATAGACAGGTTGACTGAGCGGTCACATAGAGTAATCAGGTAGCTCTGGCCTGTCCCCTGGGTCTGCTGGACGTCCCTCTTGCATCCACAACTGCTGTCTCAATGCCAGACAAATTGCCACTGTCACTCCGGCACATGCTGTTTCATATGGACAGAAAGAGCCGTACAAAGGAAATAAACGTGATGGACAGGCAGGAAAATATAAACGCAGCGAGACGGCCCATCAATCAGGAAGCCGCTCGGCTTTAGAGGGATCCGGAGTCCGAACGCAGGAACGCCTGTCTATTAACTCCTCGTTAAAGTTCGCACTGTCACACACTGTCCATCCATCTCACTCTGATCTCTGGGCCTCCTGACAGGCTTCATACAAACATCCGTCACTGCTGACACACACACACGCACACAAACAGGTGGACAGCATGATGTGAGGGTGAAAGGTAGTAGAAAAGAATGCTGCAATTAAGAACCGTTAAGCAAATCCTCTACACACTCCGAACAGATTAACACGCTAACTGTGTGTTTACTGAGCATGCTCCTCAAGCCTGGGTCGGAAGAGAAGGTAAACATGTACCCTCTCATTGGTGGATCGCTAGTTCGATCCCTAGTAATGCCACAGCCAGACAGCATAACTGGCCTCGTTCTTTCTGGATGTCTAGGACACCCCCTTCTCCGCCATCGTTCAGTTCAAGGCTAGTCAATGCAAGCATCTGCAAGCTGCCATTTAGCGGCAGAGCTGGCAGTTAGTGTTCTCCTTCAAGCGTGTTGATGCTGCGTTAGGTCACAGTGACTTTGCATAAAGACAATGAAGACTGCTGTAATCTTCCATAGACCATACACCATACATAGACAGTAAAGCCATTTGTGGTTCCCCAAGCTAACTCCCATTAGCATGTCACACCAGATCTGAGCATTTGAGGAACGGACTCTGTAAGACCTCTGGTGATGTCCTGTGGTGTCTGGCACCAAGACATTAGCAGCACATCCTTTAAGTCCTGTAAGTTGTGGGTTGGAGCCTCCATGGATCGCATCACTGAGCTTTGGGTGACCCTTGAGTGGCCCTGTCAACGGTTCAACGGTAGTTCTCTCTTGGACCACGTTTGGAAGGCTGCCCACAAGATCTGCCTGATGTTTTGGAGATGTTTCCAGCTTTTAACACCTCACCTTCACGAACTGGACAGATGCTACTGTAGATGAAGCTAATGAATATTTTCACATCACATTAGTGGTACTAATGTTATGGCTGATGGATGTATAAACTGCATGCAATGTGACCTGTTACATTTGGTCTAGCTGAGGTATCTCCTACCAGCATTAAAGGACATCTCCCAATAGCACGGCTCTAGAACAGAGGCACAAACTTACCCCAGGCTTTAAACCATGGAAAAAACATCCAGGCAAAACTTTTTTAAAACACCAGCAGACTATTCAGAATCAGCCACTTACTCTAACACCTCCACTTATTTTCCGTACAATCCTCCTACGTTTTGGACAATCCTCCCTCTAATGCATATGCCTACGTTTCCTATGGGAGAGAAGTCAATATAAATGGTCCACAAACTGCTAGGCTTGTGCATCAGTTCCAGGCAGAACATCATTGCATCTGATTTGTGCCTTAAAATGATGCACATGGTACATCGGGCCCATCTGTGCATGTCTCTTAAGGAGGGTACATTTTGCATTGCTTTTAACACAATCAGTGTGTTATCTTCCTGAACACAGGCAGCATTACCAGATTTGAACTGTTCAAATGAGACCATCTGTGTAAGAGGTCTGCTGTGTTCTATAGGACTAAAAAAATGAGTCACACAAACATGTGAGGGAAAAAGGTTTACTTGGAAAGATCCTAGAATGTGAAACTGTGTTTACCTTGACATGGTTGAATAATGAGAGTTCGGTACATGGAAGTGACAAACCGTGAACCTCAAACACTGCTGTTCCTCCTTCAAGAGCTAAGCCAGAACCAAGACAGAGCTGGGAAAACAAGGCCATTCTAAAACCCCAAAACTGTTATGTAACAGTCTTGACTTGTTATATTTACAGCCCCAAAATGAATTTGTTTCATGATATATAGACCAATAGAACACGGAGTGATGAATGGACCATTTATAAACAGGCCAATAGAAATGGCATTTTTGGGAATGGGATTTTTTTGAGGTTTTTGTGTGAGAGTCCCGATATGCTGATACACATAGCCGGAGCAAACTTAGAGCGTGTCTCAATTGTGTACTACACACTAACACTATAAAGTATATATTAGCGGTGCTCCAAAGCCTAGGCTGCAGGTGAGGTAGGCTGCATTTCTCAGCTGCTGGGTCACAGGAGGCTGTTCCAAGGTGAAGGACCCTTCATATGCAGCCTAGAAATGAAGCCCACATTTATAGCAATTTCAAGGATGCAGCTCTTGGTTACCCACAATTCTCTGTACACATACAACATGAAGGGAAAAAACAGTACTACATAAATGTCAGAAAATAAAGCCTCTGGAGTTGATTTGAAAATGTTAGTTTTATGATTTTATTTTATTTTTCCGTGAAGAAATGAAAATGCACACAAGTGTCATGGTATAGTTTAAAGTATGCATCGTGGATTTTTCGTGGAGTGTACTTAACGTTGACACTTTAATCTGTAAGACATTCCTTATACTCAAAAATGAAGTAGTATTACTAATTACTGCACGATTGGAGTCTATGAACGAACCGGCGCATCAAATCCGATATTTCTCAATGTTTCTATTAATATCTTTGCGATAACAGAGCGCAGACATGTGGTCCAAACATGTAGCAGCTGAGAGGAACTTTTGTTTTGTGTCTTTCAGAAGTTACAAGTTCTACCTTTGGACTAGTGCTCTTTACTGCACAGTCCATCAGTGTGTGGAGCAGAGAGAGGAGAAGATGTTGGCAGGCCGTGATGTGCCGAGATAATTAAAACAATCCGAAAGGTGCCAAGAGGAAAGAGCTAGAGTGGCATGGCCTCAGTGAGGCAGGCATAAATTGCTTTTCTCTGTGTTAATTACAGGGTTATGATTTTCAACTGATGCAAAGAGCAGCTTTTTGTGCCTTATTATGATAATAAATTTGATTTTATGTGTTGCATTGCTGAGGCATGATAATTTATGGAAATTAATTGCATGCTATGCTTTCTATTACCTCAATTCTACAGTTTGGGATTCAGCAGGCGAGCTCTCGCACTCAGCATAAGAGAAGAGTGCTAAAGAGGCATGTGTGTGTGTTTGTGTGATGGTGTGGTCATGTGAGGGTGCGAGCGCGAGTGTGAGTGAGGGTGCGAACATTCACGTGCTGGTGTGTTTGTATACGCGCTTATCTGTGTGTGTGTGTGTGTTTACATTCAGCGCTGATGCCACCCTCCGATGATTAAATGAGTTCAATGCTTTGACTCTTTGCTTAAGCTTACAGTAATTGACTGAATACCCGACTAAACACATGCTCCATAATCCTCTGCGGTTCGGCAAACTTTGCTCAGCTCGCCACATCGTTGCTTCCGGGAGCGTCTTCTGGTAACAGCGACGGCTTCTCTGAAAGGCCGTGGCACTGAGCCACGTGTGGCTAAATTGCCTCCGTCTTGAAGGGCAGCTTTGAGGAGCAGGAAGCGAAAGTAAGATGTTCCCCATCGCTCCTTAATGAAACGCATGGGGAACAGGCTTGATCTTCTACTTTACAGATCACACTGACATGGAGCTGCACTCCAAGTCAGAATGTGGGAGCGAGGCTTTCTGTCACTGTGTTGCTCTGAAGTGCAGAAGCCTGTTAGGCCCCGTTAATGTATTTCTTCCTCTCTCTCAAGAAGAAGTTTGAAACTTTAAAAGTTAGTTAGTCTTTAGGACTGGTCAATTGATTATTTCTGATTGGATCAAACAGAACCTTATCATTTACACAAAGCCAGCCCACTACTTGAAGCTCTAGTCAAGTCAAAGGCAAAACAGTAAAAGGCAAAACAGTAAAACGTAATGACGACTTCAGGAGAATATTTTATTGTTGATACTGGAGAGCAGCTCACCACCTCCAGACTCTGCTATTTACAGGAAACACTGGTTGCTACGTAGCCCAGGCCTTGTGGTCGTGGCTTTTCTTGTGCCAGTGTCAGCAGAACGGAAGCTCAAACTCATCACATGATGAAGCAAACAGGAGGCAAACAGAGATCCACGCTAGGCTAAAAGCTAACACTAGACAAATGGCTTGTACCGACTCTGTTTATCGTCCTCACCCTTGAAAACAAACTGGACCACTTCAGCTGGAGCTAAACACAGGAAGCACTGGCTTATATTTTTTTCGAGACTCGAGAAAGCCAAATCCGGGGGGAGGGGACAGGGGAAGGCTAAAAGCTAATCAGCTTCAATCGCTTCAGCTTGCTAACAGCACATTGTGCTGAGAGGACACAACGAGAGGACAGCAACGCTATCTGGTAGGCCATGGTAAAAGTTCCGCTGTTTTGGTTACAGTGTTCAAACTATGCTATTACATGCAGGTTCTGTGAGCCGTCGCTGGTGCCATAAATCAGCCCTTTGTGAAAGGAAAATCGTCGTGTTTCATTCTGAGGAAAAATAACAGGGTGGTAAAAAGGTTTGTAAAACAGCATCTGAGCATTTTTGTCACACCAACCAAAGTCCCATACACACTATTTTCAGTATGGGCAGCTTTAGAGAAAAGCAATGCCAATAGACAAGGTCAGTACATTTTGGTACAGCCACAGGACACCATGCCCAATGCCAAGCAGTGGCTAGAGGGCTTTAAAACCAGCCATCTTTGGTGCCATGGAGTTGCGAAACTGCATTCTCTGGAGTGACGGAGCTCCATTCAATACCTGTGGAATGAGTCTGACTGCTGTTTGTGATCCAGAACTAATCACCCAACATCAGTACATGACCTCAGCAATGCTCTCGTGGATGAATGCGGTCGATCCTCACATCTAGCCCAAAGCCTTCCCAGAAGAGTAGAGGCTGTTAGTTCAGCAAAAGGGAAACAATGTCCTCGATTTCAGAAGAAACCCTGAATGAACAGGGGTCAACAAACCTCTGCTAATACAGTTGATGTAAAAGGGAGTGAAGGCCAACACTTACATTATTTATAATGTAACAGGTCTCTGCATTGGGGTTCTCCACAAAACAGAGTCTAATAATAATTGATTTCTCTCATTTAGGGACAGCTCGTGTAGGAAGGTTGCAATATTTTGTTACATTTCACTGTGGATTGCTCAAGTCAGCAAATTTAGACCTCAAGTCAAGTAATGTGACTCGAGGCGCCCACTTCTAGTGAGGCATATGGAGTGTATCGGGCTAGCAAACTGCCGCTGTTCTGCTGACACTCCGGAAATGCATGTGGTAATAAGAAAGAGACCCAAGGCTAAAACACACCATAAGGCAGGTAAGCAAACGAGTGAAAAAATAGATATGTCTGCCACCAACCACTATTTACCGCAAGCCTCATTTCCTGTACTTTTCACTTTTTAATTATGTCTTCACACTCACCTTTCAGGTTATTAAAAACACCTACTTCAGACTTCCACAAACAGTGTGTGTATCTGTATGTGCGTTCCACATACAGGTCCACTACACAGACGTACAGCTAGACAGTAGCCCACCTATCATGGACAGTTTGACCCACTTGGCTTGCAGACCACTGTCAGCACAGCTGATGAAAAACAACGGTTTCATGATCACTATAGTGAAAGTCTTTTTGCTAAGTGGTTGCTATGATATTTCAGATGGTTGCTAGGGTGGTCCAGGTATTTGAATTAGCTACATGGTATTTCAAGTGGTTGTTATGGCATTTCTAGATGTTGCTATAGTATTGCTAGGTGGTTGCTATGGTATCCCAGGCGGTTGGTATGGTATCCCAGATAGTTGCCATAGTGTTGCTATGTTATCCCAGGTTGTTGCCATGGTATCCTAAGTGGTTGCTATGAGGTTGCTAAATGGTTGCTGGGTAGTTGGTATGGTGTAGCTTGGTATGGTGTGCTGGACTATGTGGTGCTGCTATTGTGGTTGCAGGGTGGTCCCTAGGTTTTTCTAGGTGTTTGCTATGGTATCACAGATAGCTGCCATAGTGTTGCTATGGTATCTCAGATGGTTGCTATGGTATCCCAGATAGCTGCCATAGTGTTGCTATGGTATCCCAGATAGTGGCCATAGTGTTGCTATGGTATCCCAGGTTGTTGCTATAGCGCTGCTAAGTATGGAATCCCAGATGGCTGCAATGGTATCCCAGATAGTTGCTATAGTGTTGCTAGTTTTCAGGTGGTTGTTATAGTGTTGCTACATAGTTGCTATAAAAGTGCTTAGTAGTTGCTAGGATGTTGCTAGATGGTTTCTTGGCAATTACTATGGTATCCTAAGTGGTTGCTATGAGGTTGCTAAATGGTTGCTAGGTAGTTGGTACGGTCTAGCTTAGTGGTTGGTCTGCTGTACTATGAGGCTGCTATTGTGGTTGAAGGGTGGTCCCTAGGTGGTTGCAATGGTATTTCAGGCAGCTGCTTGTTTGTGCCGCTTAGTGTTTCTGAGGGTGTTGCTGGGTGTCTGAAGTGGCTGCTAGGCAGTTGCCAAAGTGGTTGCTGTGGTGCCCCTTTGTGGTTGGTACCCCTGTGCAACCCAGTGTCTAGGTTTATTTTGGAGTTAATCTTTTTAAAAGTTAAACAGCAGCCTGACTGTCAGGTGTGTGCCTATATGCTGTGAATGGCAGAGCAGAGGCCCGCAGAGAGCCTGTCTCTCCTTTAGATGCTCCAGTCCCATCTCTTTATTCCACTGCTGTCAAACTGTGCTGCATCCCGGAGTGAAGACTCTGACCACTACACCATTTTTTTTCCTCTACACTTTCCTCTTTTCTTCACTCAAAGCAGGAGAACAGGTAGTTTTTTCTCGGATATTCTTCAGTTCCTGGAAGTACTAAGGCTGGCTTTGGAGCTGACAGTGAGTTGTGTAAGAACTGAGCCCCCATTCATTAAAGAAGACAGCCAGAGTGGTGCATTATTGAAGAGGGCAATGTGTCCTGAAGACATGAATGTATGTCAACGTATGCAGATTCATTAGACACACACACACACAAAGGATGGCAAAAAGCAAACACATCTGCAATCTACCGAGTCTATATATATATATATATATATATATATATATATATATATATATATATATATATATAGTGTGTGTGTGTGTGTGTGTGTATGTGTTTTGTCACACGTTTTGTCATTTTAATGGCACACATCTTGATTACAAAATAGGCCCATTTCGTGCATTCTGTCTTTCTGAGGTCTCAAAGTTAGGGTCATGCATTCCATATGTTGAATCACATACACTGGGTTTCTGTTGGGGCGAGGGTACCTTTTTGCTGGCAGCTTTAAGTATTCAAATTTAATATTTGTCCTTCTCCCAGGATAGGACTTAGGTACAACATAGTAAGGGTGTACAGTATATCGAGCTGTAGAATTGCAAATAATGTTTTCCTAACATCTGTCCAGGAGGAAATTATGTCTGGGCAGGACCAGAAAAAATATGTGTATGGTCAGCAGCTTTTTCGCCACCACTTCTCCAGCAAGCATGACTTTGTTTCGTTTGCTTGCAGGTTTGTTTCGGTGTTACAAAGAAGCACGTAATTAACTTCCAACAGAATTCCTGCTCATGATCTTGCCAGTGTAGTTCTAGGCTGGGAACTGCAGATCTTACCCCATCCTATTCCACAATGATCACTTCATGTTCCTTTTCTCATTGATTTTTAATGAAATGGTTGAAACGTTCATGGAAAGCAAAATAGACACATATACACAAATTATTCTCTACTATCTCCACCAAATATTTTTTATATATTTTTTGTATTTTTTATAATATTTGGTACTGCCAATGAACCCACCCGTTCATAACTCCCTCTAGAACTAGCAATGTTAGGGTAAAGACTTAACACGTGTTTCCTCCAATACATGCTAAACCAGTAACCGCCTCTACCTCGACCTATGTGTCGGCCAACATTGCTTAATAGTGATGAGGGAAGTGAGTGAGCACAGACAATTGTGTTCCCTCAGACTCCGGCTGCTGATGGCTGATGGCAAAGTGGCATGGCATGGATATTCGAACTCATGACCACTGGGCCCAAAGTGGATCTGTACCAAATATTTTGCTACAGCAAATGAAAATACATTCAACTGGACTGAACTTTTAACATTACTGGAAAAAGATCAACTAAAAAAACATAAATAATAATAAAACAATAACAAATAACCCTGGAATGTGGATCCAGATGTATTTAGTCTCGGTTTCTACCTTTTATTAATGTTTAATTACTGAGAAGATCATATGGTGTGATGCTTCAGTGTGGAGAGAAAGAAAACAAATGAAAAAAAGGTCACATTGACATGGTCTCAAGGCAATTACAGGTTAGTGCACTTCATCGTTGGAATTCAAGAGATGTGGAGTTTCACACACGCAACGTGAGGGAGCTCCCACCAGGAGCTAATGAACATGCAGTCGAAGGAGGAAGCAGAATACATGGAGGACTAAGTGACTTATCATAAAGGTCAAGAAGGGAAAGAGCGAGAGGAGCACGATTTTAATATCAAACGAGATTTCAACATGTTCTGAATTTCATTACTTTGATAAGACCCACCATTAGCAGAGAACTGCCCGTGCACCCAGAGAAGCTGACAACGGCCAGAGACAATCGAACATCTGTGAAGAAAAAAGGGGAACACCTTCGTTTTGTCTCATTACCTCTCACAGGTCTGTTTAAATATCAGCCTGGGTTTGTTGATGGGTGAATTAGAGGTGGCACATTCAGTTCCGGAGGCAAAGAAGAGACTGCTTTTACTATAACAAATACAGGGGGAGGTCTGTGGACTACACCAGGAGCGAGCACACACAGCCTTCGCCACTGACGGAACTAAACCTTGTGTTACTGAAGAAGCGAAAAGTCTTAGTTTTCGAATGTGAGTCAATGTAAAAGTCATTTTGGTGTATTTCTGTCATGTCACTCATTTAGTATATTGTATATTTATAGTACATGAACCAATTGGCCATATCATTAAAACCATTGACAGCTGAAGTAAATGCCGCTAATTATCTGGTTACAGTGGCATCTGTCAAAGGGTAGGAGCTACATATTAGGCAGTGAGTGAACAGCCAGTTCTTGAAGCTGGTGAGTTGAAAGCAGGGACAATGAGCAGTAGTAAGGTTTGTTTGCGATGGCTAGACAACATCACGCAAGTCTTCTGGGGTGTTCCCGACATGCAGTTGTCAGTACCTGCCAAAACTTGGCCCAAGGAAGTACAACCAGTATACAGAACTTTTTTGTAAGTATAGGTCATGCCTGTGGATCTTGATTGGGGGTGGGGGGGGGGGGGGGGGGGGGTTCAGGAAACTTTTGGCCGTAGTTCTGTTCGGCTAGTGGTGGATGCATTGAGCCGGGCATTACATTAGCGCCACCTGCCTAATATCGAGTTGGTCCCCCTTGTACTGGGGGGACTTGCGGATTTAAGCCATGGACTCCTTAAGACCTCTGAAGACATCCTGTGGTATCTGGCACCAAGACATTCCAGCAGAATATTCTTCAAGTGCTGCACATTGTGTACATCACACCAATGAGCCTTAGGGGCCCATGACCCTATCACCAGTTCACTGGTTGCCCTTTCTTGGAGCACTTTTGGTAGGTACTGCCCACTGCGCTGAAAAAAGCCCCAAAATCTGCCTGATGTTCTGGGGATGCTCTGAACCAGTTGTCTAGCCATCACAATCTGGACCTCAAATCAAGTGTATTATAAAGACTTTATCCTGCTTTTGCTTGAGTAACTGTTTCAGCTATTCAGATTTTGGAGGACCACTGTAGTGAGGATTTGATTGCATTTGATGACAAAGTGAGATCAGGATGTTGGATGATCACCACCTCACCTCATCCCCAACTCCCCAACTCATCCCAAAAGTACTGGATCGAGCACTAACCATCATTCCAGAGAACACAGTGCTCCACTGCTCCACAGCTCAAAGCTGGGGGGCTGTATACCCCTCTAGCCCATGCCTGGCATTATCCATGGTGCCAATAGGTTCATATTTATCTGCCCTAGAGAGTCCTATTCTATTGGCAGTACTTCTCTACAGGGACTAGACAAATTGTATGTGTGTACATATGTGTTGCAACTTGAATCCTTTCAGTAGAAGAGGTGTCCACAAACATTTGTACAGTATGGCATAGTATACATCAAATGCAGCAAACTCTGTGCTCCTACACATAAGATATTTATCAGGTCTATATGGATTCATGTTTTATTAGAGTTAAAAAAGCATTTTTGTACAGTTCATCTGTCTCAAAGGACCAGATAAGGTGCCTAAGGCAATGGAAATGCCTGCAAGACACATTGCACTGCTGGTTATATTTCTCCTAGTAGTACTTTCCAAAGAAGTTACATAAATGCTGGGTCTCTTTAAATGTAATAAGAACTTCCTGGAGTGGGTTGCAAAAAAAATACACTTATCGCAGCGAGCACTTTAAAGGTCCAGTACCTAAAAAAGTGTGTCCACATGATTTATTAACTGTGCTGTCTCATTCCGCAGTCAAAATCCATAATCCAAGCTTTCCTGTTTACCTCGCTGCTGACGGCACCTTAAAAAAAGTTGCAGAACCATCTCTAGCTCTTCGGATCCAGGTTAAAAAAAACATCTTTGGTGTCAATACAGTCCTTTTAACGAGTCTTACATAAGACATGATGACATCAGGTCAGGTTGTTATAATTTGGCTGCTGTTGACTCTGCATACTGAACTGTTTCTGGTCTGCCGTAAAGAGTTACAGAGCTGTGACTGATGGCTCTGCTTGTTAGGAAGTGAACTTCTTTAGCCTGGAAAATGCACAGAATCACTACGAACCAATTTTTTCCCTCCAGGTTTCCAACAACAAGCCCTGTTTTCTAGGACTGGCCTACCTCCTGCATAATGGCATTTGTTAGAATCTGAATGACCACAGCGGACCCTATACGATCCACGGAGCTCCACTTTTCTATAAGACTACAGGTCTTCACAGTCTTCATGGCATAATACCTTCAGAACACGACTTTCTGATCCGCAACCTGGAATTCTTTCATCTCTCTTTCTCTCTCTCCCTCTAATATCCCTCTCTTCCATCTTTCTTTCAGTGCTTTTAACTTCCCCATGGCCAGAAAAGGGAACAGGCTCTGAATTATGAATCATGGAGACTATTTCCGACCTCATTTCTCCTGAGCGAGAGATCAGTTCAAAGATGTCCTTAAAGTGGGGCTGGACTAGCATTCACCCAGTGATCCAAAGCAGAGTGGAAAGTTCCAGCACAATCCTGGGCTACTTGACCCAAAGTATCCGACTGGAAATCAACACTGACCTAAACTTAAAAAGTGAGGCCTTGAGACGTTTTTTGAGGGTTTTTTTTGCAATGCTATGCTGCAATGATAAATTATCTGTCCAAATATTTCTGGACACCTCTTCTAATGAATGCATTCAGTGCATTCAGCCACTTTAGGATCTGGATTGTATCCTGATATCAATTTAAGCCGCATGCATTTCCTCAGAATGCACTTCTTCAGAAGCTCCACCCCCTCCAAATTCATATAAGTGCATTGCCAAGGTAACGACACTGGTCTTGCAGAACAAAAGACAGCAAACACACACACAGCATCCAAAACACACAAGCTTTCGGCCTTGTCCAGCATTGCTTTTACAGTGTTGGCATGCCAGCTACCGGCCTCGTCCAAAACTGGCCTCATCCAACATCACTACCTCAGTGTTAGCATGCCGGCTACTGGCCTTGCCCAATACTAGCCTCGTCCAACTATGCTATTACGGTGTCAGCATGACCGCTACTGGCCTCGTCCAGTACCGGCCTCGTCCTTCATTGCTATTTCTGTGTTAGTGTGCACACTCACTAACGACCTCGTCCAACATCGCTAATTCAGTGGTTCATTACACCACTCTGGAGCCAGAACAGAGAAAAAGTTTAGATTCTCGTCTAACATACATCTTGAGGGATGGTGGGTCAAACCAAGCTGTATTTGAAGGTACAAATCAGGTTTTGACCACTGCTATCAGGCAGGCAGGATTTCTTGGATTTGGAGGCCAGCATCTGGGTTTTGAATCTGATGTGGGCAGCTACAGGAAGCCAGTGATGAGAATGCAGTAGAGGAGTTACATGGGAGTACTTAGGAACACTAAAAACAGGACCTGAGGACATGCATAGGAAGACATCTGGATGTTGTCCTTGATAAACAACTGTAATTAATTATATTGATTGAATGAAAACTCTTGAACTTCTGTCTGAACTTCGGGTAGGTATTCAGGATACTTACACACTATGCTCATAGGAACAGTTTCAGTGTGAGACTATTAATACTCCAAAGGCTCCACATCCAATTTTATTTTATGGCCTTCTCTGAGCTCCACTTACACTTTACATGTGCTTTTATGGAACATAACAGCCACAATGAATTTTCTTCATTTGCTTCTCCTCACTGATTAGAATTAAACAGGCTGTTTCTAGTTCTTACTGTTCCTTTAAGACTCACACATGTAAATGATCTCTTCTGTACTACGTGACTCCTCATAATTCAGCTGATTCAGATAACTGTTGTTAAACTGTTCATTAAGCTGGAATAAGAGCACAGTAAAATAAAGTGTTACTGATCAACCATGGCAATTTTTATTTTACTCATTTCAGTAAGACACCAGTGCTGCTGACAGCTGTAACACTAGAATAAAGACTGGTTCTGATAAAGTAGTAAAATATAACAGTAAAGTTATGTTATGTCTTCCTCAGACAAAGGCAATTGCATTTTACTGCACATACCATAAAGGTAAATGAAAGCAGCAGCATCACGTCATCCAAAGCATTTAAATTGCCTCAAGGATGAGTTGCAGTGCGGCTTGCGATCCAGAACTAATCGTCCAACATCAGTACCTGATCTCACTGATGCTCTTGTGGAGGAATACAATCAAATCCACACAGCACATGTGTGTGAATGAGCTCTTCCCAGAAGAGTATAGGAGCTGTTAATGGAGCAAAAAGGTTATTTGACCAATTTCATGGAAGAACCATTAGTTTCCCTGAAGAACCATGTTTGTAAAGGTGATTTGTAAAGGGTGAAGAACCTCTTAAAGGCGTAAAGAACCCTTGCTTGATGTAAAGGTTCTTCACACTCACACATCATTCTTACAAACATGGTTGTTTATGGAACGAAAAGTGGTTCTACAAAAGATTATTTAAAAAAAGGCTCTACAAATGGTTATTTGAGCAATGCTGTAGAAGAACCATGTTTATAAAGGAGATCTTTGAGGGTGAAGAACATTTTAATGGCTAAAAGAACCATGGCTTGATGTAAAGGTACTTCACTCCCTGCTATTAAAGACATGGTTGTTCAAGAAATCAAAAGTGGTTCTGCTAAAGTTATTTCAAAAAGGGTTCTACAGAAGGTTATTTGACCAATTTCATTGAAGAACCATGTTTGTCAAGAAGATCTGTGAGGGTGAAACACATTTGAAAGGCTCAAAGAACCCTCATTTGATGTAAAGGCTCACTGATACTGTGATACTATTTTGGAGGAAGGATCTCACTGATACTCTTGTGGAGGAATGTGAATGAGCTCTTCCCAGAAGAGTATAGGAGCTGTTACTGGAGCAAAAGGGGACCAACCTCCAGAACAAACCCTGGAGAAACTTCTGTATGTTAAAGTTTGGTCGAGCAGAGCATTTCCACCACAGTCTGGTTTCTAACCAGGCATCATTCAAGAGTGAGGACGGGATGGGAGGAACATCAGATCTTCCCAAATGGAGATAATGGAGTAGAATATCTTTATCATTGCTCAACTACAACCAGACTGGGTGCTTTTGGCAGCTCAGACAAAATAGACCCACATTTTCTGGAAGAGTGACGAGTTTAGATCCTCCTCTTCTGACAGATTAACTCACACACGCTTTACCCGTTAGCCGTTAGTTGATGCTGCATCACGTTTACAGCGAGGCCTCTGAGCTAACTCTAAGCTAAAGTTTTCCTCCTCTCTGAACTTTCCGTTCCACCTTAAATATTGCAGCAGTGGTGCTCTGCTGTTCAAGTGTACGTACTGTAACTGCAGCACTATTTAAGGTGGAATGGAGAGTTAGCATTAGAGCCAACTTTAGCTTTAGGTTTAACTGCTAACGTCTCCGCTCAGCTCAAATACAGCTCTGTTTTGTTTTGCTCACCGAATTAATGTCACTGATGAAGTTTGTCTGCAGCAGCTGAGGATCATGTCTATTAACGGCGCCTAGAGGACCTAAGCATTGAAAGTGGACCGGAAATCTAATACCCTATCCATTAGAAATGCTAAGATTGGCCCCTGGTCACTGGATTGGATAGTGACATCCCCAGTAAGACCTACAAAAGCACATTTTATACCGCATTTATAAAACCAGTATTTTCACCCAACCAAAAGTCACACACTTACTATATATATACATCATTCTAAAGCACCTTTAAAGGCCATGGTTCCTGAATGTACCGCCGGTGAGATGTTCTGCAGCATTGAACGTCTATAATTTATAGAACCTGTTTGTTTACATTGGTCTTTATTCTAATCATACCATGCCCTTTAATGCTACATAATTTTAGCAATGATTTTCCCCTCGTTGTGAAAGCTCCTGGGCTTCTAAGAATACTCGCAAATGCATTCCCGCCACCACAACCACTTGTGGCTATGAGTGAGCGTGCACCCAGTGAGTGCTCCTATAATTCAGATCATGCCTCTATATTTGTGATTTCCCCGAGGCTAACTCTGACGCACAGCTCACCTTATCCAAAGCAAGTTTGACAGCGCAGAACAAAAGGGCTGGGGGAGAAGAAAACACTCTGAAGACCTTTTCAGCAAACATGTCAGAGCTAAAAAACCGGCTGCTGCCTACTGCGCCGAGCCTAGACGCAGACATCTGCATTACTGGCCTAGCGGAACGCTGGAGGAACACTGGATGGTTACGGAGCTCCAAAACACTCCAGCCTATATTCTGCGATTCTACAGCGAACTCTTCAGAAAAGAAAGGTGCTTCTAGAAAAGAAATGGTTCTTTAAGTGATGCAAAATAGAAGATCTGTTTTGTTTCCCTAAAGAACCATGTTTGTAAAGAAGATCTCTGAGGGTAAAGAACCTTTTAAAGGCTTAAAGAACCCTCGCTTTATGTAAAGGTTCTCTATACACTCACACATCACTCTTACAAACATGGTTGTTTAAATATAAAGGAAAGTGTTTCTACAAAAGGTTCTTTAAAAAAAGCTCTACAAATGGTTCTTTGAGTGATGCTGTAGAAGAACCAGTGGTTTTTCCAAAGAACCATGTTTGCAAATGAGATCTGTAAGGGGGAAGAACCTTTTAAAGGCTTAAAGAACCCTTGTTTGATTTAAAGGTTCTTCAGACTCACACATCACTCTTACAAACATGGTTGTTTACGGAACGAAAAATGGTTCTACAAAAGATTATTTTAAAAAAGGCTCTACAGATGGTTCTTTGAGTGATGCTGTAGAAGAACCAGTGGTTTTCCCCAAAAAACATGTTTGTAAAGGAGATCTGTGAGAGTGAAGAACATTTTAATGGCTAAAAGAACCATGGCTTGATGTAAAGGTACTTCACTCCCTGCCATTACAGACATGGTTGTTCAAGGAATCAAAAGTGGTTCTGCTAAAGTTATTTCAAAAAAGTTCTAGAAATGGTTCTTTCCAAAAAAGGTTCTACAGAAGTTTCTTTCAAAAAAGGTTCTACAGAAGGTTATTTGACCAATTTCACTGAAGAACCATGTTTGTAAAGAAGATCTGTGAGGGTGAAACATATTTGAAAGGCTTAAAGAACCCTCGATTGATGTAAAGGTTTTTCACACATAGCTCTTACAAACATGGTTGTTTTTATTAATGAAAAGTTCTACAAACATTTACTTAAAAAAAGGCTCCACAAATGGTTCATTGAGCAATGCTGTAGAAAGAACCAGTGGTTTTCCCAATAGAACCATGTTTGTAAAAAAAGATCTGTGAGAGTGAAGAACCTTTCAAAGGCTAAAAGAACCTTGGCTTGATATAAATGTTCTTTGCACTCTGCTATTACAGACAAGGTTGTATAAAGAATCAAAAGTGATTCTACAAAAGATTGTTTGAACAAGGATCTACAAATGGTTCTTTCCAAATCTTTTAAAAATCCTACTAAAGTTTCTTTAAAAAAAAGATTTTTCAAGAGGTTATTTGACCGTTTTAATAAAAGAACCATTAATTTCCCTAAAGAACCATGTTTGTAAAGGAGATCTGTGGAGAACATTTTAAAGAGAACATTGGCTTAATGTAAAGGTTCTTTGTACCTACACTTTGCTATTACCAACAGGGTTGTTTATGAAATCAAAATGTTCAACTTGCAAAAGTTGTCTGAAATAAGATTTTTTTTTTGTAAAAATGTTCTATAAATTGTTCTATCAAAAAAAAAAAAAGGTTCTTTGTGGGACACTATAGAAGAACCATTTTTTTCCCTATTAAAACATGTTTGTAAAGGAGGTCTTTGAGTGTGAAGAACCTTCTAAAGGCTCAAAGAACCTTCACTTAATGTAAAGGTTCTTCAGACTCACACATTGATGTAAAGGTTCTTCAGACTCACACATTGATGTAAAGGTTCTTCACTCTCACACATTGATGTAAAGGTTCTTCACTCTCACACATTGATGTAAAGGTTCTTCACACTCACACATTGCTAGTACAAAGAAAGTTGTTTTTTTAATCAAAATTGGTTCCAAAGAAGGTTCTTCAAAAAGTTCATTTGAAAAATAGGCTTTACAAATGGTTCTTTGAGCAATCCTGTAGAAGAACCATTTTTGCTTCCCTAAAGAACAATGCTTGTAAAGGAGATAAGGCTTAAGGAACCTTGGCTTAGCTCACACTGACGAGTTGCTGTTACAAACATGGTTGTTTTTGGAATAAAAAAAAATGGTTCTCCACAAGGTTCTACAAAAGGTTGCTTGAAAAAAAAAACTCCAGAGGAACCATTAATTTGCCTAAAGAACCATGTTGTTTATAGAATCATAAATCAGTGAAGAACCCCTTAAAGCACTTTTCTTTTTTAAGAGCTGAAGGTGTAGAACAGTGTTGCCTAAAATTCCCAACCAATAAGCTCAATAAACTTTCGCCAACTACTTACACAGATACAAACGCCTCAGAAACTACAACACAAAACTACACGCCACGAGGATCTTCTCTATTTACACACACTACTTTCATATTGAGGCATTTTCCAGAGCCCACGCTCCTTTCAGCGACTCATATTGAAATCTAGCACCACTGGCTAAAAGTGCTCGCTCTGTATTCACGACAATGCTTTATTTCCTTTACATGTATATGAGAGAACAATACACACAGCTAAAAGCAAATGCCACAGGGGGCCGGCAGCGGAAAAAAAAATAACACACACACACACACACACATACAAGCTTTCTATGAGATTATACCATGTCAGACAAACATATCAAATGTCAACCAGGGTATAATCGCAGTTCCATCCTGTTCCTTTGAATGTACTTTCCTCTCATGTTCTCTGAATATCAAACAATGACTCCCTAGGAGTTAGGCCATTCAATCCTTTCCGCACACCAGACTGGATATCTCTCATCCTCAAGGATTTGGGATGAATACTGTATGCCAGCATACGATGACTAAGTCATACAGCTGCACACATCGAGAGAAAAAAAGTGCGGCCTGCCCATGTGGAACATATTCATTTTGCAGACCCCCCTTCCCTCCCTTCCCTCCCACCTATCTCAAACACTGCTTCTTTATCTGGGCTGTTAATTACATATCTTTTAAAACTAGTCTCCTGGAGAATTATCAGAGGATAGAGCAGAATCAGACTCTGAATAATGTAACCTCTTCTTCCTCCTGTACTGTCTCTGCATGCTATTAAAGATCTATCAAATAGCCATACAGGACTAAAACCTTTAAAGGGCTCCTATAATACATTTTTAATTAATTTGATGTTGTTTTTTGCCCCTAAGATCCACTTATTCATTCTAAAAATAGGGCACCCCATGAAAATCTTTGTCCTTTTTAACATCATTTAACCCCTTAAACAGAGAGGGCCCGTCCGCAAGGCCGGACGTGTTATTACAAACTTCTTTTACCAGAGAATAGCCCCACCAGTCCCTGTAGTTACTATGTAATGCAGTGTGTAATAACCCGTGGAGTGTTAAGGGGTTAAAAAAAACATTCAACTTTCAAAGTGCAAAAAGTCTTCGAGTGAAGGCAGACTGTGACTGTAAGGCAGCAGAGAGGGCAGCAGCCATGTTCCCGCTCAGCACTTCTGCATTTCTTCACTGCCGCATCCAATCGATTGTGTCTCCTGTCGACCTCATTTTTCCCTGACATCTCATGAGCAACCCCCCCCTCTTTTTCGCTCTCACTCTGTCTCAACATACATAGACACACACTTCCAGTCCAACCACACACAAACATACATCTCAATGAAGTCAACAAAATACACAGATCAGATCAGCCATCACATTAAAACCACCTGCCTTGTATTGTACAGGTCCCCCTTCTGCCACCAAAACAGCTCTGACCTGCTGATGCATGGACTCAATGCACAAGACCCCTGAAGACCTTGCCAGCATTGACTTTTCCAGCAGCTTGTGCGATGGTAGCTCTTCTGTGGGATCCGGCCTGGACAGGGTAGCCTGGGAGCCATGAGAGTTCATTGACCCTGTTGCTGGTTTGCTGGTTGTCCTTTCTTGCATGGAACGAGACCTGCCTGATGTTTCGGAGATGCTCTGAACCAGTCGTCCAGCAACAGCAGGATAAACTCTGTACTTGAATGAGCAGGTGTCCCAATACTTATGTGCATATGTTGTAGTTAGTTACATACCCAGCAGTTACTTACCCATTAAATACTAGGTTTTACCAGTCTGTGGAATACAGTACCTTTTTTTCTCTGCAGTTTGGAGGTATACAGCTGTATAAGCCCAGTCTCATCCAGGTCTTTCGTGATGTTTAGAAAGTTAAGATGAGTAATTCTGCCCTTATTCAGATTTGCTTTGCTCTTTATGTTTTTTTTAGACGTACTAGGCTAAAAATCCTAGTGATCAAAGTCATGCGAGTGGTTGGTGGAAGATTTAATGATTTACTTTAAATTCTTTTGTCGTTCGCCAGCTGTACTCGGTCAAAACCGATACCATCACGCAAGAGAAACGGGCCAAGACATCAGAGCGTCTGTCAGCTCATCTCAGAACACAACCTGACTCTGCTCTCTCTCGGTTTCTCACAGATTGCCTTTGATTGTCTTCATATGTGTGTTTAACAGTGAGAGAAAAAATTGTTGGCTGTTTAACTGTCAGATACAGTAAAAATAAAACCCCGAGTCTGTGCAAGGTAATTAGCATGATCACCAGAGGAATATGTCACAGTAATGAAAATCAACCTGAAAGTAGTTTTTAATGATTTTAAAGGTTGGAATCCAGGTATCAGTGCATTTCCACACATTGGAGGATGTGAATATAAGGTTCACTGCCTCTAGAGGCTGACACCAGATGGCTGTTCAGGTCAATATTAAATGCTATGTTAACATAAAGGTCACTATAAGAGTAGACAACCCAGACAGCAGATGATTCTGGGCAAAACGAGGCCCAATTAGGGCACTTACATGTAATGACAAGGGTATGGTGAGGCAAAAATGGCTAAGCTGTAGCAGCCACTTTAGCCCCTTAACACTCCAAGGCTTATTACACACTAAGGTTTATTACTTTGTAACTACACAGACTTCTGTACAAACTGGTGGGGCTATTCTTTGGTAATAGAGGTTTGTAATAACACTTTCGGACCACTGGCAGGCCATGGGGGTAATGGGGCTTCTGTACATGGAAATGACAAACTGTGAACCCCAAGCCCTCACGCCCTCAAGTCCTCTTTCAAAAAGACTTATATATCTATATTTACACCCCTAAAATTGGCATAAACCCGCCCACTAGCCAAAGCCCTTGCCAATACTTGAAAACTTTCAAAATGCAAAGGTGGTTTAAGGGAATATGGTGGGGTTGAGGCTGGAGGGAGACTGACATGGCTCCCTGTATAGTCCTTTCTTACTGACACTGCACTCTGAATAGTAGCGCTATCCAACTTCCAACAAACTTTGTTGACTTTAGCTTTATCGAACGTCTACAGGCTTGATAAACGACATCTGAGCTGTTTTATCTCAACCAAGGTCACATACTCCCTATTTATGCATCAAAGTACAACATATACTTAAATAAAAGGGGGTCGTGTGCAACCTAACATTTCTATTCTGGCCCAAAACTGGCCCAACTGGACACAGCTGTGGCATCGCTGTCATTCCACAGCGGTGATCTGAAGGAAAGCAGGCCAGAGCTGAGCCATGACTTGTTTGCTATCTGGGAAAAATGTTGACAATTCACCCTTTCAGGAGACAAAGAGAACAATACTTTAAGAGAGAATGTAATCCGGAATGGAGAGGAATAGAGGATTCCTTTCATAAAGATGGACGAGATGATGCGAACTGTGCCTGAAGACCTGGCTGTGCAGGTTACTGCGAATAAAGCTCCTGAAAGGTCCTGAAAGTGTTTGCCTGGCTGCTTTCGGTGGGTATATGGCTGCTGTTTTATCTCTCTCACACACACACACACAAAAGAAACGTAAGTGTACCTAGAAAAGTAAAACTGCCACGCACACATCATTCTCGCATTAACTTTGAAAAGCGCAAAAGACGCACTTCATGAATCGCGAAGTTCTCTTACATTCATTACTTATGTGCATCACACAGCGAATTCGTCCGTTTCGTTCCCGAAAGAGCTTACCTACACAAAACCGTCCCACACTCACGGCTGAAGATGTTATATTTAGTACTGATGAAGGACTCCGGCGAGTACGCGGCGAAGAGAAGGAATTCAATGGGAACTTGGGAGGAATTTAATGAGCACATACATAAACATACTGACGGAGATTATCCCAGTGCCCTTCTCGTCCTCTCCTCTCGTCCTTTTCTGCCTGTGTCCCTCCCCTTCATCTTCCCCCTCTCTGTGTCAATCTGTTGCTGTCCTCTCCCGCTCCCTGTAGCCTCAGGTGTAAGCTATGGCACTTCAAAGGCCTTTCACTGGCAAAGGGAGATCAAAAGAGGTGACGCTGCCACAGGCAGAGGACAGATTTACAGTAGGAATAAGCTGAAGAAGGAGGGATGGAAGGAACGAGAGAAAGAGAGGGAGAGAGAGGGAGGGAGAAGTGCACATCATCCGTCACGAGGAGTCTCAGAGTAAGGGCACAGATCCACTAGAATGATCCAGAACACATGATCACAGGAGCACACCGGGGTTCACACACACACGCTTAGCCAACAGTGCAAATCCAAGGAAACCACTTAAACTCCCCTGATCCAATGAAGCATAGAACAGCTTAAGGGTGGGCTACTTGGCAAAAACCTCGCGTCACAGTACTTGAAGGCACTTTCACAATCGGCACAGTACACGTGTATCGTGCTGTTTTTAAGCTTTTGAGGTTCTGTCTATGAAAAACGAGTACAATAACCATTAAAATGTTTGATTAGGTCACAAAAGGAACATCCTTGGTGGGCAGCCATAGCCCGAAGTGGGCTTGGGACTGGAAGGTTGCTGGTTTGATCCCCAGGACTGGCATTCATAGCTGAGATGCTCTTGACAACAGTTGAGAACTCCCAATTGCTCCCCAGGTGCCGAGGTGGCTAGATACCACCAAAGGTTGTGTGTTTGTACAGCACTGTTCACTGTCACGGACAGATAACGGAGAACAATTAACACAATTAATAACAATAGCTAAAATGATCAACCACACTGATATATATATATATATATATATATATATATATATATATATATATATATATATATATATATATTGTTTATTCCTGTAAAACAAAAAACAAAAAAACAATCGTATTAATAAAAAGCTGAGCAAATTGTTTCTGTTTGCTGTCATTTATAATTCTTATAAATAAAAGGAAACCAGAATGAACCAATATAAGAATCGGCCAGTCATATTTCCACATATTTATATATATATGCTATAATATGTGGCTTCCATGAGCTTTGCCACTGTACACCCCCAACTGCTCCCCAGGTGCTGAGATAGCTACCCACCATCAAAGGTTGTGTGTTTTTACTGACCTAATCACTCACAATGTGAGTGTGTGTGTGTGTTCACTGCCATGGATGGGTTAAATGCGGCGGTTGACTACTTTGGGGATGAAGGGTGCAATTAATTTATACAATATATACAAAAGCTTGTAATATATACATATATATTCCAAATTTTGTTACTGAGCAAAAATGCCTGAGAAATAATTCCTAAAAAAGGGACCAGATTCGAGTCAGAACACGTTCAAACATTCACCAAGAAATTTGCAATCGGTGCATCTCTATACTAAATACATATATAAATACATACTAAATACTAATGTTTGAGTATTGGCTGACACAAAAATGATATTTATGATATTTTTTCCTTGAAATCTATGAAGCTTTAAGGCTCAATTAAACCCAAAAAACAAGTTAAAATGTGAAAAAAGTGATTTATCCACTAAAAAAACACTTTGCTGGCCCAAACCTGTCTCATGCGCCCCCTAGAGGTAGTAAATTCAGTCCTGCTCTGTCTGTAACTTCGCCTCAATTGATGAAGAATTCTCCCCTCTATTACAGAGCAGTGGGTGCTGACCATCCAGATGTTGATGTTCTCCATTCCCGAACCGAGTCTGATTGGGTCTGTTCTTCCCTTTCCCACTTCCCACTAAATTCCACCTCCCTACGCTTATTATCGACCCCCCTAATGTGTATTTTTCTAAGGTGCTGAGAGGGTGGGAGACCTGCTGATATTGAAGGTGGATATTCTCTTTAAAGCGAGCTATTTTTAATTGAAGCACTTCAGTTAAGATGAGCATCTAAAAGTAGACTCATGCTCAGACTACTCAAACACTTTGTGTGTGTGTGTGTGTGTGTGTGTGTGCTGTTTCAGGCTAGATCCAGTGTAGCAGATCAGAATAGAATCAGTCTTTTTCCATGTGGTGTTCGATTCAGCATTTTCCCTCTGATATCCATCGATAACGACATCCAATCAGCTACGTGTTACACTGTAAAGCCTGCATTACTTACTGGATTAATCCTCACAAAACTCAGAAAGTTGGGATAACTTAAGGTGATTAAGCCAAATTACCACAAAGAAATAGTCGAGATACATACTGGGTCTGTCTTCCCGCCGCCTCACTCAATCATTGTGTATTAGATGAGTTCAGATAACTCATCAGGTTTTACAGTGTACCACGTAGTGTACGCATAGCATTCTGCACGCATAGCATTCTGGACAGAGGACATTTGTGCTGTTTCCTGCAGTGACAAAAAAGTCAGTAAAGCATTTCTGCATTGATTACTTATAAAATGGGATCTGATGCTTGTCTATAGCCATATAGAGAAGCATCGGACAGGATTAGTTTTACATGAGGAGGTGGAGCAACTGCAGGACGTCTGTAAAAATGTATGATCATAAATGTATGAAGTATAAGAAATCTGTTGCATAAATGACTGAGATGGGAGTGGCTACTCGATTTATAACCCACTTATAATAATACTAATGAGGTTCAGTAGGCTGGTAGGCTGTAGCTAAGCTACACAATGATTTGCCTAAAGCTTCCACAACCAAGTCCCTTGGTTTGTCTTCTGGATTTGACTGAGGTTTGCCACAGAGGTGTCCCCGAGGTATCTGTGCCATGATGAAACCTGCTTTGTTGCAGGATATGTTGGAATATTATGAGCTGATTCTTTAAGCTTGTGATCAGTTATAAGAATCGTTTCAGATCCAGTGTGCTGAAGTACCTAGACAAAACAACTGCACTGTCCTTGTCCTTAAGTCTGTGAGTCCTTGAGTCTGTGAGTCTTCTCAAATGTTAAAGAAGAAGCAGGACAAAGGGAAGAAGAGCACCAGAATCAAAACACTGCCGGAAAAAATGCTACTATTATACTAATGGCTATTCAGTAAAGAGCACCACTGTAAAGAGGGTAGTTTTAACCAACTGGCTTTCAAAATCCAGTCCCACTTCGACACTTCTACACTTCTACAGCATCGTTTCTCTGCTAAAGTGCTGGGAATCCTTTACAGCTTATGAAATTGCAGTAATCATAATTGAAACTGCCCATAACCTTGGGGTTCCACTTTGAGGGGATTTATGGTATAATGAATGTCATGCACAATAATCTGAATGTCCCTCTTATGTGTGTGTGTGTGTTTATGGTAAAAAGCTCCAACTTGTAAGGCCATTGCATGACACTGAAGACAGCAAATTTTACTGAAGCAGCTTGAAATGTCTGAATTTACAGGCTGATAGAATTGCGTACAGCTATCAAGCTGCTATTTGACTGTTAAACACTTAAGCCTTAAACCCACAATTCCTAGGCTTAAATGAATGGTCCGCCTCTATGTTTTTGGGGACAACCGCAGTAAAGGTAATAGTGCACTGAAATGATGGAATAATGACTTCACCACCTCACCCAGTAAACACAATGATTTTCAGACACTTCGGCATCGATCTGAGTGATTGCAGTGCTGGGAATTTGGTCAGTGGCCTACCATGCGTCCAGCCAATGAAACGACAGTTTGTGCAGATGGCGGAAATCTTTGATGCAGAGCAATGGGCTAACGTTTTCTTGGAGGAAACAGTAAGACTGTCAGCAGAAGGACAGTGAAAAATGGAGAGGTGAGAGTCGACAGATGGGGAGATGGCTGAGTAGCTGAAGCTGTGCTATCGCGCTTGCTCCAGCTTTGATTTGTTTGCAGTGTCATTGCAATCCACCTCGTCAAACTCCAAAGTGAACTTAACCGAGCAGACAATCCTCTCCCTCGGCCCAGAGAGCTTTTGAAGGTGAAACGTTGTTATTTTGCTTGTAAAGACGCCAAAAAAATAAACTGTTCTCATTTCATTTACTAGCTGCGTTTGTGCTTTTAGGACTGGCACTTGTATATTTATTACATGTGCATATACTTGTAATCGAAGTTGCATGAGTTTAAATGTGATCATAAACTCGCCGTATGGAAATTCTACAATTAAGCCCTTAACGCAGAAAGGCTTATCACACACTAAGGTAACTAAGGTGCTCAGTAACTACAGGGACTTCTGTCCAAACTGGGCTATTCTTGGGTAATAGAAGCTTGTTATAACACGTTAGTCAGCTTAGATGATAATTTGTTAGCTACAGATCCAGCAAACTCAGGGAAAGTCTCATGGAGTCTCATGGAACCAAACCAATGAAACAAAAGGTGAAAAAAGATTTGGGGCTTTGCAGAAAGATTCAGGCTCTAAGCTCTGTAAGCCCAGCCCTAATGCTGCTCATGCTTGAAGGATGTGTCTCATGCTCCATCGTCTTACCTTATGCTCTGGACCTGAAGGTAGTCTGGGTCGGTTGCATTGAGCATGGCCACAAAGCTGCCGACAGGGATATTCTCCCATTTAGTGACTATCAAAGGATCTGGGAAGAAGATAGGTCCCTCGTTGACGTCCTGAACTGTGATGTAGACGGTGGCTGTGGAGCTGGGGCCATAAAGGACGTCGGGCACTAGAGGATCCTCGTTTTCCACCTTTATCAGCAGAGTGTGAAACATACTGCTCTCATAATCTAGAGGCTGGAGAGGACAATTGGGGGGGGGGGGGTAAAAAAGACAATTGCATTCATTAATACACTGTAATTGGAGTAACTGTCTCTACAGTCCAGGAAAAGCTTTCTACTAGATACTGAAGCATTGCTGAACACAGCTCCACTGCTCCACAGATCAATGCTGGGGGGGCTTTATACCCCTCTAGCCCACAATAGGTTTATCTTTATTTGCTCCAGAGAGTCCTATTCTATTGACAGTGCTTCCCTACAGGGTCTAGACTAGTTGTGTGTGCGTGTGCATTTGCACATCTGTGTCAGCAATGGGTGCAACTTAAAGCAGCTGATTGCATTCATTAGAATGGGTGTCCGCAAACATTTGGACAGCATTGGTTGCAAAGTAACATGTATTCATTAAGTTGCATAGAGGTCACAGAAAAGCCTGAGGAAGGTTGCTGTAATAGCCACCAACCCTAGTCCTGGACATCTACCTTCCCGTGCAGCTTAGTCCCAATCAACCTCAACATCTGCCACACCTTCTCCAGTTAATTAATCCCTTCAGAAATCCTCCAGAGGCTGGAGATCAGATGTGTGGTATAAGAAGGCAGCAACTAAACTCTGCAGAAAAGCAGAACTTCAGGAGCAGGGTTGGTGACCACAGATGTACACTTCTGAGGGGGTTGAGGTTTAAAAGGTTAAAGAACCACTGTCTGAAGCTCACTAGCTTTACAAGCTGATATGAAGGCATGTACCTTAACCACAGACAGCATGCCCTCGTTGTTGTCCGGATTGGTGTGGATCTCAAAACTCTGGTTGGGATCTCCATTGATGATGGAATAGATAGCTCTCCACGCTCCAGTGGCAGGGTCATCTCGGTCATCCACGGTTAGGTTCAGCACCACGCCTGTAGAGCCTTCATCCACTAATGCCTGGAACTGCAACACAGGGCGGAAACAGAGCACATCAAGCTAAGTTAGTCTCTACTTGATGGGGTCTCCTAAAGTAAGATTAGGTAACACTGAAGCATTTTTAGCATAACTTTAAAACCAAAAAGTGTGAAGAAGGTTGCGGGAGATCTACCTTCCTGTGTGGCCAAGTTCCGACCACCTTTGGCTGAATGCATTGGCAGATGCATTAGTGCTATCTACAGTGTAATCTAAGGGGACCGTAAGGAAAGTAGATCTTCAGGAGCTGAGTTGGTGGCCACTGCTGTACAGTACTGACCCCTCAAATCACTCAAGCCCCATAAAAAATTGCATTGCAATACTGTATCGCTTCTCAAAAACACAGCATGCTTTTTTATTACCCAGATAACATGCTCATGTGGGGCCTGTATGGGTAGCTCATCCAGAACCTGGGAACCAGAAGGTTTTGTCCATGGGTTCCATGTTGGCCCCACATATGGATACCCACCATGGACAATAGTGGGACCAGGAGGGGTTAAACATGGGCGCCATCTGGGTTATTCATTCAGTCTGTGCCGCCATCTCTGGGTGTACGCTGGCATCTCTCTGATTCCTGTCTTTTCCTTATTTCTGTCCTGCCACCACGGCTGTCCTGTTTTAACTCTGCTGAGCCTGGCTGTTAGCTTTGCGGCTAACCTGCTCCAACCCTGCAGAGTCTGGCTGTTAGAATCATGGCTCCAACCCTTCTGAGCCCAGCTGTTAGCATCACGGCTCCAACCCATCTGAACCCTTGGAGCTAACCTGCCCCAACCCTGCAGATCCCGGCTGAAAACATCACAGCTATCCTGCTTCAAACTTACAAACAGTGTTTTAAATCAACATGCTGTTGGGTTTAATGCATAATTTAATGCATACAATTTATTTATAGACTTATATACAGAGAGTTTTTTTTGTGAAGGAATGTTTGGGCGGTCGCTTTCACCTGAACGCTGTGGACGTGCTCACAGTATTGCACAGTATTGATTGTAACCCCTGTATCCTGTATCCTGTAACCCTGTATCATAAGCAGGTTCCTCTCATTACAAATCCCTATTAAGGACAGACGAAAGAACCCCGTAATGTGGTTGGTGTGGTGCAATAGTTAACCCCACTACCCGCCAGTGAACTACCACACCATGTGGGAGGCCAGGGTTTGATTCCTGGCCTGGGTGACTATGCTGCGCTACAACAATAAGAGTCATTGGGCAAGACTCCTAACACTACACTGCTCGACCTCTGTAATATGAGTAACCCTGTAAGTCGCTCTGGATAAGAGTGTCAGCTAAATGCCAGAAATGTGAATGTTGAAGCTTAAGGGCCATTATAAAGGCCAAACATAATACCTGAGGCAAGACCAGCTAAAAATTGCTATACTAGAGACTGACCCAGGGGAAGTATTGGAGGTACTCAGAGCTTTAAATATCCAGCCCAGCCGCTCTCAGACAGAAAGCATTAAGCTCTGTTTGTTCTGACAGACACATCTCCCAAACACTATTGAGTGTTACATGAGCACAGCATTAGACAGAGACAGTGTCTGCTCCCCCTATGTCCTTCACACAAGCAAACACACCCAAACACACGCACTCCGACTGTATTTTTTTACTCCAAAAAGCCCTGGCTTGGATCACTGCAGAATTGACCATGGAGGAGCTTGTAGCACACCAACGTACGCCAGCTCCTCCTATAAGTGCTACCAAGGCTAAAACAAAGCGAGGCAATCCGTTATTGCTCCCCCTAAATCTGTTCCGCCTTCAATAATGAAAGAAACGCTGAGCAAATCTACCTGAGGCGGTGTCTTCTCTGAGGGAGATCTAAAGCTTAACTCTGTGTAAAACAACTCTTGCTCTGTTTTCCCCATCTCTTTTTTTTCCCTTTAAAAGACACACTAATCTCAGTAGTCCTTCCTCAATCCGCCCCAATGTCACAGAGCTGTTTCAGGAGATGAAGTGTTCCTGGCAGGGCCAGATGAGTTCTGTTCCTCATCAGTCCCACCATCATTTCTGGTCAACAGTGTGTGAAGTGAACACGACCTCTTGGGCGCCAGGTTGCGTATCCTCGCTGCGGTCAGTGCAGAGCGGCCTGCCCTGATGTAGAGGACATGCATAAGCTGCCTGTCAAAAAATGACTGGGGTAAAAAAATAAAATCAAATAAAGGTTTTTATGCTAATGTGACTTTGCAATATATATATATAACTGCATCCTGTCATGTTCCAGCATTTTCAGAACATTAATGAAGAACCACCATATGCTATCCTCTTTTGTGACGTGAGTGCTCATCAGTACTGAAACCTTTCGGCTGTTTAAATATGTTTCAATCTGTGCTTTTAACAACAGTTTGGGGAAGGAAACTGCCATCATTATTTAGGTAAGAACTGATCTTCAGAGGAAGGAAGGTGCTTTGATGAACATGAACAATTCCTGTGCCAAGCAGTGCTGCTTGTTAACTGTAGACTGCGGTCAGGGGTGTTGGAAAGGCTGTACCTAAAGGTGCTGTATACGATTCAATTAAGTACACAGCGAATGCCTCCTCAAAGTTTGCTAGCTCCTCGGTCTGTTTGTGCTTTGGAAAAAAGTCTGGCCTGTCTCTGTACATAGGAAACAACAAAAAAGTGAAGTTGGTCGAGCCACACAAGATTATTCCAGCCAATCTGCAGCAGGGGGCGTTCATGCTTGTACACATATCGCATACCATAATACCACCGTAAAATTTAGAGTGGCTCGGCCGACTAATGTGTTAGCACTATGGCACAGGGGTTGCAAGTTCGAATCCCGAGCAATGCTGCTTTGCCATCAGCGGTCGGAGTCAGAGAGAGCACAATAGACTGTGTTCTCTCCAGGTGGGTAGATGGCACTGTCTTCCCTCATCACTCTACATGGCACAGGCATCTGTTGGGCTGAGCTGGGATATGACGACAAATCAGGCAGGTTCTGTCATGCTTGTATTTGTAAGTCCAGGCTTAGATAAGCTAGCTAGCAAGCTAAACACCAAAGCACAGACCGTTAAATTAGCCATTTTCATCAGAAACATCGTAATTCTGAAATACCGTCCTCATTTAGAGATACCATCAACATTATTAAATACCTCCATATACGGTATTTACAGTAAGCAGTAAGGAAACATGGCTGAGACATAGTCAAAGAGGAAAAGATCTGACAGACAGAAGCTAGAGGGGTATAAAGCGCCCCAACATTGAGCTCTACAATGATGGCGCTTCATCCAATATCTTTGGGATGATCTGGGGGGTTGAGGATGTGGTGGGGTGGAGATCATTCAACATACTGACCTCAAAAACGCCCCAGAATCTAGCAGAAAGGCTTCCTCGACACAGCTACTCCAGCAAAAACAGGATCAACTGAATTGTGAACACCCTCGATTTCGAAGAATCAAAATTGAGCAGGTGTCCCAATACTTTTGTCCATATAGTGTAGCTAAGCATATGTCAGGAAGCATATGCAGGGTCCAGGGGGGGAGCTTCTGCTGGGCTACGCTATAGGGGGGTTGCTAAGGGGTGGCTAAAGTGGACACTTCTGCTGTCTCTTCAGCTTCAGTGCTTACCGTAAAGAATTTAGACCTCCAGGCTATGGGGGACCAACATCAGCACTGCTCAATACACTCCACCCCCCCCCCCCACACACACACACACTCTCTCTCTTTTTGATTTTCTCCAGAAGCAACAATTTATTTTCTCATTGCCAATTTCCTGACCTTTTATTGTAGCACGTTTTCAATCAGATCCATATCAGCTATGCAGTGTTCTGTGAAGTAAAGAGCATTGTGAGCAGCCAGAGGGGCATTACCACAGCCAGCGCTACCGATTCTGTCACTCAGCTGTTAAAAGCACTTTTATTACACAGTATCATTTATTATATAGCAGCAGTGCAGGTTAAGAGTTAACACTCAGGGACAGAAAGCTGAGCGCTATCAGCCAGCATTAAACAGCAGCATTATGGGCTACAGCAAGAGCAAGAGGCACCCATTTCAATGTAGCTGAGTATAAATGCCACTTCAAGTATGACATGGCCTTTAGTCACTCCTTTTGCACACTCGACTGACCTGATACCGAACCCAAGAGAAGGAAAGAGAGGCCGTGGCTACAGTGCTTATTCTCTAGGGGAACCAACCAGCGGTTCTGTGTTTTACATTGCTACATAACAGACGCAGCAGGCTGCTGACAGATGTTAGCGTATTTTTAGAGTTTCCTCAGTTACAATACAGTACCTTATCAACGTCACACATTAGCAAGTCTGTGATTTGTGATCTGCATACGCTCGTCTCTTTGCAACATGCACTGTGCTCTCAGAAGTGCATAACGGAATCTCTCCAGCTTACTGCACTGTGAAATGAACTCGCCCTCCCACATCATTCGCTCCACAGTGCATGGTAAGAGCGCAGTGTCAAGGGTCTAAGAGGCTGTTAGTTATGGTCACTTAATACTAAGTACCAAGAATACCAAGCCATAGAATGCATTTACTGAGTATTTTAAGGTATTTCTTTGACATACAAATGGTAAGTGCGTGACCTCATTGGGTTGGGGTGAAGATGCTCAGATTAGCTTTTAGCCTTGCCCACAATCACTCCCCCAGGTTAGCTTAAGCTTTATCAAGCCCGGCTGGTAAAAAGAAATGAGTCAATACTTTCCCTTCTAATGTGAGTTTAGCTCCAACTCTGTTCAGCTGAAGAGAAAAGAGATGGTAACAGCTAGCGCCGACTAGTGGTAGCTTTTAGCCTAGTGTGAATCCCTGTTTGCTCCTCTTAGATTTCGCTTCATCTCTTGCAATGTTTGAGTTCTCCTACAGCAGACACTGGTGCAAGAAAAGCTGTGGTCACAAGGTCTAGGTCACGTCGCAACCCATATTCCCATAGCTAACAGAGTCTAGAGGTCATGAGCTGCTCTCCAGTATCAGCAAATCGGTATTCTCCGGAAGTCGCCGTCAAGTTTTACTGATTCTCCAGCTCTGTCTAGGGCTTTCTCTCTGGTGGGCTGGGTTTAAGTACATCTAGTGGGTGATAATTAAAGAAATAAAGTTTTTTTTTTTTTTGGGGGGGGGGGGGGGTGGATTGGTGCTGGATTTTCTTTCAAAGGTGAAACAACAGTGTCCAACAAGTCAGTTCCATGTACTGAACTTCTATTAGTCAACTATGCCAAGGAAAATACAGATTGACATTCTAGGACCCCTTTAAGGAGAGCACCCCCTCATTCCCAGCCAACCCAAATATACTATACGGACAACAGTATTGGGACACCTGCTCATTTATTGCTTCAAGGGGCATAGTTTATCCTTCTTTTGTTGGAGTAACAGTCTCTACTGTCCAGGGAAGAAGGCTTTCCACTAGATTTTGGAGAATTGCAGTGGCCATCCAGCCCAACCTGCTGGAAGATTGCCCGCTGATGTCCCCTCTACCTGCGTCAGACCTGCTGCCACCTACCAGTCCGACCATCAGGCCCCCTCTCCCACCACCACCCATACCAGACCAGCGGCACACCCTCCTACCGCTGCTACCTGTTTAATGACCATGTTAAAACCTAAATGGACTCGTAACTATCTGTTGTATCTGTTTTTTATCAATAACGTTTAAATAGTTCTGATCAGAGGAGGATGGGTCGGGTCGGGTCCCCCTTGTGAGTATTGGTTCCTCCCAAGGTTTCTTCCTCCAGCTCTTAGGGAGTTTTTCCTTGCCACTGTCGCCGTTGGCTGCTCACTGGGGGTCTTTGATCCTTCATGTCTTATGTCACTTCTTTTTTGTCCCTGTCTTTTACTAATTACTAATTATGTAAAGCTGCTTTGTGACCGCAACAGTTGTAAAAAGCGATATACAAATAAATTTGACTTGACTTGACTTGATAGTGAGGATTTGATTGCATTCAGCAACAAGAGTATTTGTGAGATCATGATGTTGGATGACCTCAACTCATCCCAAGAGTATTGAATGGAGCATCAACCATCATTCCAGAGAACACAGTTCCACTGCTCCACAGCTCAATGCTGGGGGGCTTTATACCCCTCTAGCCCATGCTTGGCATTAGGCATGCTGCTTTTGAACATGTACAGAGTGAACAGTGTATGATAGTGTCAAACTAATGGTGCTGCTCATTCATTTTCCCAAAGCGTGTTTAATCAGGACTGCCAACTCTCAGGAATCCACACACAGCCAAAGGAAATGTCAAGGTGCCCTCAAACTGATGTAGCAACAAAACCCAAAAATCAGCAAATGATTTGCCCACAGGTCACTCTATGGGTAAGTACTTTCAGAATTTTCTGAATTGTGTGGTACAGTTTCTTATTAGACTGAAAGGGATTTTTCAGTTCAGTTCAATTTATTTGATTGAATAGTGCCTTTCATTACGAACGTTGGCACAAAGCAGCTTTGCAGAAGCCGGGTCCTTTTTTGAGCAAGCCAAAAGCGGCAGAGGCTAGGAAAAAATCCCCCAGTGCTCTGTAGAAGATGTAGAAGCCTGGTTAGGTCAATTGAGAACATTCTGCACATCTCTCCACTTGAGAACTTCAGAAGCCTGCTCTCCACGTTTTCTTAAAAAGCAAAGCTACAGGGAGAGATAGAGCCTGAGTGTGAAGAGATTCCGCTGCAGGCCATGCGTTGATTACCTCAGTCCCCCACATTACTTCTGCTCTGATTAGGCATCAGCTTCTACAGCAGGCCCTGCAGCTTCTCCCACACTCAGCACTTCCTCCCTGCTGCTCAGCGTCCTACACACACACTGAGCTGGAACCAGGAACCATTCAAGCAACAAGCAGGGGGATGCGCTCCGTTCCGAAACAGAAAGTAAAGGGAAAAGCTACCGACACGACCATGACACAAGCCAAAGCCTTGAAATGCGTACCGTCAAATAGTCAACTGCTTAAAAAGAACCAGACTCGTGCACGTCCCCGGGTTTGGAAGGGCACACGAGGGCCCATAGTGGAGCTGCACACTAGACAAAAGCACACAGTCCCACATTTCTCCAGATCGCTGTCCGGTCGCGTTTCATTTAATCATCTGGGGCACTGAAGCGGTCAGATGGATGTATTCAATCTTTGTGGGCAGTTGATACTGAGCCCCTGCCATGCCACTGATAAGACCCCAATTCCTCTGAGTGCACAAAGCAACCAGCGGTGTGAGATACTGGGGAAAACTGTCAGGCTCACTGCAGTGCTGTACGGAGAGAAAGAATCATGCCCAGTGACCTCTTGGACAGAGAGAGTGAGCAGTGCGATACAGGACCACACAATGACAGTACAGTACAGTAGGAGGTGTTGAAAGAACATCACTGACCTGTAACAGTGTGTGTATTCGGCTGAATACATGCAAAGGCACATATGAACATGATGAACATCTACTGCACCTTACTGTGCAAACTAAAACCTCAGTGCCTGCTGCCACCAAATCTTGCTGCAGGTCTAATGTAGTCTAATGCAGTTTTTGACCACCTTCCTCCTCAAGGATTCTGGTAATGTGCTTCTCCTGTCATGATGCCCCCTGTGTGAAGCCAACACTCAGACACAAACACACAATAATGAATGCCACTATTATTACTGTTACCATATTATTATTATTATTATTATTATTATTATTCACATTGTACTATGATTATGGCTATGGCTATGGTTTGGGTTTGGGTTTGGGTTAGGGTTTGGGTAAGGGTTAATGCTAAGCTTAAGGTTAAAGTTAATGTTAGGTTAGGTTTAGGTTAGGTTTAGGGTTGAAATTGGTTTAGGTGTAGTAGGTTAAGTTTATGTTTAGGTGTAGGTTAAGTTAGGTTAAGTTTAGGCAAGGTTTAGGTTAGAATTAGCTTTAGGTGTGGGTTAGGTTAGGTTTAGGTTTAGGTTTAGGTGTAGGTTAGTTAAGTTTAGGTTAGGCTTAGGTATAATATGTTAAGTTTAGGGTAGAATTAGGTTTAGGTGTAGGTTAAGTTAAGTTTGGGTTAAGTTTAGATTTAGGTTTAGGTGTAGGTTAGGTTAGGTTAAGTTTAGGTTAGATTTAGGTTAGAATTAGGTTTAGGTGTAGATTAGGTTAGGTTTACATGTAGGTTAAAATAAGTTTGGGTTAGGTTTAGGTTTAGGTGTAGGTTAGGTTAAGTTTAGGTTGGAATTAGGTTTAGGTGTAGGTTAGGTTAAGTTTAGGTTAGGTTTACGTTAGATGTAGGTTTAGATGTAGGTTAGGTTAAGTTTAGGTTGGAATTAGGTTTAGGTTAGGTTAGGTGTAGGTTAGGTATATGTTTAGGTTAGGTTAAGTTTAGGTTAGGTGTACGTTAGGTTAAGTTTCAGTTAAGTTTAGGTTTAGGTTTAGGTTAGTTTTATGTTTAGGTTAGGTTAAGTTTAGGTTAGGTTTATGTTTAGGTTAGGTTAAGTTTAGGTTAAGTTTCGGTAAGGTTTAGGTTACAATTAACACAGCTAGTGTTTTCTCTAAGGGTATGAGGTTCTCACATCTCACTGGTGGAGGATCAAACATCAAATGATCTTTTTTTTAATGGGGTTGTAGAAAGAAATAATTGATAATGAAATATCGCAATATTACGATTTGGTTGTTTTGTTTAAACCCCCGACTTCAAGACAGCAGATCCTGTTCTGGTTGGATACAGAAGGTAAAGTTCTCTTTTTCAGATGTTATGTAAATGATGGTGTGTTTTTTTATACTATGTCAGTTTAGCTAAAACATTGCAGTATACTGACATATAACCCCTATCTCGTCATGCGTATGTGGGGAATGATGGGTTTGGGAAGCTCCAGGAATGATTTTCATTGACGCTAATAAACGTATGGTACATTAATAACACTCTACACAGTGAGCTTGCTTTTTTTCCCCACGTTGCAATAAATCTACCTCCTGCCACTCGCAATAAGAGCCGGGCACACTGTAACCTTTTTAAAGCAACGCCCTCAGACTGAATTAAAACCAGGCGGTGGAGTGTTTTCCCTGGATAAATGGATTCCAGACAATAACAAGCCCTCTATGAAGACTATTGGAGTGGAGGCTTATAGTGTTCTGGGCTGTGAGTGTGTATGTGTTGGTGTGTGTAATGTAGGGCCTCAGGTCAAGGTGTATGTGTGTGTGTGTGTGTAAATAACAACAAAGGCAATGTATTGTACAGTAGTATACACTCCCTACACAGTCTCTCTCTCTCTCTCTCTCTCTCTCTCTCTCTCTTTGTCGCAGACAGATCAGTGCAAGTCTCAGACAGGTCGAGGGGTTCTTCATCAGTCGTGTCAAGCCCCTCCAGTTGCTCCACTGTCACATCAGAGCCTTCCTCATGCTATATTCAGAGAGAACTCCCTTTGCCCACTCCAGCCTCTGCCTCAAAAGGCAGACAACTAACCTGAGCCTCAGCTGAGAAGTAATAAGAGCCCCCCCGCTCCAGGCTATGCCCGTTAAGAGAGAAGATAGCAGGAATTCTCCCAGAATCTAAACTGCTGGAGCCAAAAAAACAGAGAAGGCTTTGCAAACATGGAAAGCAAACAGCCTCTCATCACTACACTAGATAATATGGAGACCCGGCAAAAGTCCTCCTAGGCTTTTAGAAATAAAGGTTCCTAAATTATTCTTGCCTTCAGCTGACAGGATCCATCAAACTGTGCCAAGCAGAACAACATCTGTTTGTCCTGAAAAACATGGTGGTTGGAGTTTCTGTTTGACGTCTGATCAGAACTACTAATCAATACATTGCTTCCTCTCCTATTGGTCTACATGGTTGCCTATGGCGCTGAGTGATGGAGACAGTAATTTGCAGTAATTTGATAGACCTTTACATTATGTGGAGCTTCATATAAATGTCCTCAATCCAGCAAGATACATTATTGGAGGTTTTTTTAAAGAAACAAAAATGCACACTATAAGGACAAAAGCATTTGGGACACCTGTTAATTCATTTCTTCTGAGATTAAGGGTATTAGAGGTTGTTAGATGAACACTATCCAACCTCTACACCCCAACTCATCCCCAACTCATTCTACTGGATGGAGCAGCATCACAGTTCCACTGCTCCACAACTCAATGCTAGGCCTGGCATTAAGCATGGTGCCAATAGGTTCATTCTTATCCGATCCAGTCCAGTCCAGTCCTATTCTATTGGCAATACTTCTCTACAGGGACTAGACAAGATGTGAGTCAACAATGGGTGCAACTTAAAGTAGCTGAATGCATTCGTTAGAAAGGGTGTCCACAAACATTTGGACATGAAGTGTATTTTCTATGGCAGTGCTGCAAAGAACCCATTTCTTACCCATGTGAGAATGTGGTCTAATAAAGTCTAGATTAGCTTGTCAGAGTCAGAAGCCAAGCAGAAACATCAAGCACAGTGGTAACCATAACGACAAACAAAGGCTACATAAACACTACAAATTCACATAGGAATACAACAGTGATATGCAAAGAACAACAAATCAACACCAGTACAGTGCAATACAGGTCGGGGGGGGGGGGGGGGACGACTCACAATTATAGGCAAACACAATTTAACTAAACAGATTATTAATCAATTATTAACATCCACATTGCAGGCTAGAAAAAGTAAGTGACCCTCTGAGTTAATGAATTTTCCATGAGCTAATGGGCAAAAGGGGTTTTGTATAGGGAGATGAGATTGGACTTGTGGGTTCCTCACATGTGCTTTGTTTATTCAGTAAAGGCACGCCAAGCCTGGTTACTGATAAATCAGTTATTTTCAACAAAGACTGCTTAGTGAGAACCATGCCTGCCATGCATTGATGTAAACAGCTTTCAGAAGACATCAGAAGAAGCTTCACACAGATGCATGAAATTGGAAAAGCCTATAAAAGCATTGCTAATGGCCTGTACATCAATCCACAGTAAGACATACTGTCAACAAATGGAGAAAATGTAGCACTGTTGCTACTCTCTCTAGGAATGAGTGGCCTGTTAAGATCACCTCAAAGGCATAACAGGCAATCATGAAAGACAGAAGAAAGACCACAAAGGTAACAGCAAAAGACCTACAGAGGACTCTACAAACTGCAAACACCTTTGTTTAAGTAACCACTATTAGAAAACTACCAAACAAGAATAGTGTCCATGGCAGGACACCATTGTGGAAGCTGCTGCTGGCCAAGATCATCTAGATGTTCCACAAATGTGGAAGTACAGTATTTCCAATAAATTCAGAACTCAGAACTGTATTTGGATAAAAAAGAGCTTGTACTGTGATGTACTGTGATGGGCACAATTACTCGTACCATTACACCCCTATTATATGGTATACACAACAAAGACCAAGACACAGGTGAGGACGGTGACTGCAAGGTGATACAACAGGCTAACCGAAGCAGGTCTTAGGTGATACCGTAACGTCACCAAACTTTAATTCTATTCTTCAATACTGCAAGCATTTATACATACCAATAATATTAAATTCTGGGTCTCAAACACTAAAACTAGGCTATTTCTGTTTACTAAGACATCAGGCAGACTTGTGAGATGTCTTCATAGTTAGTAATGAGTACATAGGACAGATGGTCTTCATAAAAAGTGTCTCCGAGTTATCACTGGCGCTCTTTAATTGGGAGTTTATGGCAGACAATGCCAGTAATGAGAGCAATGAATGTTAGGAACAAATGAGTCATTAGAGGCACTTTAGGCTGGTAGACAGGGATAAAATTAGATTAGATTAGCCTTTTCTCATCCTCCTCAAAGAACAGTGCTCGTCTTTCATTGCTCTGCTGCTATGTAGCGTCTAGCGCTGACTCATACGGACATGGAAAGGTTAGCTCAACCAAAGCACACCTCTGTGAGAGCTATGTAGACTAACAGAGGTCAAACAAGTTTACTAAACTTAATGGAAGGGTCAGTGAGGTTAACACGATTACCATCACGGAGAGCACCACAAGGAACCTCAGTTCAGGTCAGGCTTTTTTTAACAAGGCCAGCAGAAACACTTTTGGAGAAAAGTGCTGATCTAGGACCAGTGGATTCTGGAGCATGCCCTATTTTACACATGGAAGTGATGTTGACGAAGGATTTTTTTTTCATAGGTCACTGAAGCAAGAGGAAAATTCTGCATTTCTTGGTTGAAACTGTTTATATCTCTGTGATAGACAGTAATGATGGGTCAAAGTCCTCAGGATTCTTACTTGATCAATTCAATAGAATTCATTATCAAAATGTAGATAATCATAATCTCATAATTAGATTTTTTTACCCAAAGTTGCTCCTCAATTTTAGATGAATACTCTCTCATGTATCTCATGTAATGCCCCCAACACTGGGAAGGTGAGGACTGACACATGCCTTTTTTGACATACTGCTGCCGATGCAAACCTACCAGGCCGGGTACCCAGCTCTGATGCATCGAATAGCAGGAGCCCGTGCCGGCACATGGACAAAGAACAAAGTATCTGGAGGAAGGTTTTATGGTCCAAGAAGACCAAGATTGCGTTGTTTGGTCACAGGTATTTTTGATCAGAGGTATTTTTGGATGAGTAAGGTGAGGCAATAAAGCCCAAAACATTACGCCAGCTGGTAAGCATGGTGGTGGTAGTATCATGTTTGTTTTGCTGCCAGTGGAACTGCTACATTGCACAGTGGATTGCATAACAAAGAACAAAGACTACCTCAAATCCTTCAGCATGACCTCAAACCACCAGCTTAGACAGTGTTCCAGGCTCGGTCAAATACCCATCGCCGAATTCTGCCAGAAGCTTGATGGCAACAACCAAAACTTGCAAAGGAACATTTAACCAAGCTTTAGAGATGTGTGGGTGTACGGAAACATTACATGAGGGTGAACGTGAACGTTCCTGAAAACCTTCACAAGGTTATTCAAGGTTCTTCACGAGGTTTTCTCAAACATCTCCTTTACAAAGATGCTTCTTTATGGAAGCAACACTGGTTCTGCTTCAGTATCACCTAAATAATCTTTTGTAGGACCTGCATCTTTAAGAGTGTAAGGTGCTTTGGGTGAACCATGCCATTCTGACAATCTCATTCAGAAACAAACACTCTCATAATTCACATGTCTGGCTTTGGATACTGCTGTAGATACTGCAGTGATCTACTTACAGTATTTCTGAAAGAACTTACTGAACTCCACAGACTGCTGCCTTTTTTTCAGTGCCGTTCAGCTGTTGATTTGAAAGCCTGTGCATCATATAACATATAAATAGTGAAGAGCTACAAATAAAAACACAAGTGAACAAAACCCTCCGAAAAAGGAAAAAGCAGTGATGACTAATGCAGACTGAGAACGGGAACGGGAAGATGTTTTGGTAAACAATTTAGACCTAGGACTTGCAAAATAAGCCACAGAGGGATTTGCATATATGAGGAATGTGTTCGGCAAATAACCTGTGGTGGTGTGTATTCATCACAGAATGGAAAAGCTCATCAATCCCGCCAACTATAAACATAAATGCACATTAATGCACACTAATGCCTACTCATTATGCTTGTGTAATTTCTCCTGCAGATTTAATGTGGGGTTGTGTAATATTATTCAGAATGTTTCCCTTCTTGATATGCCTCTTATGCCATATTAGGCATGTTCCTGATTTAATGCACTTTGCGTAATCGCTATTAAAACTTATTTGAAAACCATGAGGCTGGTTTATTATGTTGGCTTTGATTAGCTATAATATGAGCCAATTTTTAGCCCTTTTGTGTCCCTTTTCATCTGACGTCCTGCAGCTCTTCCACTCCGTCTGCGACTATATTTTAAACAGACTCACAGTCTCACAGCCTTGCTAGGTGAAACAGCATCCATCGCTCACTGACTGCAATACTGCCATGGACTCTACAAGTCCTCTCCACAAGGCATCCTGTGGTATCAGGCACCGAGACATTAGCAGCAGATGCTTTAAGTCCTGTAACTTGTGAGGTGGGGTCTCCATGGATCACATTAATGAGCTTAAAGTGTCCATGACCCTGTCCATGGTTCACCAGTTGGACTTGCCTGATGATTTGGAGATGTTCCGACCCAGCTGTCTAGCTCCAGGACATTAACAGCCATAACATTAAGACCACTAACATGTGATGTTAAAAACACTGATTGTCTTTATCTACAGTGGCATCTCTCAAAAGGATGGGATATAATAGATCTGAGCCTGCCCCTATCATCAAGCATAATGTATATCATCCCATGAGGGAAGCCACTGTAGATAAAGATAATCAATGTTTTTCACTTCACCTGTCAGTGGTGTTAATGTTATGGCTGTTAATGTCCTCCAGCTCTGTGAGGTGGGGTCTCCATGGATCACATCAATGAGCCTACGGTGTCCATGACCCTGTCCATGAGCACTTTTGGGAAGTTCTGATTACTGCATACTGGAAACACACCTTCCTGATGTTTTGGAGATGTTCTGAACCAGTCGTCTAGCTGTAGGACAACAATCAATGTTTTTCACTTTACCTGTCAGTGGTGTTAATGTTTTGGCTGTTAATGTCCTCCAGCTCTTCCACTCCATCTGCGACTACATTTTAACCAGCAGTCTCACGGCCTTGCTGAGTGAAACAGCATCCGTCACTCATTGACTGCGATATTGAAACCAGACATCCTGCCTTTGCAAGTTCACTTCCACCACTCGTGAATGGCATACGGCAGAGCTGAGATTTTAACCTCAGCAAGAAGACTGTGCACTGCCTACTTAACGGAGAAAAGACAACAACAGATATTTTCCCAATGAAATATATTATACCAGAAAGTTTAAGGGCATGGGAAGCAGACACTGGATTTTAAAGTAGCACCCATTGACTGGTTAATGAAAGCCTGCTGAATAAAGGAGAACTCTTCAAAGCCAGAGCAGAGAGGAGCTGCAGCTCTCGTCAGAAAGCGCCAGGTCCTGAAGGACACAACAAGATGCTGAATAATCTTCTCAAGTGGAAGCAGAGAAGTGATGGTTCAGACATCATCTATGATGACATGAGAGCGCATGGTCATAGAGCTTATGGACCGTCATTAAAATGAATAAAAGATCAAAGACGAGCTGGCAAAGCCTCTTTTCAGAGCTCCCAGTGCCATTCGTTCTCTTTCAGGGTTCAAGGGCTACCATTGTTGGTCACCGCATTACAAGTAATGAGAGCAATTGAGTCCAATATCTCGGCTGGTCACTCAGAAACTAGTAAACATGCATGACTCATGGAGTGTACCTCCATGAACCTGATGACCAGATTTTTTTTTCTGTCCTTTTCTCAGCAGAAAGCTTCAGAGCTTGACAGACGAGCTGTTTTGGATAGCCAACAATGTAATATAATGCTCACAATGTTAAGGATGTCCAGGCCGAATTCATTTGGATCAGCATCAGGGCCACCTGAGGCATCATTAAATGTATTGGTCTGCTACTAAACCTACTTTTTATCTTTTATTAAAGTGATGTTCTTTACTTGATATTTACCAACCCAAAAAAATGTTTATTGAAATATATACTGGAATATATATATATATATATATATATATATATATATATATATATATATATATATATACATATTTAAAACTGTATTTTTACTTTTATTACACAACAAGCCTGCTTTTCTTATTCTTTTCTCTGGAAAAAAGAAGAACAAGAACAAGCACCTACTGATATAATACACACTCTGAATGCGCTTGCCCACAATCTCTGGAAGAAAAAAAACATAGTGCATCCAACAAGAACAAAACATGCATCTTTTAAATAAAAATGGACAGAGAGCACTGATTCTACACCCTGATCTATTTTACTACGTGAAGTGGGAACATGCATTTCCCGGAACTTCTCAGTGGGTAGGTTTTAACCAGTAAAATAACTCCGGTACAGTTCCGCTATGACGGCAGAATGCAGGCCAAAGCCCAATTGCAGCAGTGAGGAACATTTTCAGAAGATAAAAGTGGTCTGCAGTATGGAACTATTGTATAGCAGTGCTATTTGTAGTGGCAGTGTTACGACTGAGTGTAGGCTGGTCATGTTTTATCTAAACAACAGATCAAGAACTAAAGTATCCTAAAGTGTCCTGCTTTGCTACTTTGTGCTGTGCTACTTTTAGGCTAAAACCATAGTTTCCTAGCTGATAAAGGGTTGCAACAGTATGAGATTTTCACAGTATCATAACTGTCTCAGAAAATATCACAGTTTTTAGTGTTACTGTGCGTATTTGACAATAAAATGACTATACATTGACCCATAAAGGAATAAAAACAAGGGTTCATCTTGGTTGAACTAAAATATTTACTATAGTTGGAAACAATCTATTAATGGAATTTTATATAACATGTTTTCAAAAAAATGTTCATTTCACAGTACACCTAACAACAGCATAGATACTCTATAGATTATTGTCTAGTCATGTCTAAAGGCCTACCAACCTTGTATTACAAGTTGCATTACAAGTAATAAAAGGAACAAACAGGCCAATAAGAAAGCGACAAACATGACAACCTTATTGTCGGCAAGCCCTTGAGCCCAGCTCACAGACTGTTTTGGCAACTGACAAGGTCTGCTGTTCATCAAAACAGTCCTTTTCTTTCGAGGCTGAAAATGGTTCTTTCACAACATCACTCCCATGAACCCCCTTTTGGCACCTTTATTTGAACTGAGCATGACCTCAACAAATTCAGACAACCTTACTTGACGCCATTCTATCGAGCCTGGCTCACACGCTCATTTGGCTAACCAATAACGTCTCAACAAGCGCGTCCAATCAATGCGTCTCACCGACGGTTGCCCGGAATTTACTCAGGCCGTGATGCAGAGCTGTAGCCATCATTGTTAATGTCATTAGCATTTTGATGGAGCGAGATTCCCGCTGTCACTGCAGGGGAGAGCCGCAGCTTGGATTAGCTGTCACTCTCCTGGAGTGACAGCAACGATAAGCAGGATCAGTGCTCCTGCACACACACACACACACACACACGTTCAGAAACGGGTTCGTTCGGAAACGAGGTGGCGGTTATCGTGAGGTGCCAGCGGGTGGATGGGCACCCGCATACCCCCTGCAGCAAAGCAGCACAAGCCTCTGGCCTCCCTCTCTCATCGGCCCACGGCCCACAGCCCAAACAGGGGAGAGCGAGGACCAGGCAGGAGCAAGGGAAAGCAGAGATAATGGAGGGAGGACAGATAGGTTTGGCATTATCCTAATAATATTATCGCTCAGGGACTCCGCTACACTGCCCATGGTCGGAATTATCACTGTGTAGAGACTCATTTTCCTGTCATCCACTGCACATATTTGTTTTCCAAGGAAGAGGAATGTTGGGCAGCGGTGCAGAGGGCAGAGCAGAAAAAAGAAATGCTCTGCGAAAAGGTCAGGCGAAAAACAAAGGCTGCTCGATGGTCCCTGCTTGGGTGCTTTGCAAAAGCAGTGCAGATCTGAGTAGACCGCAATGATTCAATGGTTTTGAGCCTTCCTTAAAGGAACAGTGGACAGTTTTCCACAGCAGGTTTTTTATTTTCCTGATCTGTAGGCCTTTGTGCTCAGACACCAATGAGTCTGTAAAATCCTTTTAGCCTCCAGAATAGCCTGACTGGTCCACAGCATGGATTCTACAAAGAGCTGGAAGTGTTCCTCAGTTCCTCCTTTGGCCCCAACATTCTCGACTACATCCAGCAGGTTTTTTTATGTTGTCATCGACCAGAGATGTGGAGACCATGAATACCTCTGGAGCGAACTCAACCAACCACTCTTATCGACGTTGGATGCCACCACTTTGGAGAGGAAACCAGCTTAGGGCGACTCTTTATAACATCTGGGCATTATCCCATGAATCCCATTATGCCTTTATTACCATGTTAAAAAAAACTTTTTTGAAAGGTTATATGTACAGTAGAACCATTTACAAAAGGTTTTTAACCAATGTGAAGAACGTTACGACCAGGCAAACTTCTTAGCAAACAGAAGAGGGATCTTCTACAGGTTTTCTACTGTTGCAGTCCATCCACATTAAGGTTTTATGTACTGCATATTCAGAGAGATCAGTGCTATACAGAGCATATATACAGTATACACACTGTACTTTTACCTTTTACTGCTGTGTGAACGTAGCCTAACTGCCTGCTTGTCACTCGACAGCACATGATAAGTTCAGATCCCATCAACACCACAGTCCTCCATGGCCAGGAGCCAACCATTTCTGTGTTGTGGTGCAGTGGAACTGCCTTTTATGGAGTGATACTGCACTGTGCACTGCCGGTTGCTCTTATGGCTGAATGCAAACAAATCCTCACACTAATGTTCTGACATCTAGTGCAAAGACTTCCCAGAAGAGTGGAGGATGTTACTACAGCAACAGACCAGATAGCTAGAACATGCCTTTGGACATGTAATGTATGTTTCAGACAGAGTACGGGGTAAATCCTTGTCAAACCTTAGCCAAAGACGTCTAGATGGCTAGACGACCAAAACCGTAAGAACAAAGAGCAAAACCAACAATGTCTGACTCAAAACTTCTTTAAGGGTTCGCTACACCACTCTCCAGACGTGAGAAAATTCAGAAAGATGTCCTTCTAGACACCACTGCTATACAGAGCATATATACAGTGTATATATATATATATATATATATATATATATATATATATATATATATATATGTATATGTATATATATATATATATATATATATATATATATATATATATACACACATTGTATATATGCTCTGTATAGCAGTGATGTCTAGAAGGACATCTTTATGAATATGCAGTACATAAAACCTTTACATGGATATATATATATATATATATATATATACAGTCAACTTAGATACTTCCACATGCTGTTTAGGCCAGCAGTCTGTATTCAAGGTGCACTTTTGAAGGTATTTTTCCCCATTAAAGGGCATGGTATCGAACTTAGCATCAGCAGAACAAATAAATAATATTAGGCAATAGCGAGGCACTGTTGGCTTACGTCAACACTGCCATTAATCATCTAATAACGAGCCTAGGCTCAATCTTAAAACAAATAACATGTCAGGGGATTCCGAGTCAGCTTTCCTTGTCTGCCTTCCTCATAAAAACGGGATTATGGCACAGTAAAAAGTTAATTATTGTGGCAATTCCCCTAAGTATCTAATGATTTCCGCAGCAAGGCAGACAGAGCTATTCTGAGTGTGAGAAAGTTGGTGAAGGCAAGTAAAGAGAGATGCTGTTAGGAGGATTTCTGTCTGGATGAGATCATCATGATGCAACTCTGTGACAGGTTGTGTAATGAAGAAAAATGAAGTGGTGGAGCAGGAGAGCTAATGGAAAAAAAATGGCCATAAAATCGGTGTTCTGTTCTTCACCTCAAAAAGATCACATCTAAATGCGTAATGCTACAAAGTGATGCTGTGATGACTGCAGAGCGCTTCTACACTGATTGTGTAATTTTACCCTGTTTTTTATTCTCTCAGTACAGTAGATTTGCTTCCACGGTCTGATGTTGAGGCTTTTGACAATTGAGCGCTGATGACTTCAGAGATTTCAGTTTATGACCTCCTGATACTTGATAAGCAGGCAGTTCGACAGTTGTGCCCATTGACTGCAAACAGTTCTGGGGTAATGTGCATGGTTTCACAGCTCTAGAGAGGTGTAACTGTCTTAGGCAACATTCACACAGCAGGTAAAGTGGCCCAAGTCTGATGTTCTCACCCACTTTTATTTATCATCTTTTTAACATCACCTATATCCATATATTCTGAACAGTACACACTGATGTGCATGAGCTTCACGAGAAGTCTTGCCAGCATCACAGGTGCTATCAAGGAGGACCAGGGGCTGATAGCTGGGCATATTACTGAGAATGTGTTTGAGCTCCCTGTAAAAATAATTTAGCAGCAAGTAACCTGACCTGACCTGTGTGCATGTAGCCACATGGTGGGAGCATCAATAGAAATGTGTATGTGAGTGTGTATGAAGTATTTGTGTGAGTGTGTGAGAGGTGAGAGGGTGTTTTAGATCAGACCTTGCGTGTTGAGAACTCTGACAGCTTGGGGGTAGAAGCTGTAGCACAGTCTGGCAGCGATGGCTCAGATGCTCCGGTACCTTCTGCCAGGTGGCTTTGCCGACACAGCATGTGGTGTAAATGTCCATGATGGAGGGGGAGAGAGACCCCGGTGATCTTCTCAGCTGTCCTCACCATCCGATGTAGCTTCTTGTGGTCAGAGACGTTGCAATTCCCAAACCAGATGGGATGAGTTAGATGACAGTGAGTCATCCCTGAGTTAATTCATTTTTACCTCCAATAAATTTTTACTGTAGCATGACTGTAGTTGGACAGTGTGGTCTTATGTATTTTCCGACTGGGGTAGATTGATGTGGGATGTCTGGGATGGGAATTATGTGGCCTTTGTGTGTCTCTGACCACCTCGGTATGTCGTTTGAGTGATTACAGGATTATAATGCGTCCATCTGTGTCACATCCAATGAAATAGATCGGATTTGGGCCACTTTTACCTTTTACTGCTGTGTGAACGTAGCGTAACTGCCTGCTTGTCAGTTGACAGCACATGATAAGTTCAGATCCCATCAACACCACAGTCCTCCATGGCCAGGAGCCAACCATTTCTGTGTTGTGGGGCAGTGGAACTGTCTAATGCCGGTTGCTCTCATGGCTGAATGCAAACAAATCCTCATGCACATGCTGACATCTAGTGCGAAGAATTCCCAGAAGATTGGAAGATGTTACTCGGTTTGTGCAGGTAACTATTACTGTGCAGAATTATTAGGCAACTTAATAAAAAACAAATATATTCCATCTTACTTGTTTATTTTCACCAGGTAAACCAATATAACAACACAAAATTTAGAAATAAACATTTCTGACATTCAAAAACAAAACCACAAACAAATCAGTGACCAATGTAGCCACCTTTCTTTACGGTGACACTCAAATGCCTTCCATCCATTGATTCTGTCAGTTGCTTGATCTGTTTACGATCAACATTGCATGCAGCAGACACCACAGCCTCCCAGACACTGTTCAGAGAGGTGTCCTGTTTTCCCTCCCTTGTAGATCTCACATTTCATGAGGGACCACAGGTTCTCTATGGGGTTTAGATCAGGTGAACAAGGGGGCCATGTCATCATTTTTTCTTCTTTTAGACCCTTACTGGCCAGCCACGCTGTGGAGTATTTGGATGCATGTGATGGAGCACTGTCCTGCATGAAAATCATGTTTTTTTTTAACGATACCAACTTCTTTCTGTACCACTGCTTGAAGAAGGTGTCTTCCAGAAACTGGCAGTAGGTCTAGGAGTTGAGCTTCACTCCACCCTCAACCCAAAAAGGTCCCACAAGTTCATCTTTGATGATACCAGCCCATACCAGTACCCCACCTCCACCTTGCTGGTGTCTGAGTCGGAGTGGAGCTCTCTGCTCTTTACTGATCCAGCCTCGGGCCCATCCATCTGGCCCATCAAGAGTCACTCGCATTTCATCAGTCCATAAAACCTCAGAAAAATCAGTCTTAAGATATTTCTTGGCCCAGTCTTGACGTTTTATCTTATGTTTCTTGTTCAAAGGTGGTCGTTTTTCAGCCTTCCTTACCTTGGCCATGTCCCTGAGTATCACACACCTTGTGCTTTTTGATACTCCAGTAACGTTGCAGCTCTAAAATGTGGCAAAACTGGTGGCAAATGGCATCTTGGCAGCTTCACGCTTGATTTTCCTCAATTCATGGGCAGTTATTTTGCACCTTTTTTTCCACGTTTCTTGCGACCCTGTTGGCTATTTGCCATGAAACGCTTGATTGTTCAGTGATCACGCTTCAAAAGTTTGGCAATTTTAAGACTGCTGCATCCCTCTGCAAGACATCTCACAATTTTGTTACTTTTCAGAGTCCGTCAAATCTCTCTTCTGACCCATTTTGCCAAAGGAAAAGAAGTTGTCTAATAATTAAGCACACCTTATATAGGGTGTTGATGTCATTAGACCACACCCCTTCTCTTTACAGAGATGCACATCACCTGATTTACTTGATTGGTAGTTGGCTTTCAAGCCTTTAGAGCTTGGAGTAGGACAACATGTATAAAAAGGATGATGTGATCAAAATACTAATTTGCCTAATAATTCTGCACACAGTATATACTCACATACACACTGTACTTTTACCTTTTACTGCTGTGTGAATGTAGCCTAACTGCCTGCTTGTCAGTCGACAGCACATGATAAGTTCAGATCCCATCAACACCACAGTCCTCCATGGCCAGGAGCCAACCATTTCTGTGTTGTGGTGCAGTGGAACTGCCTTCTCTGGAGTGATACTGCACTGTGCACTGCCGGTTGCTCTTATGGCTGAATGCAAACAAATCCTCACACTAATGTTCTGACATCTAGTGCAAAGACTTCCCAGAAGAGTGGAGGATGTTACTACAGCAACAGACCAGATAGCTAGAACATGCCTTTGGACATGTAATGTATGTTTCAGACAGAGTACGGGGTAAATCCTTGTCAAACCTTAGCCAAAGACGTCTAGATGGCTAGACGACCAAAACCGTAAGAACAAAGAGCAAAACCAACAATGTCTGACTCAAAACTTCTTTAAGGGTTCGCTACACCACTCTCCAGACGTGGTAGAATGGAGCAGGGAGAAGTGTAGACACCAGTAAGTACTAGGAGTCCCTGCTGTTCCAGGAAAGCAGATCACCTAGATCCACCCTGTGCAAAAGCAGTGGGGGAGCCCACTACAACACCCTTAAAGAAAAGAGCGCTTTGATGAAATATACAGGGTAATCCAGGGAGCATCTCTGTATGCGTGTGTGGCCCTAACAGCAGTGGGCTGGGTTTGAGTCTGGCTTGCGGGCAGAGAGGATTTATGAATGAAGATGCGCTCTATTACAAAAATATATATAGCGTCGCTGCCATGCAAAACACTCATATCTCCAAAATGGCAACTTTACAGCAGAAGGAAATAAGTGTCTCAACTTTCAATGAAAAGTAATGTAAAAAAGATTTTATTCCAAATCACTATTGGTCCATTCATCATGGAATTTTATAAAGATGTGAAGAACGACAAATTCATGTTATGTCGGAAAGTGAGAAACGACATGACGGCGATGTTAGGTTAGAAAATATAGCTGGAGGTAATGTGCTGCTCTCCAGTGTTACCAGTTTTAAAAGCATAATATTTGAACTCCACTGATAGATGCAACGAGCAGAAAAGTGCAGACAAGTACACTATATGGACAAAAGTATAGGGACGCCTAGTCATCTAAATCTTTATTGTGATTGTGTTGGGTTATCTGTCTCTACTGTCCAGGTAAGAAGGCTTTCTACTAGATTTTGCCATAGTAACAAGAGCCTTAATGAGGTCAGGATGTTGGCTGATCACCACTCCACATCATCCCCCAAAAAATTGATCCACAGATCAATGCTGAAGGGCTTTATATCCCTCTAGCTCACCCCTGGCATTGGGCATTAGATGCCAATAGATTCATGTTTATCTGCTCTAGATAGTTCTATTCTACCAGCAGTACCTCTCTACAGAGACTAGATAAGCAGTGTGTGTGTGTGAATGTGTGCATTTGCACAGCTGTGTCAGCAATGGGTGCAACTTAAAGTAGGTAAATGCATTCATTGCACAGGGTGTCCACAAACATTTGGACACACAGTGTACACAAGATCAACACTGTTTGTATACTTCGAGTATTTCGTCACCATGAAAAAGATGCAATCCACAGCAGATTCGATCGAAAAGCCGGGCTTAAGATTAAAAACTGAATCACTGAACTGAACTCCAGCAGCTTTCTGAAGGCACAGTGAGCTACCTTCACTTGACTCTGCTACTTCACTTGTCGCTTTTCAGCACTGTGGTTGTAAAGGATGTGCTGCAGAAATACCAAAGGCCTTCCCCATGCTTTTTTTTTCTTTAAAACGTTTCTCTTCACTGTTCGAGTGAGATGAGAAATACGAGCATTAGCTGGAGGTCCTGGCAGGACAAGGCCCGACATCACTTCAGAACACCCACATTCCTCACCCACAGGCCCCACACACAGCAATGCATCACAGGAGCAGGTCAAGTGAGCGGGGAGAGGCGAAGCGTCTGGAAACCCTGACACAAGCACTGGGGCTTTTCCATTAAAAAAACCCATGACTCAAAACCCATGAGCGGCTGCACTGCACTGCACTGTCCTCTCTCGCTCTCTTTCTCTCTCTTTTTTTCTCTCTCTCTCCCTATGCTGATAAAGTGCAGAGATGCCATTTTCTAAAAAAGATCTAAAAAAAATCAGTGAGACACATTTTAGGGTGGCTAGGTTAGGCTGTTCTCTTTGCTATGCTTCACTGTCCTGAAAGGTGGCCTAATGTGGAATTCGTTGCCATCAGCAGCGAGAGCATAATTGGCTGTGCTGCGTCTGGACAGCACTGAGGTCATACACAATATCATTCACTACTTGTTCGTCTACTAATTCTGTTCCCTATAGTTCCCAATAGTGCTCTTTATAATGGTCTGGATTTGTGGGATCACATGTGGGGGATAGTGAATAGAGCACAGTTTCAGGCACGGCTCGAGTTATTAAAGACATTAAAGCAGCAATATGTGACAATTGGTATTTTTGCTTGAGTTGTGAAGTGTTTTTCACTTTTACACCACTGGTCTTTGAGCCATCCTGATCTGGATAGTTATACAACATACATTTCTGGACAAGCTGAGAGATCCAGAAGCGACATCTGAAGTAAGTGAAAAGATCTCATTCACACTGGCCTGGAGTGGCAATAAAAGAGAAGCCACTCTCCATGTTGCAGTCAGTAGAGCATCAGCATGATTTTCAAGCTGTTATTTTCAGGTAAATTTTCTACATAAAGCTGCTTTAATATACATTAAAATTAAGAATATTTATTTCTTCCTAATAAAGTTGACTAAAGAATTTGACCTTAATCTCAGTGACTAAAAAGAATTGCTCTTAAACTTTTATTTATTTATTTTCTCATTTTCAGGACTTAATCCTTTAAATGCCCAAAATGAACACTCAGCGATGTGCAGTGTGTTACCTACCAGACAAACCCTGGAAGTTATCCAGCAACTATTTAAAGAGAAAAAGCAAAGGCCAGAGAAGATAAGTGTGTATGTGTGTGTATGTGTGTGTGTGTATGTGTATGTGTGTGTGTGTGTGTGTGTGTGTGTGTGATCCAGTCCATCACCTGAGTGTATGTGAATCAAAACTGTCACCGTGCCACATCTCTGATTAAAGTGATGGATAAGCTGCCAGCTTTTACTCTGTGTATTTGTGTGAAGAGCTCTGGACAGACTTAGCAGAAGAAAAGCGGATGTGTGTGTGTGTGTGTGTGTGTGTGTGTGTGTCTAAGTGTGTGTGTGTGTGTCTAAGCGTGTGTATGAGTGTGTGACTGACGGCTGAAGAGCCTGGTGAAGGTCTCCGGGAGGAAACTAAACAGCAGCCTAACAGGCAGGCAGTCGTGCACAATCGGAGACTCGGTTACAGCTCTGCTAATGAAAATAAGGCCAGCGATTTGTTGTTGCTGCTGTTGTTGCTATTATTTCAAATAAATAAACAGCTTCTTCCCTTGAACTTGAAAAGATAGAAACCTCATAAACACGTATTAAAAATAAATTCTAGATGCATCTAGAATCTCACAAACGCGCTTTTGTTGTGCTGTTGCATCCATTTTCCCATTACCCATCCGGGGCCCTGTGGGACGTTTACAGCTCTGTGCATTTTCTAAAGCAGAACTGAGTAAGACTACCTTTGATTTAATAAGAAACCGTCCTTGAATTATTACCAGGCAGCTGTGAGTTTTCTTTATATCAAAAGATAAGTAAGAGATCAGGGATGCTCAGCTACACTACTGGACAAATGAGCACTTCTCGTCCTTCTGCCACAAAAGAAAAGCTTTGAATCAAGGAATAGACATTGACATTGACATTGACATTCTGTAAGACCTGGGATCTATTGCAATGATCAAGGAGGCCACAACAAAGACAGTCTGTGGAATTACTTCACACAAACGCTCTGCATGTAGACGTAGTCTCAAGCCCAACTGATGCGCAACTGGCCGTTAGAGTTACTGTTGTAGTGGTATTGAGGTACACGATATGTCCAACTGTTTGTAATGAAAGCACACACAAACAGCTTGTCTGACCCTTGTAGAGAAGTATTACCAATAGACAAGGGCCCCTGCAGCAGGTAAACATGAGCCTGTTGGCACCACGCTTAATGCCAAGCATAGGCTAGAGGGGTATAAAGCCCCCCAGCATTAAGCTGAGGAGCAGTGAAACTGTGGAACCCTCTGGAATGATGGTTGGTGCTCCATCCAATACTTTTGATGGGGTGAGTTGAGGAGTTGGAGATGAGATAGGGTGGTGGCCATCCAACACCTTGACCTTAAATGCAATCAAATCCTCACAGCAAAGCTCCTCCAAAAAATCATAGAAAGCCTTCTTCCCTGGACAGTAGAGATAGTTGCTCCGACAACTATCAAAAGAAACTTGTTTTCAAAAGAAACAATGAACGAGCAGGTGTCCCAATATTTTTGTCCATATAGTGTATGTTAAGTATCTTTGTCATTCTGCTTATGCAGTTGTACAGTAAAAAAAATGAATTCTTATATCCCAGCTTAGAAAGCTAGGGTCAGAACACAGGGTCAGCAATGCTACAGCAAGTGAATTGCTCAAGGACCCAACAGGCAAAACTAAGCAGATGTGGGCATTGAACTCACAACCCTATGAATTTACTATTGCATGTGATGTGTGAGTGTGTTGAGTCTAAAGAACCTTTTAAGGGTCTAAAGAACCTTCACTTGATGTAAAGGTTGCTTAGTCTCACACAGAGCTAATGAGATGGCTCTTAATTTGAATAGTATATCCAGACAACATGCTCATGTGGGGCTCACATGGGTGACTACGTGGGTTAGGTGGGTTCCAGCTGAACACAGGCTCTGAGTGGGTTTGTACATACATTATAGCCCACCTTAATCTCGCATGGATCCCATCTAGGCCCTGTATGCAGTGTACAACCCAAACAAGGCCAATGTTTAACCCCTCCTGGTCACAACACTGACCCTGGTGGGCATTCATATGTGGGGCTAACGTGAAACCCGACTGGTTCTGGTTCCTAATTGAGCTACCAACACAGACCCCACATGGACATGTTAGCTGGGTAGCTGGGATATTACGCTATTGTGTTTACCACTTCACCCTGCGCTGCCAATATAAAAGGAAGCACCTTGAATAGCTGAATAGCTTCTGCTTTGGCTGGTACACGTGCCAACTGAAACCAATTGAATCTCCTGTGATGGGAGATGTTCATCGTTTTGAAGCCAACTATTTGTTTCTTATAGAGCAGCTCATTAATTAGTGTTCACTGATGTCAGTGTTCATGGTATTAACCGAGTGTTTGCAGCAAAACAGAAGTTAATTTGGCTTAAATGCTTTTGAGCAAATAGAAAAATCATTACAAGCATCTTTGGAAGCAATCAGATGCCACTAAATATTTAAGGTAATTTTGAGTTGTGATTACTTTTAAGGATTTGATTACATTTGCTTAATTAGGCTGTTATTTAAGCTGGTAAGTCATTACTCAAAGATTCTGTGGAAATAACATCACTACACCACTGGGTCTTCACAACAAAGAAACCAAATACCACTGGACTATGTACATCATACGCTACGCATACGTCAGCTTACCCAGCCAAGTAAGAGCACTACACCTCAGACCAGAAAACACTACATTCTCATGAAAAATGATTATTTCACAGTATTGCGACCTCAGCCAGAGCCATTGAAAATCAAATTGGGATGACAAGCTCTTGCCACATCAACCAAAAATGAACCAATGTGTTCAGCAGCAGCTATGTCTGGTAGGCTTGTGTCAGGCAATATCGACTGGAAGGTCTAAACAGTTTGCTCAGCTAGGAAACCCTCATGTACTGTGAAGAGGGTTAGAACAGGTACAGAAAGCTGAGGGAACACAATTCTGGGGCAAATAAAATTCTGGCAGTAATTCTGGAGGATCTGGCTCAACAGCTCAACATTTCAAGGCAACCAGGCAGTTTATTTTTTCAAGGTAAAACACTAACTACAAGAAAGCTGTGCAACATCTAAATGTGCCTCAAAACTGAAAACCTCCTTTTCCTTGGTTTGTTGAATAATAAGAGTTCAACACATGGAACTGGCATGCGCTATCTGGGAATAAAGTATTGGGACACCTGCTCATTCTTCCTTTCTTCTAAAATCAAGGGTATAGATAGAGATTTCCAGCTTTTGTTGGAGTAACCTTCTCTACTGTAAAGTAGCTGAAGCATTCATTAAAAGGGGTGTCCACAAACATTTGGACATACAGTGTACCATGGGCCTGAAAATAAAATCTAGCACAGCCAAAACAGAGCTGAAAAAATGGGCCAATTTCAAACTCCCCAAAACTGTTATGTAACAGTCCTGACTCGTTATCTTTACACCCCAAAAATTTGCATACACCCAACCAGCTAGAAAAAAGCATGTTTGTAAGGGCTGAATGCAATTGTTACTATAGGTGAACATGGAGGTGAGGCTAAAAGCCTTCAAGCACTGACTGTTCACCTGCTGTCTGATAGATCCACTCCTTGGCACCTGAAACCGATCAGTGGTGCTAATATAAAGGCTGCAAAGGTGGTGTAAAGGTTCTACGGCATCTTTAAATGTTAAACAAACAATCTCAGTCTCCACCCAGCTACTTGTCTCACCCTCCTCTCCATATTTCTGTCCTCTCTGTAACAGCAGAGAACTTAAGGGGGAATAATCATGTTGTCCTACCAGTGAGTGGGTGAATTCCGGTGCGTGATCGTTCCTGTCTGTGATGGTGATGGTGGCTGTGGCAGTCCCTGTCAGCCCCACCTCACTTCCCGCCATGTCCTTAGCAACAATCTCCAGCTCGTATTGCGTGGTGGGCAGAGTCTGCAGGAGAGAGAGCATAAACAACAACACAAACAACAGGTTTAATAAAGTTACCAGACATTTAGGCCCTGTAGTTAGAAGGCGCACACTCACAACAAGGGTTAACCACTGTAATTAGCCAAGTAATTGTTCAATCGCTGGTGATTTAGCACTGGTTAAGCACTGTCAATAAGCAATGAAAACAATTGCGTGTGCTCTGTTCAGGCATTTACACTTTCTGTCATCTGACGAGAACAAGGGCAATTAAACGCTAATCAAAAAATCACTGAATAGACTCCTCACACTCCTCGAAACGAGGGGAAAAAAGTTCTGTGGCCACAGTAAAGCGAAATTGAGCCGTTCCCCACGACAAACGCCTGAGTTCGCCCTCGAACCACAAAGCTTCATCAATAGAAGCCGACAGACAGACCAGTCACAAGACTGAGATTTCCTTTGCATTGATTTGCAGTCATTCTGCTTGGAGTGTGCAAAGGCTTTAGTGAAGAAACCGAGCTGCTATGGCCTTGTTTTGTGTAAGGGCCTATGATATTACAGCAGGGGGAAAATCAATGCAGTTCTAACAATCAAGGCAGAAGGAAATGTCAGGGCTGCATCTCTGTTCAAATCTTATAATCAGTACAGAAAATCAGCTGGAGACTTAAATACTAATATATTACATATTACTTTCTAATTTCAGTCTTGGTTACTGTGTCTTTAAGACTGGAAAATGTTATTTATCTCTATCCAGATCAGATACAGTCAACACAATGTATGGCATTTGTTTTTTAATCTTAGTATAAATTAAAAGATTAACATTATTCAACATTGTTTTGCATGGTTTTAATGTTTCTACAAAAAAAAGAAAAAACAATGTTTAGTTTACTGTGTTTGAAGACTAAAATATGCAAATTATCTCTATTATGATTGGCTAAGCTCAGCGACTACACTATACTGCATTTTATTATTATTTTTTTTTTAGTCTAAATGTTACTACATATTGTTTAGTCTACATTTCCTGAATGTTTTTTACTATAAAAAGCATAAGAACATTTTGTGTACTGTGCCTTTAAGACATATAAATTATTTCTATAATGATTGGCTATCCTTACTGGTTCCTCATTCAGAATCAATTCAGAATCAATCCAGACTGAAATTCCCTGCATACCTTGGGGCTAATTTGCTGTAGGCTGAACAGGTGCATGTGCATTGCTTTTTGTGGCATATTGAAACCAATGAATTCAGGTGTTTTTGCAGGGCGGGCCATCGTTAGGACTCTCCTATGAAGGCTCCTTCTTCGTAGCCTATTGGTCATGCTTTTATTTCATTCCAGCCTTCGTTTTCCAGCACTGTCATGGTGCTGCTTTTTCTTCCTTTCGCGGTGCATATGTGCGGAGACATGTGTGGGTAACCGGGGCTGGGAAGGACTCAACATCTACGTCCTCGAAATCACTCCAAACTGAGGCTGTATTTCTAGGCTGTATACGAAGGGTCCTTCAGTCTTTCATCACGTAGTGGCTGGGAAATGCAGCCTACCTCGGCTGCAGCCTAGGCTTTGGAACGCAGCTAGTGTTCATGTACTACACTCTTAAAAATAATGAATAATGGATATTTAGGGGATGCCTTTGAAGGATACATATGAAGCCATGATCCATGTGAAGAGCCTTTTTAAGGTCTAGAGACTTTATATTTCTTTACCAATTTAACCCTTTCACTTCAAGGTTTATTACACAGTGAGGGCTATTCTTTGTAATAAAGGTTTGTAATAACGCATAGGCTGTTAAAATGGTTAAAGGATCTTTACCCCCTCAAAACCTATAACATACAAGGTGCTTTATGGAACTAAATGTGCTTCCTCTATGGCATTAATATTTTCCAAAATATGGGCCCTTTAATGTGTGCGTCCGAGCAGTCGATATCCAGTTGCACAGATACTCTGAATGCATGTGAATATATAGCACTGTGCTTTTCTGTGCTTTCACCTCCCATTACTCAACCCAAATACAATAGGCTACCACCCCCCACCAAAAAAAAGGTCTGCAAACATTCCAGCCTTTATGATTTCCAATTACAAAAACAAATCATTTACGTTTCTTTGCCCACTCTGTCCCTGGCAGATAGCTTTTTTTCCACTCATAGGGGAAATAAACCTTTTCCACACAAGAAAACCCACATATTTATAATAATTACGGAGACATTAAGCATTTGGAATATCATTTCTCACAGAAAATGGGGAAGCAAAAGCATATTACGCACAGTGGTGTTCTTAATACATTTATTTCTCCTTATTGAAATCCCACTCAGTGCTATGTTAAGTACCACATGCTTAATAAAACTCATCCATCTGTTTCATAGAGTCCCCAGCAGGCACCTGACGCATGCGGCTCACTCTACCCACAATGCCCCAAAACTCCACCACATTCCTTCCATATTTTTTTTTAACCAATACACTTAAGTGGTTCGGCAGGACAGAATGTTGGCAAGGCCCTCAGCCCTGAAAAAAAATGGTCAACTTTCTAGAAAGTTATGCTGGGAAGCGATGATGTCTTCGGGCTTTGTCAAAGAAGACCTTGAAAGTAAAGGATGTAGAGGACCTGGGGCAAAAGATGGTGCAGAGAGGGTGGTCAATTTCTCTTTAATATGCTGCCCCCTGCTCAGAGGGATCACTGAGGAGAATGGAGGCACATAAGTAGAACAAATGATCGGAGCCATTTGCAGGACTCCTCCCTGACTCACCCTAATTATTCTGTTTCAGAGACGGGATGTGTAATACCAAGCACCTATAGACTAATAAGCCCGTACGGTGCTCCACAAAGTGCCTACAATGGAGCACAAGATTCATTTTAACTGCTAGAAGTTGAGAGTTTGCACTTTTGTCCTTTTGCTATACCTGTCAAACCTAATGGTGTATTTAATTGCGTAGTGACTTACACAATGGACTGCATTCACATTCAGCAAAAACAGGTTCCTGTCTGCACTCCCACAATTCAGTGCACTCTTTCATCTCTCCCACAGGTTTTCCTGTTTGTTCCGATGTTGAGAAAGACATGGCAGGAGCAGTTTTTCCACAATACACGACTGCAAACGCAACAATGGGCCAGACTATGCCCCGCAAAACCACAGAAAATACGTCCAATCCCTAATTGAATCCCTAACCTTTGTTGAATGTGCCACTCTTTGCTTACACTGCAGACACTTTTACACCTGTTGTACATGTAATAAAAAAAAATCGATAAGCTTATGATACTAATAAAAACCAACACCCCAAACATGTGTGATGGCTGAAATTGTCATGCTACACCAAAGAAAACCAAAAATCAGAATCAGATCCAATAAAATAAGCTGATACAGTCTTTGGTGAAGCTGTACATGTGATATTTTGCTTTGGTTAGCAAGAAATAAACTGTAAAAAAAAAAAAAAAAAAAAAAATATATATATATTGTGAAACAGATCCATGTAGTATTTTATTGAGTAACGGTTTTGTGTTATCTGTCAGCCCCTCGGTATGTCGCCCTCCCCCGGGGCGATTCCGAGCCGCCGCCCACAGGCTCACAGGAGGACTTTTGTCATGTTTCCATTCATGTTTGATTCAAGGATTCGGTTCAGTGTTGTGATTCATGTTCACATGTGTTTCTAATTTGATTCAAGGTCATCATGTCAAGTTAAGTTTAGTTAGACCTCGAGGTAGCCAGAGAGGCTCGTGACTCAGATCACGATTTGTTTAGGCCAGTTTGGTTCACAGTTTAGGTCCACTAGCGGACCTTGCTTCTAGCGTCAAGGTTTACGAGGCACTTTTGCTTGCTCCCTGGATAAATCTGCGACTCTCGCTTCAGCTAGGCTACCCTCTTCGACTTCTTGTCTTCAGGTGTGGTCGGCCTAGCCATTTAGGGTTCAGCGGCTGGTTCCCCAGCTCTCTCCCCCCAGTTTTGTGTAGTCTGAATGCAATCAAATCCTCATAGAATCATTGATTGAGCAGGTGTCCCTTTACTTTTGTCCATATAACGTCTTATAACAATAAAAGCATGGACAAAAAAGTATGGACAGGCTCAACCAAGACTGCTACCCCTTTGTTTAGCTGTGCAGCATACTTGGGTCCACTTGCTGTTTTGCATGCAGCACCTCTCCTCCAACAAAACACCTAGCAGCCTTTACATCAGTCCATCTAATCTTCTAATTCGTAACCCTCACTCCTACCACACCTTTGCTCTAACACGGAACCTGACAGACAGCTTCATCCATTTCTGATAATAAAGTGCTATCACGCTGTAATGCACCTGACCACGGATCAGCGGGGGAAAGCGCAGCGGGATGCAGGGAGCTTTTTAGCTGCATGTGCTGCTGCAGATGGTCGCAGAGATTGGCGAGGATGGGTGTCACTGACAACCAGCTCCGAAATTATTTACCACTGATAAACAGATGGTCCTTCACAGACCTGCGAGCTGGGGGAGGGAGGGCTACATCCATCTGGATGAGAGAAAGGTGAGAGGAGATTTAATCTTACTGGTGTCAAAGCCCTCGCATGGAGCCCCTGTGTGACATGACAACATCATAATGAGCACACAGTGGTCCTCAAGTTCATCTTTTCAGCTCCGTCATGCCGTCATGTCCGTCACCTTTGAGGAACGGCTGGGAAGGTCAACTGAGCTGCTTCTTCACTGTAGTTTGATCACAAACTAACTGTTTTTCTGGCTGTTTGACTGCATTTTTCGGATGTTCAACCTGCTTTAATATCATTTCCAACATGTGAGAAGAGTCAGAGAGTTGGGGGATGAGGGTGGGTGGTGATCATCCAACATCCTGACATCCTTAACACTCTTGCTGCTGAATGCAATCAAATCCTCACAGATACATTGATTGAGCAGGTGTCCCTATACTTTTGTCCGTATAGCGTTTTATAAAAATAACAGCGGATCAAAAGTATGGACAAAGTCAAAGTCAAAGTGACCTATATTGTCATTTAGACTATACAGCAGGAGTGCATAGCCAGACTGGGTTTCTCCAGACAAGTAGACAGATCAGACAGCACTGACAGATGGAATAATATACATAGAATAGAATACATAGATAAGCATATAAGCATATATATAATGCACATATGTAATTACTGCACGTTTCTTACAGTGGTACCAGGAACAGCCCAGCCACTGTGACCCGAGGATCACCAGCAATCAGGCTGCCATCAGCAGCCGGAGCCCGAGAGAGCACAGTTGCTCTCTGGGTGGGTAGATGACATGCATTCAGCAACACCCCAACTCATCTTATCAAAAGTATTGGATGTCGACCATCATTCCAGAGAACACAGTTCTTCCACTTCTCCACAGCTCAATACTGAGGGGCTTTATACCCCTCTAGCCCACACCTGGCATTAGGCATAGTGCCGATATGGTTCATGTTCATCTGTCCCAGAGAGTCCTATTCTATTGCAGTACTGCTTTTCAGAGATTAGTGTCGGCATCTGTGTCAGCAATGGCTGCCACGTAAAATAGCTGAAGGCATTTTTACAGAAGGGGTGTCTGCTTGGTACATACAGCGTTGCTATAGTGCTACTGAGACGGTGAGTAAAATCCTGTGAAATCCCATGAAAGGAGCCTGGAGGGGAGCAGGTCTGGGACGCCGGACTTCACTATTGAGACCTTTGGAGGTTTCGTGGGCTTCATTCAGCAAAACACTGGCGAAGGGAGGTGCCGACCTGATGGAGCTCACGATGTAGTGGATGATTGGAGTATGAGGCAAGCGAATGGCCCAGGCCCTCTGTGTAATCCCAGTTGTTGGGTGCAGGATTTTGTCCTCAGCGATCTTCCTGTCATTATTTCACATGCACAAGAAGCACGACTTAATATTTAAAGACATCTGAACAGATCTGAACACAGGCAGTTTCCTTTTTCTGCACTTAGACTTTAGTCTTTAATGAATCATGACCAAAAGGCCGGTCAAAAAGCTGCCCAAAGAAAAGTTCTCGCTGCACTTAGTGATGCAATCATCCGTGCTGCTGCTCCCCAGTGGTCAACAGCCTCTCTCTGGGAAGGAACGACTCTTGACTGGAGGCTACACTTGAAGTATAGAGCTATGAAAGGCGAGTGCGCAAAGGGAAAGGGTTATGAACCTCCGGCTGAGATTACTGCCTTGTCTTCATGAAAAGGTGTGATGCCATAATCATGCTTCCACTGGCTCTTTTGTTCTCTACAGCTCTCTGAAAGAGACTGGCCTCCTCTTTCCAGGCCCTCTGCTTATTCATCCATCCTCCCTTTCATCCCTCAAGAACATAATGATCCGCACAAAAGCCTTAGAGGAGCCTACCGGAATGATATGAATAAGAAGTGTAGCGGGCTGCCTGATATGGAAATGCTGTATAAACTCTGTCATGTCCATGTCTGTCCATGACTTTCCCTTCTTTTTTTTCCCTATTCTCCCTGGTTTAAAACCACTGTTTTCTTCACACTTCCCCATTCTCTCCCATCCTCCACCAATCCCGTCGTGATTGAACTTCTGCTTTATCAAAGTTTGACTAAGTTCCGCAAATGCTAATTTCCCCACTGCCTTCCACTTGCAATTTTAGTTTATTTCCTTTATTCTTTGCACAGCGCAGTGGAAGTGATTGTAATCGTAACTTCCTGCTACTTGCCTTCCTTCCCTCCTCAAATGCGGAGATGTTAAAGCAGTGCTCTTCTCATTTCACTCGTTGTGCTTCATTACTTTTTTATCACTTCTGTCCACACCCTGAACAAACCTCAAGGCACTACAAATGTTGCTGTTTTTCACTCCAGCTGTGCTTATCGGGGAGGAAGAAATGCACGGCATTACCTTCCATAATGGACGAGACACTACAGGGGAGGGGTGAGATCACACCACAGTATAGGTTACAGAATACGTGCTGGATCTGTGGCCATACAGTAGTACAGTTGAACAGCAACGTACAAGGAAGGGACCAAGCAAGTGTGCATGAGAGCTCTTAATATGTGGTTCTAAGAGGTGGCGCTGCAAGTGAAGGAGGCATTCATTAGGCTAAAAAAATCAAGACTATGAGAGAGAGAGTTTTTCCCAGTTCTCCATATTTTAAAATTATTTGGGCAGATGAAACCAAGATAGAAAAAATGGATTGTGATTCGAAGAATTCCACATCTTTTGTCAAACATGGTGGAGGTACTATCATGGCACGGGCATATATGGCTGCCAATAGCTGCCAACTGCGTCAAATGCAAAAATATTTGCAGTTTAAGCCTTTATTTTGTGATTTGGTTGTAGCACAAACACAGAAGAGCTTTGAGGAAACTGTACTTTAAGCTACACTATGGTTGTGAACATGCTGTCAACTATACCATCTATACCAGTCATTTACTGTATAACTACTGTATCAGTGTTCGTCCAGCACGTTCAGTCTATCGCAGTCATTTAATAAAAGCTCCAGACTGAGTAAAACACACATTAGCAATCAATTGGCTGAGCACCTTGCTGGATGACGGCACACACAGCTTCCAGCTCCGTCTTCAGTTGAGGCACAGAGAGGAGTCAGAACACCAGGCAAGCTGAACGCTACTCGCGCTGAGGAACTGTCGCAAACGCGACCTACCGGAAACCTCAAGCTCACGTGCTACTGAGACGCATCAAAGTTTTTTTGCCCTCGGGAATTCAATGTACAACGCTTTCTGTTCTAATAAGACACTTTAAGACAAGTAAGGCAAGTTGTTTGGAAACTCTAAGAACGAGAAGAAGTCAACAAACAGCTATTTAACAGAAAACATGCATTAACCGTTTAGGAATTTAAGAGTTTTTTTACATAGTCTCTCCATTTTCATAGGCTCAAAACTAACTGGTCAGTTAACAATGATTGATAAGCAGTTTCATGGCCAGGTGTGACCTGTTCCTTTATTAAATCATGACAAAGGAAGGAGACAAAAGGTCTGGAGTTGTTGAATTAGCATTCTGGTAGCTGTGCATGAGAGCTATTAATATGTGGTCATAAGAGAAGTGAAAAAAAAAAACCCAAAACAAGCCAGAAGCTGTAGGAGTGTCCGAATCAACAAGGTGGCACACTTTGGAAAAGAAGGGATGCACTGGTGAGCTTAGGAAAATTCCTGGAAGACCATGGAGGCAACTTAAGTAGATTAAGCCATTCCCAGTTCCAAAATATTTTGAAACGAAGCTTAACCCGAGTACCCATCATCCGAATCATTCCACGTCATCTGTCAAACATGGTGAAGGTACTATCATGGCATGGGCATATATGGCTGCCAACAGAACTGAGTCACTGGTGTTTATGGATGATATGACTGTTGACAGAAGTAGCAGGGCGGCTTCTGTAGTGTTTCTAATATATACAGTGAAAACAAGCCAAGAGCTTCTTAAGACAAAGAACCTGGATGTTCTTAAATGTCAGGGTCAGTCACCTAACCTCACTTCAGACTGAAGACAAAACTGAGGGCAGAAAGACCAACAATCAAGCAGCTACTAAAGGCGGCTGCAAGAAAGGTCTGGCAAAGCATCTCAGCAGTGGAAACCCAGCATTTGGAGATGTCCATGGGTTCCAGACTGGGTTCCAGGACTTACATTAATGTATTACCAACAGTCCTTTTATTTATTATTTATACATTTATATGTGAGTTTGACCCGTTTCTTCTGAGCCTGTGAAAATACAGAGACTAAGTACAAATTACGGCTGTAATTATTAAATGGTTGATTTTTGATAAATCCCTTAAATTAAAGCTGAAGTTCTACACTTCAGTCACATCTAATACTTGTGGACCTGACTGAGGAGAGATGACGAGCAATTGAGGGAAGAGGGAGGAGAGGAGGTTGTACAGCTTCAGCAGATTTCCTCAGGAGAGTTTGTCTGGCTCTGTATGCTAATGAGTTAGAGCCTTTGAACAGCAGAAAACAAGGAATTTCCATAGCTAGACACACACACACACACACGCAACACAACAATGGGTAAACGCAGATACCTTCTACAAAGCAGTAACTTCAAAAACAAGACTGGGTATTGAGGTTGCTAGGCCACAGTCTTGGTAGTGAATGCTAAGGCGTGTGATTAATCACCACGCCAAGCCTTAATTACAGCCACATAAAAATCAAGTGGCTCCTTTTTTTCTAGGGCACTTGAACTTGAGCTTGACCCACTTCTGCTGCTTCCATGTGGTTGCACTGTATTTAAAAAAAGAATACAAATATATATATTTATATCAATTAAAAATGGTGGAAATACTTGGCGAAGACATCCCTGCAATTTCAAGGCCTCCAAAAAGGCCCTGAAGCCCTGGTGTTGACTAGTGGTAGTGCAACGGATTCATGCTGAACAGTGTGTCCCTAATACAAAGCAGTAAAGTCACCTCTCTAACAGGAAGGCCAGCTTTCTGTCCATCGCCAACCCTTTAATGAATCATTCATGGACCACGCTTGTCTTCTCCCATTTTCCAAGTCTCTCCAAGGCACGGAACAACACGTTTCATCACATCGCTCCTTCTTCTTCTAATCACTGATCACGAGTAGTCAACAGGAGTCACACTGATGGATCTCTCTGCGCTTGGCTGCTTGATTCATAGCATGTTCCCTAATGGAGCCCCAAAAAAGCCACCCTCGGTGTGTAAATGAATCATGAGACTCCAACTAAAAGTAATTAGCATGAAAAATGAACACTAATGTAGCAACAATCCAAAGCACTAAAGTACTGACGCTGCAGTATGCTAATATGTGACCAATTATGATAAACGATCTAAGAAAGCCATGTCATTCTGGTTCTCGTGCAGCTCCGTGTGATTGAATACTGCTGTGACACAGGCTTTCATTGCGTATTTATGGATGGCATTCCCAAAAGGCCGCTTCCCTCTGCGTCCCTGGTGTTTATGATACATAATCATGGGCTTTGAAAATGTAGGGCACTTTTCTTGGGTTTATTTGCACTCTAAAAAGTGTAAAAGTAATGACTGTTTAAATGGGTTCAGTCTTGTAAATGGATCATCTGTTGAATCAACTGAAAATATCTGTTGCTGTTACGAGTGGATCAGACACAGGACTGCGTCACTGCTACACTGAGATCAGTCGGCCGACCAGAACTATACAGCCAACAGCGTCCTGTGGGAAGCGTATTGTGGGCAGCATCCTGTGAGCACTGACTTTACTTTATCTACAAGGTGGACCCACTAGGTAGGAGTGTCTAATAGAGTGGACAGTGAGGGGACAAGATACAGTGTTTAAACACTCCAGCAGCACTGCTGTGTCTGATCCATTCATACCACCAGCGCAACACACCACTAACACACCAAGTATTCCTCAATGGTCACGACCCCCCAGGACCACCACTGAGCAGGTTTTCGGAGATCCTACCAACCTTCGCCCACTGTCACATAATATCTGAATATTTTGACCACCCCTTGTATTGAAAGCACTCAGGCTGGGACGTCACAGATGCCACGTGACAGCTTTGTTCTTCAAACTAGAAAACAATGAGAAGTTCTTGATCCTTTTTACTGTATTTATGTTTACCTGCATCTGTTCAAATGGGATCTGGAGTTTTTTACAAGCAAAACTCTCTTATCTTTGAGATAACTGGTTTAAAATAACGTGTTTAGGTGCCTAATCCATCTGCACAGTACAATTTATCCACAGCATGTCTAACTAACCCTGAACCTGTTCTACAAACTTCTACAAGCATCCGGCTGTCTTACCTATTTAGAGTCCCACCAACTTTTCCAGCTTTCCAGATACATGAGTTCTAATGTTGTCAGTGGAAAAAGAGGGTGGATGTCACAATCTGTGCATCCTAGAAAGATATAACAGTGTATATACCAGAGTTCTTCAAATCTGGTCCTGGAGGGCTGGTGTCCAACACAGTTTGGAGATTGCTCTGTTCAAATATACCAGGGAAATTACCACTCTGTGCTGGATACCAGCCTCCAAGGCCTGGATTCAAAGGCCCCCAGTACTTGTATATATATATATATATATATATATATATATATATATATTGCTATAGTGCCCTAAAGCAGGTGCACAGTATCAAACCCCAAGACCAAGTTGGTCCACCCTTGTAACAGTGACCAAAGCCAGCCATGTCCTGAGAGGGACTGTGGATAAAAAGGGCAGTAGAAATGTAAAGCCTCTGGTCTCAGTGCAGGCGAGTTTTTCAAATGGCAAAGTTGGAGAGGAGTCCCTTTGTAATTATTTATCAGCTCATTTAATGTGAGTGTCTGCATGCAGTTGTGTGTGTGTGTAGGAGAAGTAACATATGGGATGTGGGGCAGGGATTGATCTTTGGCTCTTTCCTGCCTCTGATATTTCAAACAGGCGCTGAGCCCTGTGGCTCTCCAGCGCAGGAGCACAAACATCCTGGCACTCCGAAAGAAACAAGCAGAGAGGGGGATGATGCCAGGAACGAGGTGAAGGTGCAATCAGCTGAAACTGCAGCCTCTGCTTAGTGCTGCTGTAGCAGTGAAAAGTCCATGTCCAAGTTCAATATGGAAATGCCAGACCACAGCAATGCTCCGAGAATTTGCAATAGGAAGGAAGTGAGCAGTAAGTTCCTGTTTCAATTATTTCACACTTTTAGGGTGCTATCACACCTCGCTTGTTTGGTCCAGACCTTCGGACGTTTCAGTTTGAACCAACCATCATTTCCGAGAACACAGTTCCTCCACTGCTCCACAGCTCAATGCTGGGGGGCTTTATACCCCTCTAGCCCATGCCTGGCATTGCAGGCATGGTGCCAATAGGTTCATTTGTATCTGCTCCAGAGAGTTCTATTTTCTTGGCAGTACTTCTCTATAGGGACTAGACAAACTGTGGAGTCAATGCATTCATTACAAGGGGTGTCCATAAATATTTGGACATTTAGTGTGTCAGGTGTAGCCAATAGTTTAAGACGAAGAAGAAACTCTGGCAGAAGAAACTATTGGCGGAACCTTGTACATTGTTTACAGCTGTTTACACCTCTACACATCTATTCATCCATCTTATCTATTCATCTATCCATCTTCTTATCAGCTTCTTACAGGTCAGGGTCACAGCAGGGCCAGAGTCTACCCTGAATCACTGGGCATAAAACTGGAATACCCCCTGAACAGGATGCCAGGCCATCGCTGGGATAAACATCCATTCACTTACACATAGGGGCAATTGGGCACGGACAATTCACCTACCATGTGTGTGTGAAAACACAACAAGAACACCCTAAACTTCTCGCAGACAGTGATCCGAGCAAGGACTGAACCACAGCACACACTACCTGATGTACCCCCATGTCAGTCCTCTTTTTACACCATTAACCTGTTAGACTCTGTATGTGTGTAAGCCCACGTTTCAGTTGAGTTCCACAATTAACCTCAGTTTTACGGGCCCTGAATTAGAACCCTGGGGGACTCCATAAGATGTGCTAAACCAAACAGCTCACAGAAAATTCACAGCAGGGTTCAAGGGATTAAAGCAAAATGCAGGGATGAGAAGTACTCAGCGTAAGTCTTCAGTAGTCTTCAGAGTAAACAATATATATAGAAATAAATATGCGGTGTGGACACTGTTAGCAGCTCAGCAGATTGATGACATCTAAACCATCACACATCACTGCAGAAGAGCTTAAACCCCCATCAAATAAATACGATGGTACATATTTGCCTAATGTGCCTAACATTTGGACAACTCAGTTGTCTTCACTGAATAAATCTGTGGGGGTCCATGGATTTCTTTTCGCAGCTAAAAGTTTTGCAGAAGATTTCTTTTTTCATAAAAAGTTTGAGAACCCTCGTCCTAAAGAACATTTAACTGAGTGGGTTCTTAAAACCATTTCTTTTCTAAGTATAAAAAGCTGTTTTAACTCAGCATATCCTAACATAAAGGCTTTACACCAATTGGAAGGTTTCCTGGAAGTCTATGCCTAAGCCGAGGTTCTTGGCTTGGTAATACAGCTCTAGGAAGCCTTCCAGTTGGTATAGCACACTGGTCTCCAATTCTCATCCTGGAGAGCTACTTTCCCGCTGGTTTCAACTCCAACCCAAATCCATCACACCCAGCTCAGCCAATCCAGGACTTTTGAACGCAGTAATTAGTTGGATCAGGTAGTGTGGATTAGGCCTCCATCCAAAGTCTTTTGGAAGGTACTACAGCTCTTCAGGTACAGACTTGAAAAAGTGTTTGAGGAACTTCAATTTTTCTTAAATTCAGCTTTTATCAGTTCATCTAGAGGCCAGACTGTTTATAGAGCAGTTTTATTAATGCAATAGGCTAATACTTTAGCTCTATCTACTATTTATTCCTAAACTTTACAGACAAAAGTATTGGGACACCTGCTCATACATTGTTTCTTATGAAATCAATGGTAATAAAAAGAGTTCTACTTTTGTTGGAGTAACTGTCAAATAATGCCCAGGGAAGAAGGCTTTCTACTAGTGTAGATTATAAAACATTGCTTGGATCAGTGTCAAAAGTGTGAGATCACCACCCCACCTCATCATCCCCATCTCATCCAAAAGTATTGGAAGGAGCATCATCAGCATCATTCCAGAAAACACAGTCTCAATGCTCCACAGCTCAACGCTGGGGGGGATTGGGGTGTTTATACCCCTCTAGCCCATGCCTGGCATTAGGCATGGTGCCAATAGGTATATTTGGCATGTATATCTGCTCTAGAGAGTCTTATTTTATTGCCATTACTTCTTTACAGGGACTAGACAAGCTGTTTGTGTGTGTGCATTAGCACATCTGTGGCAGCAATGGGTGCAACGTAAAGTAGCTGAATGCCTTCATTAGAAAGGATGTCCACAAATATTTGGCATCATAAGCTCTATAACTAGGAAATAGTGCTTCATACCAGGAACCAATGGAAGCGGTGTCTCTAGTATGAGTGCATTAAACATTAGTTAAGCTAAAGCAGTGATTATATGTTTTCTGCTGTTTCCTTCTTCTGAAAATTAGAACGGTATTATTCGTTCCAGATTGCCAATCATTGCATAACATCCCTCTATTTCAAACAAGCATTAATCATTTGTGATTGCATGCTTTTGATTAATGAATTGAAGTTCCTGGGGTGAGGACATTCGCAATACAAAACACACATTGCAGCGTTAATCACCCAAGCATGCTATGAATACATTACACCCACATCTGAACGGTACCCCAGCACTCTTACTGCCAGAGACTACACTGCTGCCATTGACCGTATTTACCGAGCTTCATCAGGCCAATTAGTGAGCCGACGATAAGCACCTCACTCTCTCATGCAACCCCATCAGTTCCTGATGAGAGCGGGGTTAATTGGGATCAAGGTTGGGGTTTTTCGGGGTGCCAGGAAAAAAAAAAAAAAAGAAAAAAAGTGCCAGGCTAATCTAATCAGGTGCTCCATCCAGCCATGGACTAATCGCTGTCAATTACAAAACAGTTAGAGACATATCCAGGCTCAAAATAGCCTCCCATTACGCCCTGGCCCCGTTAAGAGCTACAGGGAGGGAGAGGAAGAAATGAAAGGGAGGAGGGAGAGAGGGACGTTCCTCATCAGCACCATCAGGGCCATCAAAGGCCCATCTGGGAAGTGGCAGCAGTACTTATGCTGAAGAGCACAGGTGTTGCTGTTTAAGTGTTAATTAGATTAGCATGGATCAAAGGCAGCCTGCCACCCTCCAGGGAGTGGAGGTACAGAGGGGGGGAAAGAGGGAGAGAGAAAGAGAGAGAGGAGTGCTTCAGGGAGTGAGGAGGCCTCGGAAGGAGTGAGGAATACATCCCTGTCCCACCGATTCCGATTGATTCATTAGCTGACAGGACTGGCTTGATTCCTTTACAGAGCAAAGCATTTCACTTCTTTCCTGTGAGAGTTACGTTCATACCATTTTAACCCCTTAAACAGCCCATGAACCGTCGACGGGCCGACAGTGTTATTAGAAACCTCTATTGCCAAAGAATAGCCTCACCAGTGTGTACAGACGTACCTGTAGCTACTGAGTAATACACCTTTCTGCATTACGGGGTATATAAGCCAAATACAACCCAAACTTATTACACGACTGGTTAGCCGTACGTCCTTCACAGCATATACAGCTTGAAATGTTGATTCTTGTGTATAAGTAAATTACATGAATCCTAAATTACATACATTTTTTATATTAAAAGTTTTTATATTATTTCTGAAATAAGCAGAGAAATGCTGTCAGAAGTGAAGATCCTAAGGCTTGTCTACAGAGTTTCTACACTCTAAAAACTGCTGGCTTCTTTATTTTACAGAGATGCAGGATTGAGGTGGTTGGCTCTTCCAGCTGCATTATTTCCACAGTGGGTAGATTTTGGATAGTTATTGTGTAACCTAGTTCCTGGGCTAGTGTCACAGTGACAGCCCTGGCAGTCGGTCATAGGCAGATAATGTAAAATTCTGTAATTCTGTGGTCAAAGCTGTTTTGTATCAACTCAGATTACTTGTTATTACTGCTAATCACTGGGATTTCTGCCACTGCTGGTAGACCCGTATGACCGTATGCTTCCACACACCTGCAGATTCAGCTACTTCCTTCACACTGTGGCCTTCGGCTCACACTTATTTTGCCAATCGTTGCCCTCACTGCACTGTACCTCCTCTTCTCAATTTATGAATCCAGTCACACACCCCACAGGTATTTATAGCCCAGTCATCCTCGCGCAGTGCCATCTGCAGGAGCCTAAAGTTACTACCACTTTAAAAATGCGAGGTGGTTCTGTAATATTCCAGTCAAAAGTTTGGACACACCAGGTTGAATGTGTGCTGTTCATTCATATTCTTAAATTCCAAATGCTAGGGTGACACCAAAACAGGACACTGGGGACAAACGGGTATCCATCACTGCTAGCATGTTGTGGCTGGGGGGTTTCAAGTAGGCCTAAGCTGTGTGTTGAACTGAAAGGAGGTGATTTGGTAATATAGGCTATGAAGGCTAATTAATGGTCTTGCTAAATGATGATGCAATGAAGTTACTTAGGCCTACTGAAAATCCCCACAGCCATGACATCCTAACTACCGTGAAGACAGAAATAAGGTGGAGAGAAAGAGACTGTGAGAGAGAAAGGGGAGAGAGGGAATGAGAAAGAGAGAGAGAGAGAGAGAGAGAGAGAGAGAGAGAGAGAGAGAGAGAAGGGGGAACAATAGAGTTACAATACGTAACTTACATGTTAGCTTCACGCTAGGTTACTGCATCATTTACCGTGGTTCCTCAGTCATCATCCTTCAGGTTAATAACTAAACAGCCAGCCTGTAGTTCAAAAGGGTTATACACAGCATCGGCTACCCCAACTCTGTGGCCCAACTCTAATCTCTAATGCAATGTGTGTGTGTGTGTGTGTAGTGTTCTCTCTCTGATGCTGTGATCCTGACCCTCCCTGACCTATGAAACCCCCATGGCGCCGGTCCAAAACAGCGGCCCCTCTGAATCAGAGACGAAAACCCAAACAAAAGCCTCTCAAACAGTCAAAAGCAGCGTGAGAGCTGCATCTTCCCAAGTTGAAAAGCCTGTGTGTGGAACTCTCCAGCAGAGAGCAGGGCAGCATGCTGGGGGGAGCGCTCATGGCCCAGCCCCGGGACTGCCACACTCACACTCACACAGCATAACATCTGACAGCATCAGTAGCTCCACAGGGGCCTGTCCCTTTCCCCCTAATTTGCAGAATCAGTGCTTCCTCCAGTCCCGTGTGTTTACTCCAGTTTCACTGTCTGGGGTAGTGGTGGTGGTGGTGGTGGTTGGGAGGGGTGGCGTACTCATGACATCATTGCCATGGCAACATGGCAGTAGGTTGAACTTTGCCTTATGGAGTGTGGTGTATTTGAGAGAGAAGTGCTTAGTGCAACTCCATCCCCTGTGCCATGCTGTAGACAGGCCAGGCTTTACAGCATTAGCTTTCATGCGATATCAGTGCAGGCTCACCTGCTTGCCTGCATGTGACTGAGCTGCTACTAAAGCCTCTCTCACCTTCTTACAACAGCAGTGAGGGTTGGCAGGTGGGCACCCCCTCCCACCCCCCACCAACAAACACGCACAGCTGGAAGCGATAGTGAAGTGCTTGGTGTGTGTTTGTGTGAGCGCACGCGAAAGCATGTGTGTAGGGAAATATGCTTGCAAATTCTAGAACTAAACTGACAAAAGTTTATGGACACCTAATTGTGTTTTTCCCACAATCAAGTGTATTTGAGAAAAAAGAAAAAAAAAAAAAACACTATGCCCCTAATTTGCTGCAGTAAATCTCTCTGCTTTTTAGGAAAGGCTTTATGCTTGCTGTCAGGATTTGATTTGATTGCATTCAGCCACAACAGCATGAGTGAGTTCAGGTTCTGACGTCGAGGGTGTAGTTCTGGATCACAGACTGCTCTACAGCCTGACTCTGAGGGACTCTATGCCACCCAAAAGACAACTCCTGGAACCAGCATGGAACCCTTAGGGTCATGTGCAGCTGTTCCAGAGCATCCTGTTCTTCTGGCGATGCTTTTCAATGAAGATTATACAAGCTTTGTGTGTGTGTGTGTGTGTGCATAGGATACAGCTCGGGTTTTTGTATTTTTTAAAGGGTCCCAAGAATGGCAAGGTTGAATCATTTAAATTTAAGACATGGAAGCGACACACTGTAACCTCTAACACCTGCCGTCTAGTAGAACCAAAACAGGGCTGTGAAACGGGTCAATTGCAAACCCCTCAAACTGTTGCTGTCATTATATTTACACCCCCATAAACCCAGACGGCAAATGAAAGCTCCAGTCAAAGCTGGTGAAATAGTAAAACATAATGCAGACGCTGGGAGAACATGGTGTTGTTGAGACTGGAGAGCAGCTCAACACCTCCAGACTTCGCTGGTTATGGGAATACGGGTTGTTTGGGACCCAGGCCTTCTGACCAAGGCTTTTTTTGTGCTGGTGTCTACAGAAGGGGAGCTCAAACTTGGCATGTGACAATGTAAAAGCCAGGGAGAGGAAAAAAGAGGCTAAAAGCTAAAAGCTAATTCTATGTGAACAACTTTTACCGTCTCTTCTCTTCATTATCTACTATCTCAAAAACAAACTGCACTACCTCAGCTGAACCAAACTGTTGCTAAACACACATCAGAAGGTAAAGTACTGACTTATGTTTTTTTTTACTGGTAAGGCTTGAGAAAGCCAAACCCGGGGAAGTGAGTGGAGGGAAGGCTAAAAGCTAACCAGCTGGAATTGCTTCAGCTTGATAACAGCACATTGCGCTGAGAGGACACAATGAGAGGACAGCAACACTATACTATTGAATTACTTAAAAATAGTTACAGTGTAAAAAATACAATTGCCAGTAAAACAGCTAATAAAAAAGTTGCTTAGTCAGCAAAATAACAGGGTGGTAAATAGGCTTGTAAAACCACATCTGAGCATTTTCCCCTCAAACCAAAGTCACATACTTACTATTTATACATAAAAATCCAAAACCATCTCACTAATGAATATTTACACATTTACACATGAAAGTGTGTTTGTGTGTGTGTGTGTGTGTGTGTGTGTGTATGCAAACATAAAGTAGCTTGAGAATTCATGGTTGAGAGGTGTGAGAGCGCAGTACAGCAGTGCTGAGTGAAACATTATGGTTATGCCATTAGAATCTGTGCACAGTCTGATTATCACCACATCAGACATACAAGAGGCTGTCAGGGCCAGTTCCGACTTCAGCAGACATGACCATAACTTGCTCACAACTCCGGTAATTAGGCTCATAATTATGGCCATAAACGCGCTGAATTGCACCATTAAAGTCGGCTTCACGAGCGTAACGGCGGCGCTGCTTAAATAATGCACACAGTAACCTGCTCTGAGTCCCCCTGCAGGTACTGAGACAGACATAAAGAGCTGGGTTTAAAAATACAGCCTCAGCAGATCAAACCCAGAGAAACACGCTCATACGCTCACTCCTCTCCTCTCCTCTACTCTCATCTCCTCTCCTCTCCTCTCCTCTCCTCTCCTCTCCTCTCCTCTCCTCTCCTCTCCGGTCCGGTCCTCTACTCTCCTCTACTCTACTCTCCTCTCCTGTCCTCTCCTCTCCTCTACTCTCCTCTCCGGTCCTCTCCTCTCCTCTACTCTCCTCTCCGGTCCTCTCCTCTCCTCTCTGGTCCTCTCCTCTCCTCTCCTCTCCTCTCCTCTCCTCTCCGGTCCTCTCCTCTTCTCTCCGGTCCTCTCCTCTACTCTCCTTTACTCTCCTCTCCTCTCCGGTCCTCTTCCTACTCTCCTCTCCGGTCCTCTCCTCTCCTCTCCGGTCCTCTCCTCTACTCTCCTCTCCTGTCCTCTCCTCTCCTGTCCTCTCCTCTCCTCTACTCTCCTCTCCTCTACTCTCCTCTCCGGTCCTCTCCTCTCCTTTCCGGTCTTCTCTTCTCCTCTCCTCTCCTCTCCTCTCCTCTCCTCTCCTCTCCGGTCCTCTCCTCTACTCTCCTCTACTCTCCTCTCCGGTCCTCTACTCTCCTCTCCTCTCCTCTCCTCTCCGGTCCTCTCCTCTCCGGTCCTCTCCTCTACTCTCCTCTCCTCTCCTCTCCTGTCCTCTCCTCTCCGGTCCTCTCCTCTCCTCTCCTCTCCTCTCCTCTCCTCTCCTGTCCTCTCCTCTACTCTCCTCTCCTCTCCGGTCCTCTCCTCTTCTCTCCTCTCCTCTCCTCTCCTCTCCGGTCCTCTCCTCTACTCTCCTCTCCTCTCCTCTCCGGTCCAGACAGGACAGACAGAGCCCAGATACAGCAGAACCTTTCTACTCAGCTCTGAGAAGAGTGTAAACAAAGACCCGGAACAAGAAAAGAAGAGAGAGAGAGAGAGAGAGAGAGAGAGCTCAAGAGAGAGAGAAGGAGACAGTGAGTGGGGGGGAGGTGGAGGGAGAGAGAGGAAAGAGGAAGGAACGAGAGACGGAGGAAAAGGAGTGTGTGAGAGAGGGGGTAGAGGGGAGAGAGGGTGAAAAAGAGGGGAAAAGGACAGTGAGAGAGAGACAGGAGAGAGAGGGAGAAACAAAGATGGAGAAAGACAGAAATAAGAGGTGGAGAGAAAGAGACTGCGTGAGAGAAGGGGGAGAGAGGAGGAGAGAGAGAATTAAGAGAGAGAGGAAAAGTGAGACAGTGTGTGAAGAGATGGAGAGAGAGAGAGAGAGAGAGAGAGAGAGAGAGAGAGAGAGAGACCTTGTAGGAGATGAGGAATTAGGATCATCATCTGTGATGGATTCATTTTGTCTGAGCACACATATGGCACACACTGCGCAGAGTCACACACTCGCTTACTCCAAGGCAGAAAGCCAAAAAGAAGACAACACACACACACACACACACAGAAATGAACACAACACCAACACACTTCTATAAACGACACCTCACACACACCTGCATTAACATTCAGCGCAAACCATTCCTGTATATACAGTACACACATACACACTTCACACACATCAGCACACACACACACACATGCTCACACCACTTCTGCCCACAACACCAACACACTTCTATAAACGAGACCAAGAGGACAGCAGGATAGCCCAGAAATACTCACACACAGTCTCTCTCACACACACCTGCATTAATATTCAGAGAGAAACATTCCTGTGAACAAACACACCCACACACACACACACACACACACACACACAACAACAACAACACACACAAACACACAGGCACACATTTGAGCTCATACACACCTGACTGATGACAGTGAATGTTAATGAATGTGATGAGTGCAGGTTGAAGAGGGCCGCCTGAACATGTCTGTGTGTGTGTGTCAGTGTGTGTGTCAGTGTGTGTAAGTGTGTGAAAGTGTGTGTATGTAGGAAGAGAATACAGTTCTGATTGATGCTGCAGTCTGTGATTTGGAACAGATGGGATAAGCTCCGCCTCCGTGTCGCTTTTCCGGGCCGGAAGGTGTTAACACACACACGTGCAGGCACGTGATTGGTCCGAAAAACGACAGCGAGGCCGCAATCGCTGCGAAATGTCAGCGAGGCTGATTACCAGTGATTTGTAGTTCGGCGCGAGAGCAAAGCAAAACAATAAATAAACGAATTAATAAATAAATAAATAACTAAAAGGTCCCCCTTGATGAGCGAATATTTAATGAGGCACGACATGCTAATGGCGCGCACACACACACACACATGCATGCATACACACTCCACTTCACTCAATTTTCCCACGTAAACACATGCAAATTTCCAGCGGGGGGTTTTGCGCGACGAGCGCATTCAAAAAGCCACACTTACAATAATAAGAGTAACAGAGACAACCGCAGCCTAGCGCTGATTGTCATTTAGGTAAATGCCAAATACAGCATTAATAAGAACCCTGACGAGCTGAGCGCACTAGAAAGAAGGAGAGAGAGAGAAAATGAGAGCGCGAGAGTGCGCGATTGAGTGGAAGGTGGAGAGAAGAATACATTAACTGGACCTGCTCTGTTTAAGTACTCTATAATGTGCCGGCCTTATGCTAATATTAGGCCCAGCGCTGATTTGGCTCAGCTGGGAGTGAACGGGATGTGATATGAGGAACAAGACCTCCCTCTGCGAGTCTAATGAAACAGTCAATGGCGCTGCACAGAGCTACACTCGCGGCCTGTCTCCTCAGCTGCTCTCCCTCAGCACTGCACAGTGTCGTGAAAGGCATAAACACCCGAAACTCAGTTCTCAAATATGGACGGATAGTCGGACCCCAGGAGGCCTGAACATGTTCAAACTCTGAACTTACACTAAACTCGCCGCTCTTACGCCTACTCTCAGAGCTCCTCCACATATCAAGGGTTTTAATAGAGAGCTGGTGCCAGCTTTGCTACTGATCTACATTAGATCTTGCTGTGAGGATTTGATTGCTTTCAGCCACAAGAGCATTAGTAAGGTCAGGTGGATGATTGAGTGATGTTAGATGATCGGTTCTACCACTCCAGCTCATCCAGAGGTTTTTTGGATGGAGCTCCATCACTCCAGAGAAAGGAGTTCCACTGACTCTACTCTTCTCGGAAGGTATTACACTAGCTTTTGCTGTGAGGATTTGATTGCATTCAGCCACAAGAGCATTAGTAAGGTCAAGTGGATGGTTGACTGATGTTAGATGATCAGTTCTGCTACTCCAGATCATCCAGAAGGTTCTGGATTAAGGTCCATCACTCCAGAGAAAGCAGTTCCACTGCCTCTACTCTTCTCGGAAGGTATTACACTAGATCTTGCTGTGAAGATTTGATTGTATACAGCCACAAATGCATTAGTAAGGTCAGGAGGATGACTGACTGATGTCAGATGATCGGTTCTACCACTCCAGCTCATCCAGAGGTTTTTTGGATGGAGCTCCATCCCTCATCATTTCAGAAAAAACAGTTCAATTGCATCTACTCTTCTGAGGAGGCCTTGCACTAGCTTTTGCTGTGAGGATTTGATTGCATTCTGCCACAAGAGCATTAGTAAGGTCAGATGGATGAATATCTTTATGGAACCAATTATGATTCTTCAATGGCATCGCTCAAAGAATCCTTTGCATGACCTGTATTTTAGGAATGCAGTACATACTCCACAGCCCAGGCTGTCCCAATCTATTCAGATAAAAGATTTTTTTGACCACAACCAGATAACAACCAGAGCTTTAAGCTATGGCAGTTGCAAGGACGGCTACAGTGGGCGAGAAAAGACTACACACTCATGCCCGAATTTGACTTGCTGCCGCTCTACCCTGTTGTTGTTGGCAATAACATAATACAGTTTGACATAGTTGCAAAAATGTGCAATGTAAGCAAGTGAAGAGGTGTTATATCCTACTCCAAACCCCATTATATTCCACAGCAGGATGCGGATTTAGCGAGCTCCACTTTTTTCACCGCAGCTTGTGTTCGCCATTTGCCCACATAGTTCCTTGCAGTGGATCCTGTTGAGAAAACTCGAAACTCATGATATTTCCTTTTTGACTAAATAACTAGAAAAGGAGGTGGGTAAAACTGAAGCTGAGGGTGGAGACACGGTTGTGTTAATCGTATCCTTGTCTGTCAATATCCTTCTTGTCCATCGGTATCCTCCTTGTCCGTAAGCCGGTGCTTAGCTTTAACAGACTTCTCACAGGCAGAATCCTTGTGGATCAGGGGTGGAATATGTTCCTTCATCCCAGCGTTCTCTTAAGTTTGTGTTTGTCTGTATTTACACTAGATGACAATATATAGTATATATATACAGTTAATCAAAGGCGTAGATTTTTTAAACTAAATGTAAAAGCGAGCCAACTTAACTGACCAGTAAGGTCATTGATTACAGAGCACTGTGTTTTGGCCTCCCATTCACAAAAACACTGACTCCACAACCTTTGCAAGTTTCTGGCTAAATCTCAAATACATGTTTACACCCTATATAGTGATCTACAGCAGTCATAAAACTACAACACACACATAGCACTAGATCTCAGATTTCCACTTTGGAATAAATGTAAATAATGCTTTATTGAAAATATATAGCACCCATTGCACCTCACATTATGAGGCACAATTATCCATGCAGGGCTAGCATGCTAAGGCAAGCATTGCCGTCTCTGTGTGGACAGAAATAGTTTTAAATATTGAGGGACATGTAAGGACATGTCCCTACCAATATCCAGCTCCTACTGTATTTCAGATATAACGATCCATCAGTGTTTTGTAGCATGCCAAAACTTTTGCACCTCATTCATTCCTATGGGGACAAAATACACAAACGGAATAGTATTGAATAATATATTGAAAAATCTGTCAGAATAATAATAATAATAATCATAATAATAAGAAGACTTGTGCAACCATAACCATAACAAGATAAACACCAAATTCCCAAAAGTCCCTGTCATTGGTAATGCACTGCTCTGAGGTGGGGTTGCAAGTCACAAACAGCGCACAAAGAAAAGCAGCACTACTTTCAGTGTAAATGAGAAGCGGACGTGGATCCCAGTGTCCAGAAATACAACGATGCAAAGAGGTGAACGGGTAGTGACACCAACTATGTCTACAAGCCCACCAATGGACTATGACAGCTTGTGTAATTAAGCTATGGTCATGTAAACAGCACGCTTCGACTGTCACAGTCTGACTAAGGTCTTAGTTGAACTAAGCTTATAGCCTTCGACTAAAGGCTTTAATTAAAACATGCAGCCCATAGCCAGGTCAACATTGGGGAGTTAATTTGAGGTAAATTTGGACATTTCGATCGCTCCACTGAGCTGCATGCTTTTTGTGGCTTTTTCAGTGGTACCACATGTGTGATTACAGCTTTTTGACACCAAAACAAGCATGAGTCACAAAAAGCATAGAACTACACTGCTGTCATGGATGTCAATGGATGTCATTAGACTGGACATGATTGAGACAAAAAGAACTAAAAACTATTAACTACATGTGTAATCTGAAATACGTCATTTAAGGGGTGATTCATGTTATGCTAGTGTACATATAAATAGGGTTATGAAATGAGTTGACTCTTGTAAACATCTTAGGCCTCATCCACACATTTACAGATTAGATTGTTATCTACCAAATGTGATACTGCCAATTGACCCACCCCTGTATAGCACCCCCTAGTACTAGCAATACTCCCGACACTAGGAGGGTAAGAACCTAACACATGTCTCCTCTGACACATTTGAAGTCAGCCACTGCCTTTTTTTCCAACTTCCATCAATGCAGCATTGCCTGGCAGCCGACACACTTGGAGGAAAGTGCTGGGTCCCCAGCGCCACCACACCAGGGGGAATGATGAGGGGAGCAACCCCCGGGGCATTGTTGTAGTGCATTATACTGCTGAGCGACTCGGAGCCCATTCTCCCATACTTTAGTTTTTTAAACTAAATGTAAAGACCAGCCAACTTAATCCGATAAGGTTACTGATTACAGAGCACTAAGTTTTAGCCTCCTGTACACACCAAAACCTCATTTTGGTCACTAAAACACTTTTCGAAAAAGCTTTCAAAGGTGATTTTGTCGTGTAGACAAGGAAAATGGACCTTTAGGACTCCACAACTCCACAACAAGTTTCTGGCTAAATCTCAAATACATTCTTATTCTCTATATAGCGATCTACAGAAGTCATAAAACTACAACGTCTACACGCAGATAGCATTAGATCCCAGATTTTCCACTTATGAATAAAGGTAAATAATGTTACACTCAGATTTAGAATCTGTTATTTTCCGACTCAAATATTGCACTACATAGGGAGCAGGGTGTCATTTGGGATTTGTAATTAGTTTTCTTCTTTGTGGTGTTTTGATGTGTCACTTTATGAGGTACAATCACTCATACAGGGCTAGAATGCTAATTCAAGTGTTGCCGTCTCTGTGTGATGGAAATATTTTCAAATATTAAGAGATATCTGGAAAACTGTGGATGGGGCCATGGTTCAGTCCAGTTCCTTTAGACTAAATATGACCTTAAGCAGCCTGTTGTTGGTAAATTAGCTGCAGCTGAAACTGCTTATATATGTTGTATGACTTTTAGTTTGTGTTTGCTGCTGGTTTACTCCCATTATTCCCATTATATTCTCATACTCTCATATTATTATGCAGGCAATTGACAGACCCCCTAGAGCTGTGAAATTCCGCTACACAAAACACAGTTCAGAACCCGGCAAATTTTCCATTCAGAACTTTCTTAGACACATATAGATACATGGATTCACAGATTCTGTTTGTCAAGAGACAGGAAATTGTTTAAACCCTCTCCCATCCCAAAACCTTAAGCAGGCTTTCATGTGCCTTTGAACCAGGTTAAACCTGAGAACATTGCAGAGATATCACAGCATCAGACCTAATGACATTCAGTCATTCCTTGAACTTTTCAGAAACTCTTTCAGCTCATTGGCTTGCTACACTTTTAGCACTGTAAGAACAGAAGCCAATTACCCGCCCATATCTAAAGCTGAGTCACTCAGAGGCCCTTAGACTGTATTTCTGGTGATGCAGCTGCTTTTATTTCTGCTGCTGCATTTGTAACTGAACCAGGCGAGAGACGTGAAGTTGCCTGTGTGCTTTCTGCTTGGTGATCCTCACACACAATTACGCATTTATTCGCCTGCATTAAAGTAGGTAAGTCATGAAACTTGGATTTGTTACCGAGGGCATTTTTCAAAGGTCAGTATAATTATTCAAATGAGACCTTTGTCTCGTTTATATTTGTCCTTTCCGAAAAAGCACGTAAAACAAGGCTGCTTTTTACATTGTTTTTTTCTTCCATCCTAGATGCGCTTAGCTTGGACCGCCGCTTAGTTTTTTTTATGCTCATGAATCACTACTTATTCATCACAACACTTTCTTTTTAGCCCCAGTACCACAGCTCAGGACACTGGCTTTTAATATTCTCTTTTAAGACGGAGCTTGTGAAGGTAACGGATCGCTTTGCCTGCAGACTTTTAATCACCAAGCGCGCGGGTTTGCAGCGATATTACAGCAGGTACAGCAGCAGGACTCGCGGGCTGCGCTCTCCTCTTGTACAAACTCTGCTGTCAAAGCGCTAGAGCAGCTCCTTCCTTTGAGTCATGAGTGAACTTGCGGCAGTGGGAGAACAACATTGCTCGGGGTGAGCAGGCTCCACTTGGTGAGAGTGCGCGAGAGCGCGCGAGAAGCGAATGGTAAATGTGCTTTTCTCGTCTTTTAAATGCCAGCCATAAAAATTTCATAATGGTCCACCAATTAGACTACATCTAAGCCCAGATATCAACTAATTAGAGGCAAATTTTCCATTTCAGCCCCTCTTCCTTGACTTTCGCGTCTCTTCTCCGCAGATGAAAGAAGATGAGAGGGAGCTGAAGGAGTCAACCTTAAATAATTGCTCTCAGGGTATATATATATCTTTCCTTTCTTCTACAGTTCCTTTTTTTTTGCCGCTTCGCCTTTCCCCCCCCTTTGTCACCTCCCGTAAAAAAAGGGCAGGAGTACTTTCATTCTCTCAGACGTGACGAACTGAAAAAGCCAAACGCAAGCTTCAGATCAGGCCAATCAAGTGGGTAAAAGAAAACTGGCGATTAGATATAATTAACGTCTTGGCGAGCATAGCGAGGCTGGTGCCTAATTATGGGCAATAATGTCATATTATAGCACCAAATTCATGAGTGTTCACCAGGCACCGTTAACACCACTTAGGCAACTCTTAGGCAATGCTGTGAAGCCATGTTAGCACATATTGGGTAAAAGTGCCAGAGCAGAGGCTCGTCATTTCACAGTGACTTACTAAGTGCTTTGAGAGCTCTGTGCCTCTGCAATTTGGGGACACCTACAACAAAGAGAGAGAGATGGAGAGGGGGTGGGGGAGGCATTATCGATTAAAATCAGAATAGATGTGAGAAAAAGAATGATGAGGCACTCACTGAACGAGGAAAGGTGAGCAACAGTCCAGATAGGACATCATCTTCAAATCTATGATTTACACCTTTCCCAGAGCTGCACCAAGAACTTCAAAGCTTCAAAACCACCAAAAAATGGAAAGGTGTGCTGAAGGGCTTTAAAGACATTAGTAAATGAGCTGCAGCTAAATATTATGTAAGATGTTTAGTCTGTGGCCCCTCCCCCTTAATATGTTTACTCTTTTTTCCCCACCTGCAGGTTAGGACATCTTGCCCCTGTTACAACGTTCCCAGACTAGGAGAGTTCAAACTTCAAAGCTTCAAAACCATCAAAAAATGGAAAGGTGTGCCGACGGGACGAAATTTGATATTAAACTTCTATTACCAGAGAGTAGCCCCACCAGTCTGTACTGACGTCCCTGTAGTTACTGAGTAATACACCCTAGTAAGTAATACGCCTTTCTGCGTTAAGGGGTTAACACACAGCAAACTCACAATTATTACTTCTGCATCTCAGTCTGTTCAACAATACATACTGAGTTGAGCCTCAAAGACATTAGTAAATGAGCTGCAGCTAAATGTTATGTAAGATGTTTAGTCTGTGGCCCCTCCCCCTTAATATGTTTACTATTTTTTCCCACCTGCAGGACAGGACATATTGCCCCTGTTACATTCCCAGACTAGGAGAGTTTTGACAATGGAGCTCTGAGGCCTTGCTGAGGTTTGGACTCATGAGCAGCAGTTAGACTGTAGGGCCACCCTACAGATATATATAAAACGCCTGTGCCAGCCAACATAGCTTTAAGAGTGATGAGGGGAGAATAGCAGTATCTATGCACCCGGAGAGAGCATGGTCATTTATGGTCTCTCTGACTCGGGCCACTGATGGCAAAGCGGCATGATTTGGGTTTTCGAACTCACAACCCACAGGTCATAGTGCCGGAGAGACTCAAGCAAATATACCTTTCTGTTCTTGCCTGGACCCAGATCTGTACATGGCTTCATAGTTCCAGGGTGGTGTATCTGTCTAACTGCCTGCCTGTCTGGACACAAAAGATCATGAGTTTGAATGCCATCAACAAGTAGTGAACAGTAAGCAGACTGGAGGAAGTTGGCACAGACTGTAAAAAGACTGTGTTTGGGCCCAACTCAGTGTGTGACCTTGCTGACTCAAATGGAGAAGTAAGGAGTTAGAAGACTAAACTTAGTTGAGTTCACTCACAATCCGTTACTGTCTCACTTTGAGTAAGCCTATATTTCTTCACAGTGCAGGTGTGTGTAGGCTGTGGCCCGTACGGCCTTCGGCATGTTGTCACTGGAGCAAGTTTATCCCACTGCATGAGCCAGTAATATGAAAGTGTTCCCCCAAAAGCCAACAACTGAACTGAAAAATGAAGTAGTAAAATAATGAATGAAGGTCTTTTAATTAATAAGAGGTATTAGGCAAATCAAACATGCAAATTTGACACGCTTGGTGTTAAGTAAACAATGCCTGCGCTAAGCCCATTAGTAGCTCTACTGTGACTTAAAATTCACTTAATAGAATACGGGGCAGATGGGTGGGTGGGTGGGGTCCCGGGGTTCTTGGCAAGACCTCAAGGTGGCACTGATGACAGCATGACTGTGCAAAACGAGAGTACTTAAGAAGGTAATGAAGCAGCTCCACAGGCACAGTGTTTTACCACATTTTTGGTTTATTATAACTGCTGAGTATTACCATGCATATCTAAATAGGCATAAGCTCAGCATCTGCGCAAGGGCTTATCCCATTCCAATCATTTTCCTTACCACGGCTTAATGATTGCAACGTTTATCCAGTTCGTTGTACTTTTAAAAACATAAAAAAATTGAAACAGTTAAAAATGAGCAATCACAGGCCCAGATGTACTAGCTTTCTGCGTCAGACATAAGACAGTAAGCATACTGTCTGAGAAAGTGTATGTGCTGCATCTGAAACTGGCATATCTACCATATTTTGCCAAAACATTAAAACCACCTGCCTAATATTGCGCATAAAATCCCTCACATGCCACCCAAACAGCTCTGCCCCTTCAACGCATGACCTCCTTCACCTCCAAAATTCACTTTGGACCAACAGAAATGCTCCAAAATGACTTAAGGTGTGTGTGTGTGTGTGTGTGTGTGTGTGCTTATGCAGGACGACATGAGTAAGCCGCCCAGAGACGAGGTAGTCCTGCAGAATCTAATCAGGGCTCTGAAGAAATTTCATAATACTCCTCCACTCTCCAACTTGATGCTCTCTCTCTCTCTCTCTCTCTCTCTCGCTCTTATCTCTCCCTCTCCACCTCTCCTCTCCCTCGTATCAACCTCGCTCTCGGTCTGCCCTTGACATTTCTCCAGCGTCTCCGACGCCGTCCTGCTCTATATGTCTCCGTTCTCCTTTTCTCTTCTCCTCGAGTTCTTTATTTCTTCAGCTCCCTCTCTCTCTCTCTCGCTCTCTCTCTCTCCCATTGTCTGTGTTTTGATGTGAAAGAAGACTTTCACTTCTCATCCATTTCGCTTATCCTTTAACACCCCTCCCTCACCTCCCTCAGTGCTGTCAGAGTGAAAAATGCAAGTTTCACATTTAAGAGCTTGGAGTCCAGACAGACAGCAGATGATCTGATTTCTGACAGCTGTGTGCATTTGAATAAGAGAGTGTGTTTGTGTGTGTGTGTGTTTGTGTGTGTGTGTGTGTGTGTGTGTGTGTGGGAGAGACACAGACGGAACAGAGAGAGATGAGAAAGTGGGGCAGACAGAGAGAAAGTGAGACAGACAATGAGCGAGAGAGAGAGACATGCACAGAGGGTGGAGGGAGACTGATAAAGTCATACACTATATATATGTATAACTGTCTCTGCTGTACATCAAAGGCTTTCCACTACATTTTGGGGCATTGCTGTGTGGATTTGATTGCATTCAGTGACAATGACCACCACTCTCCAACTCATCCCAAAAGTTTGGATGGAACACCAACCATGAATCCAGAGAACCCCTCTAGCCCACGCCTACTATTAGGCATGATGCCAACAGGTCAATGTTCATCTGCTTCAGAGAGTCCTATTCTATTGGCAATACTTCTATACAGGGACTAGACAAGCTGTGTGTGTGTGTGGGTGTGTGTGTGCATTTGCACATCTGTTTCAGCAACTTAAACCTTAAAGTGCCACTTAAAGTAGCTCAATGCATTCATTAGAAGGGGTGTCCACAAACTTTTGTTCATATTGTGTGTATATATACATATATATGTTTGTGTGAGAGAGGTAAAGAGAGAGAGAGCGAGAGAGAGAGAGAGAGAGAGAGAGAATTTAATCAACATGTATTCCCATTTCAGGGTCTACATTGAGGACACACGCACACACACACACACACACACACACACACACTGATCAGCCCGTCCCTGACCCTCACTCTAACTCTTGCAGCCTCAGATTCTCTCTCTCTTGTTAAACCCAGCACATTTTAACCATATCCCTCAGCTGGCCAGTCTCTTCGGATCTCTGTGGAGGACTGCGGTGATTAGTGCGGCTCTGCGGCGTCTGTCACAAGAGGGGAAAAAACCCACAAGCTACATGACCTTTCACACTGTGAGTTAAGAAAGAAGAGCCGGAGATCTCTGACTGGTGTACTTTATAACAGCACAGCCGGGGATTTCAATACAGCATTCAGTTCACTTAAAGCTTCAATAGTCAGCCGTGCGCGAGAAAGTAGAAAGCCTGAGGTCAAAATAATCAATAACAGGCTGTAAAGGTGACACTGAGAGATTTCAGCCATAATTGAGCCCATTCTACTGAGCTTCAAACTCGTCCACAGCGTTAATCTTCCTCTTTTAGAAAGGACGTATGAGGTGGACGGTGCTGGAGAGCAGCAGAAACGTGACCACTTCTATGTCACGTATCCTGTGTAAGGCGTTCGTTTAGCCGCCATCTTATCAGCCGTCATCTTATTAGCCGTCATCTTATTAGCCACAGTATTAGAGAACTGCTTAAGTCTGCATTAAAACTCAGTCAATAAAGTGGTAAACGCATTGGGACAAAAGTATTGAGACACCTGCTCATTCATTGTTTTTTTCACGGTATTAAAAAGAGCTCCACAACTCATCGATGGAGCACCATAACCATCATTCCAGAGAATGACTGAACGTTCCACTGCTCCACAGCTCAATGCTGGGGGGCTTTACACCCCTCTAGCCCACACCTGGCATTGGGCAGCATGGAGCCAACAGGTTCACATTGTTTATTTGCTATGGATATTAGTCATATTCTATTCTCTGCAGGGACAGAGCAATGTCAGCAATGGATGCAATGTAAAGTAGCAAAATGCATTCATTCATTCAAGGGTTGTCCACAAACATTTGGACATTTTGGACATACTGTGTATCTGAAATGGCCAAGCAAGGGCCAGGGCGTGCTCTGTTCCACCACTTCTTTAGGCTACGGTATTTGACAGTCGTTGCATGCAGGGTGCTCCTCCATCCCCAGCCTAGAAACCCACCAAAGGAGTGTCAGGCTCCGCCGAGGCAGGGATAAATCTCAGTGGCGGCAGGTGAAGCTTTAATAATCGCGGCTCTTTATGACGACCCCTCCCACAGCTGTCCTCACAGCCATCTGCCCCTGCTGGCTGTATGCTTGCCCTTTGAACAGTTGACATTATAAAGAGCACTTTGCAAGCCGTGTGCATATTTAAGACCAGGGCTATAATGCACACAGGCTCCCCGGTGCGATGGTAATGGATAAGAGCGACGCTACGTCCATATGAATGAGCAGAACACATGGCATGGAGACGTTCTGCCATAATGCTTAATCAGCTAACTTTCTCATGGTTCGCACGCTGCTTACTCTGTTTGGCTTAGAAGTGGATGGGGATGGACGTGGAGCGTGGAGTTATGCCCTAAAGCGCTTAACGCGATGGTACCCCGAGCCCACCAGCAGTGCCGTGCAATGTGACATATCTATACAAGCGCTAGAACTGAAATATATAATGAAAGGAGCATTATAAGATAACGGCCACTTACAATGCGTCACCATCCGAAGATAAAAGCTCGGACGTCATCATCATCATGCCCATCCCATCCATCCACACCTGCTTTTCTCATCTTTTGTTTCATCTCGCGGCAACTAATGCATTTCTATATTCATTATGCAGCAGAGTTAAAAGCTTTTTGAGACTTCCCTTGTTTTAAGTCCAGACAAAAGATTTTTTTTTTGAGTGCTAGACCATTTTCCTGCCTCCATCTCAAAGTAATTCATTTTAAAACCCATCTGCAGACAGGACAAATTCAGACATGGGAATTTGTATGCTGTGTTCCTTTTTTCATTTTTTTTCAATGAGCAATTTATTATTGATTTTAAAGCTGTGTTTACAGCGCAGCTCTTGAATCAGACATTATGTGCAGAGCCTACTCTTCTTGGAATGTCTCAAAGCGTTCTTGAACAGATAAAACTGAAAAAGAAAATGAAGCAATTACAAAACTGGGAATTTCAAGGTACCTCTGTAGGAAGAAAGCAGCTCTCCACTCAGAAATCACACCGCCAATGCAAACAATCCGCACGTAATGGCCTACAGGCTTCTGCTAGATGCTTCCAAAAGTATTCAGCCAGTGATTATTAGTTTTACACAGGGATTGCTGGAGTTGTGTGCGTTTCCCATAGAATATGAGCAATGTTTATAGTCACACTGACTCCACCCATTAATGTGCTGTTTAACGCACATCTGCTATAAGTCTCTTCTGGCTCGTCTACCTCTGTGCACCATCAGACCCCTGCAACTTATCCAGAATTCAGCGGCACGGGTCGTTTTCAGTGTTCCTAAATTCAGCCATGTCACTCCACTGCTGTGTTCTCTCTTCACTGGCTTCCTGTAGCTGCTGCTCGCATCAGATTCAAAACCCTGACGCTGGCCTACAAAGCCAAGACTGGACCAGCCCCTCCGTACTTGATGGCAATGGTCAAAAGCCGATCTGCACCAAGAGCCCTTCCAGCTTTAAGTACGGCTCGGCCCGACCTGCCATCCCTCAAAATCCGCAGAAGACAAGCGTCCAGGCTTTTTTCTGTCCTGCACCAAAGTGGTGGAACAAGCTTCCCCTGGGTGTCCGAACGGCAGAGTCCAATGCTCGCTGTCTTCAAACGCAGACTGAAGACCCTCTTCTTCAGAGAGTACTTAGAATAGAGAATAGCAGAGTGTTCACTCTATTGACTTGTGTTTAGTAGTGTCTTAACTTAGAGGTATCTTTGAATTGTAGCCTAGTCAAACTAGCTAAGGTTTTTCTTGAGTAAATAGCAAAGCACTTTTGTAAGTCGCTCTGGAGAAGAGCGTCTGCTAAATGCCTTAAATGTAAATGTAAATTATTAGCTCTAGTGCATAGATTATATGGACATTGGTGACATGCTAAACGGGTGGATATGGACTGCACTGATGCCATGCTTCTAAAAGAAGAGCAATGCAAGCTCTGATGTTATATTGCAGTGTTTTGCTGGCAGCAGCAAACTCAACCAGGGTTCACTGGGAAGAGGACAGGAACCTCTCTTTGCCAGACCACATTTTAGCATAGTTCAGTTATTTGCTGAGAGGATGAGAGCGGAGTCTTCACACCTTTGTTCCAATAAACAGGTCTGCTGTTGGTACTGTCAAATATTAAACCTGCTGCTAGGCTAATTAGGAAGAGCAGAGGAAAAACTGCCGCTTGGGAGGCAGTGTGGCTCAGACGCACGGTATGCTTACGCTTGTGTCTAAAATTTGTGGAGTGCATTCAGCTATTTTAAGTTGCACCCATTGCTGACACAGATGTGCAAGTGCACACATTGGTCAAGTATATTGAACAAGTATAGATGACTGAAAAGGCACTTTATAAACTATATGTCCAAATGTTTGTAGACACTCATTCTAAGGAAAGCATGAACGCATTCAGCTACAGTAAGTTGCATTCGTTGCTGACATAAATGCATGCACACACACACACACACACACACACACATATACAAACAGCTTGTCTAGTGCCTGTAGAGAAGGACTGCCAATAGAATAGGACTCTCTGGAGCAGAGAAACATGAACCTATTGGCACCATGCTGCCTAATGCCAGGTGGGGGCTAGAGGGGTGTAACGCCCCCCAGCATTGAGCTGTGGAGCAGAACTGAACAGTGCTCTCTAGAATGATGGCTGGTGCTCAATCCAATACTGATGGGAGGAGTTGTGGAGTTGGGGAGGAGGTAGGGTTGTGATGATCCAGCGTCCTGACCTTACTAAAGCATTTCATATGCTTGATTTTGGAAGTGAAACATTGAAAGAGCAGGTGTCCCAATACTTGTCCATATAGCGTGTGTCACGTCTGGGGTTTATTAGGCATAAGACTACGAGGTCTCAGAGTTTCCAGAATTGAAAAAGGCCTTCCTCACTACAAAGGGAGGGTAAAACAGATACAGCAGTCTAGACACCTCGAGAAGATAGATGGGTACTGAAGACGGGCTGCTGGGAGATTCTGTGTGACCCAGTTGAACAAGAGGGAGAGTGAGAGAGAGAGAGAGAAAGTGAAAGTAAAAGGGAAGGGTAGGTATAGAGGTGTGCTAATGACCGCGCTTCACCATTAGCCAGGCCTGTCACTGCTGAACCCCTCTCTGCTGCTTAATGTAGCCTCCAGCGCTCACAATGAGCCCTGCTACATTCCTCCCTTTCTTCCTCCCCTCTCCCTCCCGCTCTCTCTTCTTTGCCATTTCGGAGTCTCCTTTGGCCAGACTGATAAAGCCTGGCTGCTCGAGCAGTGAGATTATTTCTGAAATTGTGAATTTTAAAAAGGTCTCCATGGTATTTTTGCAAGTGTCTTATCATCAGTCATTCAAAAAACATGCATGCTTTAAGAGTCTCCTCGTCTGTCAGAGAAGTCTCTAATGATGAATCGTGTTTTAGAAAGAAAGCATGCACACCCACACACACACACACACACACACACATAGCCTGCCTGCATACACTCTTAATAAAAAATTAAGGTGTTACAAAAAGTTCTTTGAGCCATGCCATAGAAGAACCACTTTTGGTACCATAAAGAACCATGCCAGTGGGGACAGTGGTGGCTCAGCGGTTAGAGTGCCGGTCTATTGATAACAGGGTTGTGGGTTTGATTCCCGGGCTCGGCAAGCTGCCACTGTTGGGCCCTTTACCCTCTCTGCTCCCTGGCCGCTGGAGTTGGCTGCCCACCGCTCTAAATGTGTGTGTGTACTCACTGCCCCTAGTTCACTAGTGTGTGTGTGTGTGTGTGTGTGTGTGTGTGTGTGTGTGTGTGTGTGTGTGTGTGTTCACTACCACAGATGGGTTAAATTTCGCTGTACAGTGTACAGTGACAAATACGTGCACCTTTACTGCCTGGAGAAGTTGGATAGGTGAAGGTGTGAAGAACCTTGTGAAGGGTCATAGAACCTTCTCATTGTTGGTTCTTGATGGAATGTAGGGGCCAGGCCTAAAGAGTTTGAGAAGCAGACTGTGGACCAGAAGGTTTCTGGACCTTCACAGCTGATCATGAGCCTTGAGCAAATCACCTAACCCACAATGGCTGGCCCTTTTAGCCTTTTTTTGTATTGTTAGGAGTGTACAGCATATTTTTAGGACCCAAGACCCACAAGAAAGCCCTAAAAAAATACGATTTCTTAGAGCACACGAAGAAAATGACCGCAGAATGACACTGCTGATAACACTATTTCTCAAACTGCTGCAAAGAGCACATCTCCAAATAACACTGTGAGATTTTAGCAGCCTGAAAATGAGTCAGCTGAAGTGCTGTATTTTGTTTATAGATAATAATACTCCTGCCAAGTGTATCCTCTCGTATCAAGAGCCTCTCATTTAGAACAAACATACACAAACACATGAATCACTTGTTTGCATAAGAACATGAATGAATCACACACGAATCTCGCAAAGGAGGCCAGAAGTGCCAGTTTCATACACCCCAATGTTGTTCTTAAGGTATGATCCAGTGGTGCAAACCACTGCAATTTAACTCCTGCAATTGCTCCTGATTAGACTAACATTCTCAAATATAGACGTGTTTTTCAGGTGGCTCTCCAGCAACCCCCCAAACTGAAATTACAGCACAAGCGAGCAATGCTGAGGACTTTCAACACAAGTCATTTCAGCTCAATTTCCAAAATTGATTCCAAGCCGAAATTCGTGGGCAAGTCAGTTCAATACAGCCCAGGCAGATCAAACTAAATTCTGTGTGGAGAGAAGTGGCGCAGGCAGAATAAGGATAAGATCCCAGCCGGAGTGTCCATCCCTCCCATTACCGGCTACTATAGAGAGTAAGGAGTGGCCGGTGACCCAATCGTGATGACCAGGCCTGGCTAAATCCCTGCGCTATGCTCTAATATGTCATACTTGTCAGGCTGATAAATGAAAAGAGAACAACCGCCCCTCTCTCTCTCTTTCTCTTTCCTTCTCTCTCTCTCTCTCTCTTTCTGTCTCTCTCTCTCTGACTCTCTCTCTTTTCCCTGGTCATCTGTGACCTCCAGTTCAGGAGGAGAGAAAGGAGAGGCTCATCATTCACTTCATTACCACTCGTCCGTCCTGCAATGGACGTCTGCGAAGACCACTGACCCCTTCCTTATCTCTGCCCACACAGACACGCAGACCCCATCAGCATCAAAGTGCCCCCGTCTTCTACCCACCACTGCAGGGCCACAAAATAGGGCGTGAAGTGGACGGAGAGGAGAGTCAAGGTGACAGGAGCCCAGTTTAATCTAACCACTGCACGTCCATAAACAGAGCAGAACTAATCAGTGGACTCTGTAAATCCCTACCGTTCTGAGGGGCCATGGGTGGTGCCTGACTTCCATCTCACAACTCTATAGCATACATACTGCTTTCAGAGTGGCTAATGACTAATAACTCACAGTAGTTTAATGAATAATTTACAGTCATTTCTGAATAATTAATAGTAGTTGCAGAATAATCCATAATGACTACTGAATAATTTACAGTAGTTTCTGAATACCTCACAGTAAAGACTGAATAACCGTACACAGTATCTATGAAATAATTTATAATAGTTACACAATACCCCATTGTAGTTACTGGATAATTCACAGCACTTTCTGAATAATCCCTAGTAGTTGCAGAATATATGGCTACTGAATAATTTACAGTAGTTACTGTGTACTGTATTCTTTGCTTATTACTGAATAATCTGTTATAATAATTCACAGTCACGTCTGAATACCATGCATACTAAATAATTCACTGTAGCTACTGAACAATTCACAGTAGTGACTGAATCATTCAAAGTGGATACTGAATCATTTATAGTGAATACTGACTAATTCACAGTGGATACTAATGAATACAGATACAGAATGAAATACAGCTGTTTGTAAATAATTCACATCAGTTACTGAATATTTCATAGCACTGAATGATTCACAATAGTCACTAAATTATGCATAGTAGCTACTGAATAATTCATAGTGGATACTGAAAATCCCATAGTAGTTACTGAATAATTTGCAGTACTGAACGAACTACTGAACGATTCTCAGTCATTTCTTAATAATTCATGGTGGATACTGAGCAATTTAGAATGGATACTGACTAATTCATAGTGGATACTGAAAACCTAAAGTAGTTTCTAAACAATTGACAGTAATTACTGTTCATAATAAGTACAGTATAATCTATTATAGCTACTGAATAACATACTGGAGTTACTGAATAATGAATTGTAGCTACTAAACGATTCTCAGTAAATACTGACTAATTCATAGTGGATCCTAAATAATTAATAGTATCAACTGAATAATTCACAGCAGTTACTGTATAATACACAGTAGTTACAGAATAATATACAGTGATTTCTTAATAATTCACAGCAGATGCTGAAAAATTCATAGTAATGGATGACTCACAACAGCTACTCAATTATTCACAGTAGCTGCTGAATAATCCACAGCGGTTTCGTGATTAAAAAGTGTGCACTGTTTACACATAACTAACAGACCTTTGATGAAAGAAAACCAAAACTGTAAATGGTATCAAGGTTTTGTGCCACCAGCCAGCATAGGAATGTAAATGAGGTTTGATTATTCTCCTAAAAACATGACCCTCACACTGAACACACACCTAGTTACAAGCTAATAGGTCTCATGATTAAGAACAGAATCACAGGCCTGCAGCTTAGGGGGCAAGGAAGTCCTCCAAGATCCATTTATTCAGCGAGCCGCAACGGCCCAGAGTGCAGCACAGTGGAGCGATCTGTCCATGGGCATGGCAGCGTTGTGCAGCAGAAAGAAACCAGTGCTGGAATCGATAACCTATGACTTAGAGAAGCTCCACATGGACCCCACTCTCTCTGTCTCTGTACCCCCCTGCCCCACCACCACCACCACCACTTTTATCCCTTACCATTCAAGCATAGCCTTGCTTTACAGCTCCAATAAAACACAAATGCACTTTTACTGCCCGGACAGGGATACAGCGATATTTATAATACTCAGCTTTCCATTTCCTCTCCGAATGGAAGGGCACGCGGTAATTGGAGCCATTTTTTTAATGAACAAGTAAAAAGGCTTCTTGAGAGATGGAGAGGCGCACACTTTACCTGACCGTATCTTATAAATGGCAACAATTGCCCATTATATTACACCATTCGCTGGACGGATTGTGGTGAGATTGCTCCCAGCCCTTCGCCTGTAAAATAGAAGATGTATACTTTCAACTGTGGGACCTGCTGCCAAGAAACAGTAAGTCCAATAGTGCAGCGTCAGTGTACTGCTACGGAATGCCTACAGGCAAGAGTATAGGTATGTATGTGTGTGTGTGTGTGTGTGTGTGTGTGTGCGAGTGTGTGTGTATGTTGTAGTGGATTTAACTTTACCAACTTCTGCTTCACACTGACGACTTGCAGAGACTGGAACTGAATAATAGCATGCTGCATTGTTCAGAATGAATGTGAGCTAATGCATCACAGTATAACTGTTAGCTTAGTTACACACAACACACAACACAAAAACATTTGTTTCCAGCACTAATATTGAGTAGGCCCCCCCTTGTGCACTCCACAGGACCTCTGAGACCTCTGTAGGTGCCCTGTGGTATTTGGCATCAAGGCCTTAGCAGCAGATCCTGTTATTCCTTCATGGATCGCATCGATCAGTCTTGGGTGCCTATGACATCCAATTTTGGTAGGCACTGACCAACCCACAAGACCTGATGTCTTGGAGATGTTCTGGCCATCATACGTCTAGCTATCACAATTTGACCCCTATCAAAGTGCCTTCGATTCTTACGCTTGCCCATTTTTCTATCAGCTTTGTAAACCGACTGTTCTCTTGCCACTGTAACCAGATAATCAGTGCTGTTTACTTCACCTGTCGGGGGTTTTATTGTTATTTCTGATTGGTGTAAGGCGATATTGCACAGGATGATGCTAACGTGACAAGCTGCGCATTGTTCTACTGCACTTTTACTGTCTGTTGTGCTATCTGGTGTCGGCCAGAGTGGATTCCCTTTTTGAGTCTTGGTTCTTCTCAAGGTTTCTTCCATGATTTTTTTTTTTTTGCCACTTGCCAATACTTTATTTATTTCTTTATTTATTTCTCCAGGGGAACAGCACAGCCAAAAACAGGGCTGCTGCTCCAACAACTTTAGCCTGGCCTTGTGCATGTCCATGTTATCCATTTTTTTTATTATATATATATATATATAATCAAATATAATATTTATATAAATATTTATATTATATATATATATATATATATATATATATATATATATATATATATATATATATACAATAATCCATTTAGTAGATTAAACAAATAAAAAGAAACAATAATAAGGCTGAATACAATATGAGCATTTTTATTATATTCCATTAACAGGTCATCGAGCTCCCTTTTGAAGACAGCTTTCTACCAGCCTTGCTCACTGTTTGGGAGTAAATTTCCCCTTTTTGTTCAGGCCACATTTACTTCACAGGTTCTACACAAGGTTCTTTGAGCCATGCCATAGACGAACCACTTTTACTTCCATAAAGAACCATTTTTGTAATAGAGATGTGACTATAATATATAAATAGATATAAATAGAATTTAGAATTTTTTATTTATATAGAATTTTTTGGGTCTATAAATTTATTTATAGGTCACATCTCTAGGACAGACATGGTTCTTTATTGAACCAAAAGCGGCATCACTTGAACCATTTGTAGCACCTTGATTTTTAGGAGTGCAGGTTGTTCGGGTCAGTAAGATGACCTCAAAATACTGCCACAGATTCTCTATTGGGTTGAGATCTGGACTTTGCCATTGTTGAACATTTAACCGCCCCTGTGTTGTTGGCCTATGCGTTAAAGTAGCTGTAACAGGAAAAGCAGCAGTTAGCTGTACAGCTGTAATCCATTTATAACAGTGAGTACATAGCCAGGAGCTACATTGTTTTTGCAGGCATTTTTAATGTATATTTGCACAGTTATAACAGACAAAATCTGTTTCCTCTGAAAACAATTGGTGCTTTCCAAGTTTGCAAGGTTCAAATGTGCTGCACATGAATAAAAAATGCAACATTAATACAGATCCTTCTTTATTTGAGTTATTTTGGAATTTGCTGTGTTGATAGAATGGTTTCTTTGCCTGAAAGTAAACTTGTTATTTATATTTGCCAGTAAATCACTGATAACCAAACAAAGTGGACCACTGTCAATTTCGACACTGCACACTTCATCAATAAAGCTAGACGCACGTCAGAAAGGCCTAGAGGTCATAAAGACCTAATCCGCCTCAGGCTCAGATGATAGTCACTCTAACTGTACATCCCTGCGAGAATCTCAAAATCAATCCCGATTTGCCTTCAGATCTCTATAAAGCCTCTCTCCTCAGGTCGGCTCCATGCATCCATCTTCCCTCTCTACAAATCTGACAGTATTCATTCTTCGTTTTCTTTCTCTCTGATGTTTCACACCTTCACTGACCAAGTGCTTCGGCAAGACTCAATTAATAACAGAGAAAGATTAACGACCTGCCCTTTTTTTTCCCCTCTACCCAGCGTTCCCGGGGGGCTCAATTTATCTCCAGGAATTCACGGCTTGAAAAAAAAAAAAAAAAAAACGGCCATGATTGACACCGCTAACCTTCATTGGGATGTAATCCTCATCTTTAGCACTCAGAGATCTAATTAATTAGTGGAATCTCATTTCCTCGCTAATGCAAGTGGACAGAGGCATGATAGAGGGGAGAGAGGGGAGAGAAAGTGAGGGCGAGGGCCAGGAGAAGGAGGAGTGCTGCTGTTTCTCATCACTGTCTGGAGCGAGCGCCACTCTACCTGGATCGCTTACTCGAGAGCTGCCACTCTCACTCTCACCTAAACTGTACCAAACAAAATAACTTGTGTATGAAGCCTCCTAATCTAACTGTGTTGAGGGCACTTCCCCTGTACCAGATGGAGAAGAAGACCCCCCTTATATAACACAGGTAAGTTGGGGGCTTAGCTCTTCTTACCTAACATCTCATTGGCTTTGGAGACTTCGGCAGTGTCGGCACTTTCACCTGAGGAGTTAGTCTTCCATTTGCTGCAGTAACAGCCTCTCCTCTTCTGCAAAAGCCTTACACTAGATTTTGAAACAATGTATTTTAAGGATTTGATGGCATTCAGCCAGGAGAGCGTTAGGAAGGTCAGGAAATGGTACTGGTGACAACGGAGGGTTAATTATAGGTCGGAAATGCCACTTAAACGTATCCCAGAGTTATTGGCTGGAGCTCCACTTCTCCACAGCCAACCCCAAGTGCTGCAGGGCTTTGTACCCCTCTATCTACCGGATGGCGCTGGGCATGGTGACTTTAGATTCACGCATGGTTATACTTTCAGTGAAGGGTGTACCGTAAAGTAGCTAAAAGGAGTGCCTGGTTACTTTTGTACATATAGTACATGTCAACACTGGCTGCAGAAAAGAGTTCCCAGTGGTCAGTACATACCAAAAGTGGTGCATGGAAGGACAACTGGTGAACTGGCAACAGGGTCATGGGTGCCCAAGGCTCACTAATGAGATCTACAGAGGCTCCACGTCACAGCTGACAAGACTTATAGGATCTGCTGTTATGCTTCAGAGGTCTTCAGAGGTTGTTTTGTTCCTAAACACTATGGGACAGGTGGTTTTAATGTAATGGCGGGTCGGTGTGCATCATTTAAGTGAGGTGACGGCATTGAGAAAACGCATTATTAAAGGAAAAGAGTCGATTAAACAGCAGCAATAGCTGCTTTTGGCTCTGGATTAAAAGATGTGCTTTCTTTCTATCAGCAGCTCCCAGAACATCAGGTTCAGATAGATGAAAAGGCCTCTAAACACAATAACCTACATTGTTCCTGACAACTGAGACACGTTGAGGCCTTAATTAGCCTTCAAATGTAGACCATTTACAGAAACACCTCAAATTGATCCATCAACAGGACTGCAGATGATCTTAGTACAAGAAAGCAAAAGAAACAAGAAAGAGACTCCAGTCAGAATACTAATTGACACTGATGTAAAGTTTTAGAGAATGGGTTCTGTCTCTTGGTCCTGTTCGTTTGTCTTCAAACTAATGCTTTGACTGGAGGACGAGTGACCTTTATAGTGTATATACATTGGCTCTGCGGGTGTTCAGAGACCTGAAGAAATGGTATGGAGTTGAGGAATAATATGATGAGGCCTCTCATCGGCTTTTGAGGCTTTGGCAGTGTCGGCACTTTCACCTGAGGAGTTTGTCTTCCATTTGCTGCAGTAACAGCCTCTCCTCTTCTGCAAAAGCCTTACACTAGATTTTGAAACACTGTTTTTTGAGGATTTGATGGCATTCAGCCAGAAGAGCGTTAGGAAGGTCAGGTACTGGTACTGGGGACAACGGAGGGTTAATTATAGATCGGACATGCCACTTAAACGTATCCCAGAGTTATTGGCTGGAGCTCCTCTTCTCCACAGCCAAGTGCTGCAGGGCTTTATACCCCTCTATCTACCGAAAGGCGCTGGGCATGGTGACTTTAGATGCATTCATGGCTGCGGGTGTTCAGAGATCTGAAGAAATGGTATGGAGTTGAGGAATAATATGGTGAGGCCCATGGGTTAGACTTGAGAAAGGAGAACGAGCTCCATTCCCAGGCCTAACCTGGTAAAACCACACATGAACTGAACAAATATAGGAGGTTGTTTAGGTTGAATATACTTTCCATAGTATGTGACGGTTGATTTACACCCCGCGTGGAGTTAGACAGTGACATCCTATATATGGAAACAATGCAACAACATATCATGTCGTGTAGTAGGGTATAAAACATAAGGTGTTCCTTTGTCTAGAGGGAGAGAGCAGAGGGGCACAGAGAATTGGCAGGCTCATTCCACGCTGTACTTTTGATTGGAATAAAATGTTTCATTATTGCAACTGAAGGAAGGTTGGTCACGAGTCTCCTTTCAAGACCTTGCAAAAACACCTCACCTTTTCAACACTTCCAAGCCCAGGCCTAATCTTAAAAGACTGCCTCTGATTTCTACCCCTTCAAAAATGCAGAAACACCTAAAAAACACTTTTTAAATAATAAATGGAGAGGGATAAAGAGCCAGAGTAGAATGAGAGAGGGAAGGGCAAGCAAGAGGGCATCTGAGGCAACTACTCCGTCCTGGGCAACTACTGCGAGCAGCCGGAGCAGCGCTCAACTCCACTCACAAGTCTATTTTGCAACCAAGTGAAGCTCAATCTCCAGATGATAATGGCTGAATGAATGGGAGTTTATATACTTTATACAGCAAAGTGCCTGCGAAATAATGCAGTAATGCAATGTTATCAATTGACGCTTGCCCCCCTCCCGCTTTCAATCTATTTGCATATAGATGAAATACTATAATAACTCTGGCCCCACCTGCAGGAGTAAATATTTTGCTGTCTGTTTTGTCTAGCCATCCTGACACCCACAATGAGCTACTAATTGAAGACTGGAAAGAATCTTTATATGGCGACTGACATTCAATTACGTGGCGGAGATCAGATTAGAGGGAGGCCCAGAAAGCATGTTTGAAAAGCCCATTTTGTGTGCGAGTGCACAGCAGAGGCAGGGGCTATAATTTGAACGACTGTTTGGGGTTTGGCTGAATGCCGCTGCTGTGAGTGAAATCACTACGCTATGACCTAAGATTAATTGGATGTCTTGAGTGTGTGTGCGAAAGAGAGAGAGAACGAGAAAGAGAGAGAGAGAGAGAGAGAGAGACAGGTGCAGTATAGCGGCCTGAACGAGAGACATTTCACTTACTTTTAATACTTGGAGCATTCGAAGCAATGCTAACCGCTTCGGACACTGATCATTCTTCATAGTCAGAATCATCATCATACTATAATGCTCTCAAGCGCTGAAGCCATTGACATGGTTATTGCGTAGCTTGTAACATGGTGATGCTACACAGTGAGGATTTGCGTACTCTCGTCTAGCTCTGTATGTGATCCAGGCTAATAAGTTCTAGTCACGTCACAAATTTGGTGGCATGAAGATTTGTTCATTGCGTTCACCGAGACCAGGTGGCTTCCAGCCCGAAGGAACGCAACAGTCGAAATAAGATAAGGCACAGCTGGGTATTATCTGAAATTAGCATGGGACTTAATGTAGCTTTATTTAAAGAAACGGCCAGATTGGTTTGTCTGTCTGATCAAAATCTTCATTTTGAATTATTCAGAGTTTATCTGAACAGCACCTGCTATTATTTGTGCTATATATTTTATTATGCTAAAATAAATTAATAAATGATATGAGAAAAATTAGGCCAAATACTAACTTCATGACCGAAAATCTAGAACTGGAGGATAATCTCATCTGTAGGAAACCCTTAGGGCCAGCTAGGCCTCTGTGGAAGGCCTAACAGTTCCTGGATAATAAAAAATAATAATAAAAAAACATACATGATTTTTAGCTTCTTTTTTTTTATTGTATGTTCATTCCTGTTGTTCTTGACCTCTGCAAGTATTGTAGTAATATTGGTATCCCTGTAGATGCCTCCAGAGGCCTCCATTGTAGATTCAACACATTCAACACAATCTCTCTTAAATGTACCTGAACTCTAAGACTGCCCCTAACTCTACCCCTACAACCCAACCTTAACCATACTCTTTTCAGGTTAGGTTGAGGATTAGATTTAAGTTTTAGGTTAAGGTTAGAGTTAGAGTTAAGGTTAGGGTTTATAGGTGCTGGGTTATATATAGAAAACAGACATTAGTCATTTACATTCAACTTAGAGTTTAGTTGAATGTCAGGTGAGCATCCACGAGGCAGCTGTAATGAGTACAGAAATATGTGAGGACCATAGAAATGTTAGAAATAAAAGGATTGCAATATTAAAAACAGAAAAATGACCAGTCAGGGTTGTGATACCTGTTAGTATCTTGGTTAACATGGTCAGATTAGCTCTTCCATTGGTTAGGCCTTCAGGAGCTGGACTGAAGGCCTTATGTCAGAGCTGGAAAACATACAGCCCATGTTCCAACAATCAGTACAATAAAGGTTCCTATCCAGCCCGCCAAATAAACTGAAGGGTGATAATAACTGAGGTTCTCAACAGCGACTTCTCAACGGAAAAAACCCACCCTACCTAATCCACACTCTCACATAGCTGAAGGCCAAACAAGGAATGAGTCAAATTCCACAGCCCAACTAATCAGAAGCTCAATTTCAACTGGGGATGGGACAGCGGGTGGTCATAAAAATATCACTCAAAGCATTTTTGTCTTTGATTTTACACTAGCAAGCGTTTTCAATCCCGGAAGCTGCCCAGCAAACCGTTCTCTGGTTCTCCTTAACCCCAGTGCTCTGAGCTTCACTTTTAACAGACTGTGGAGCGGCCTGCTGCACATGTGGAAGTTATGTGGTTGCGTGATTGGTTCGTTTTGTCATGTGACTGCTTCAACTTATCCCCTGAATGGCTAGAATGGCTTCTCCTATGAAAACGGCTCCTTGTTTGCAGGTGTTCCTGCATGGTGAAATGCCTGTGACTGCAGAACAGCACTGCCCCTTACTGCTTGAGTGTTTGTATCCAGGGAAAATATGGAAAAGCAATAAAATGATGAACCTAGGTCCTACCATTTTGCATGACTGTGCAATAGATCCACGGTTTGAATGGAGTTTTATGTGAAACCAAACCAGTGATAACTAGACCCTCCCCTGAAATAAGCCCAGAATCAGTCCATGGATTTGGGCTAAGTGTGACAACAGCCCACAGTGGCACCAATAGTATGCTACTGAAACCAATAGATTTCAAGTAGAGCACTACTAAGTTTAGCAAACCTGTTTTTTTTCTATTATTTTGGCCATGTTTTAATTTGCATGCATAAACTGAATGCCTAGCTCCAATACTCCCCAGTTTCACCACTGATTCCAGTGCTATGAATTGCTTCTGAGCTTGTTGCTTGCTTCCGCCTGTGCTCTAGATTGCAGCATACCTCTCTATGTAAATTGACTGTCAACAGCCATTTTGTCTACATCTGTAGTGATGTCAGTGTTTGGCAGCCAATCATAGGATTGATTACTATCCAGCACGAAGTTTGGCAGCCAAATGGGAGATTGATTACAACCCACCAGATCCAATCAAGGCAAAGGGGATTTCTCTGCGGCAACAAGGTACTCAAATCAGGGGCAATCCATGGGTTTCACAAGATCTTATACCAACAACAGCCTGTAATGCAAACACCCCAACCACATGCTAAAGTAGTGCGTATGCTTATTTGAAACATGTAGGATCTATCCTCTGGCTGCATTTCACCTAGGGTGGAGTTTAGAAGCAAAAACAGATGATTGTTTCTCACAAATCAATTCAGAAAGCATGCATAGACTTCTAAGCCACTGCCAAAATAAAGGAAACACTTGAGAAGATGAAGGATACAAATGATGTAACAGCAGGTGCTTCAAACAGGTGCCGTTCCTGAATTAGCTAAGCTAATTACCAAGCAATTACTGCATCCGTCTGCTCAGCATCATGTATATACATACTATTATAAAGAGTTCCTAACTTGGCTGTGGTCTGTTCTGGACTAGACCCCTGTTCCACACAGGCCACTCTCTTCTCTTTCAGATATGAATGTTCGAAATCCAAAGCAGTGTGTTCCACCATCTTCATCCAAAAAACTGGACGTTTTGGAAGGTGTAGTGGAACAGAATCAGCAAGATACCATCCTGAACATCACCCACCCACAAGACAATCCATCATTGGTGTTCTGCTGGCAGTGGTGTCGTATTGCCAATAGAACAGGACTCTCTGGAACAAATAAACATGAACCTGAATCAGCACTATGCATAATGCCAGGCGTGGGCTAGAGGGATATAAAGGCCCCTAGCTTTGAGCTGTGGAGCAGTGGAAGAACTGTGTTCTCTGGAATGATGGTGCTCCAGGGATGAGTTGGGGACTACATACTGTACACTCTTTTTACCAAAGCCTGACAGAACCTGTAATCAGACTTCTAGTCTTTTGGAGTATTTCACACATTCATGAGGTTGTATGTCATTGGGCCATACAGAAAAGCCAGGCCTTCCTGTGTTGGCTGTATTGTTTGTTTGCTGTATCCAGTGATCCAGTCTACTGCGGAACATGACCCCAAGTAACTCCCACTAACAGCTCCCGTCTTCCCTATTAATATCAGATTAACCGAACTTCAAGCTACAAATTACATCAAATGTCAAAAAAATATAAGGTTCAGTTGCATCTACATGGTGCAATGCCAATATATATATATATATATATATATATATATAGAGGAGCTTATTAAAAAGAAAACACACAGGGATGTGATGGATCACACGGTAACAGTAAAACTATAATAACTGTTCTCTATTCATGGTTAATGCCTGGTTTATACTTGATGTTTTTTGGAGCTTATTAAAAAAAATCAATGGAGAAACAGTCGGAGTTTCTATTTTCACTGTGGTTAAGGATAGGTTTAGAATAAGGGTTAAGATTACATTTAGGTGTAGATTAGATGTTGGCTATGATTGGGTTTATGTGTAACACAATCACAATACATTTCACATTTTTGTAGCTTTTCCTTGGTCACTGTAACATTGGGTTTGATGAGTCGACTCTCAGTTGTGAGTTGGCTCTAAGAAGAGTCACCTGTAGTGTTGTCTTTGCCTTTGTGGGTCATTTTACAAGATATTTTTTTTTTACTAGGAGATCAGGCTGGAGCGTACATAGAGCATCTAGTCACATTTCTTCTACAATGTGTTTTTTTTATTATTTACTATTAAAACAAACTGAAGGCTGAACTAAGGCTGAATTTTGTGATTTCCTGAGGCACTGGATTACTTTCCAGAAGCTTATGAATCCAAACAAAATCACAGAAAGGTTGATTTACCTCCTTTACCTATACTTGGAGCATCGTAGAGAACGTCTAGAGAAGCGTTGTGTTACAGCCAGTGGCATTGGCAGTAAGGCGGGGATGGAGGGAAAAATGGATTTCTCAAAATATCAGCAAATCCCGGAGGCAAAAGCTGCTAAAAAGCTACATTTGAAAAGAGGATGGTTTCTTCAGAGCATGGTTTCCTCAAAAGGCCATCCACTAGTACAAAATGTGTACGGCTGGCTCTGGCATGCAGAGCAGAAACGATGAAATAATGACAGTTAGGAAAACTATGTGAAACAGACGCAGTTGTGCGCACTCTCTAACCAGGGCTTTTCTCCACCTGCAGCACCGCAGTAAAGATACAGGTGCCTAATCAGAAGAGTGGCTCTAGCCAACCTTTTAGCAGTGTGATACGCATTTTAGCAGCCTAATGAGGAGAAGAGTGTGACAGAAACATGCTGTTCTTACGGCGATTATCCCCTGCATGAAGTGTCATACATCAATTTAGTGACTGTGTGAGATCAGTAATGTGGGCTCCTGAATAAACCATTACAAAAGATAATGAATCAGTGAGCGGTGAATGTGATCAGTCTTGCAGTGGTGGAGAACTAACGAAGTACATCTATTTTGCTGCTGTACTTAAATGGCAGCTCGGAGGATGTGGGGTTTACTTGAGTGTGTTTGACTTACATACACCCTCAGAAACAGCCTTAAAAAGTTTGGTGAGGATTTTCACAGCTAAACTTTATCTGTTACCCATTTCGAGGGACAAAATAACCTTAACGAACCTCCACAGAAGGCTGTACAACAGGCCTTTTAGAGGCCAGTACAGCCTACATTCAACTCTACCACCTACACTTTTAAAAATAGAGGTGCTTCAAAGGGTTCTTCGAGTGATGGCATAGTAGAACCACTTTCGGCTACATAAAGAACCATGTTTGTAACAGAAGGAACCTTTACATCAAGCGACCTTCAATGCTCTTCGCACTTATCACACATCTCCATTACAAACTTCAAGGTTCTTCAAGGAACCGAATGGGGTTTGTTCATGGCAAGGGTGGACAACAGCGATCGGAGTCCAGCACAGTTCACTGATTCTCCTGCTCTGACAGACCTTCTAAACCTGGCAGTTAACAGGTGAGTTAAATCTGGTGTGCTCGAGCAGGACAAGCACAAAACTATGCAGGAATCCAGACCACCAGGACCAGACTTGTCCACCCCTGGTCTATGGCAAGCCTCAAAGAACCATTAAAGCATCTTTATTAGTGTATTATAATAATATTGAATATTATTACACACATTTGTGCCTCTAAAACAGCTCCGACCCATCAAGGTATTGCCTCCACAAGACCTCTGAAGGTGTCCTGTGGCATCTGGCATCAAGACGTAAGCAGCAGGTCCTTTAGGTTCTGTTAGTTGCGAGATGGAGCGTCAAAGGATCACATCAATCAATGAGCCCTGGGTGCCCATGATGATTTTGGTAGGTATGGATAACTGCATACTGGGAACACCCCTCAAGATCTACCATTTTGGAGATGCCCCGACCGTCTAGACATCTAGACATCACAAGGGCAAATTGGGTTTTTTCAAAGTGGCTCAGATTCTTATGCTTGCCCATTTTTCCTGCTTCCAACACCAAACAATCACCTTCAAGAACTGACTGTTCACCTGCTGCCTAATATGTAGATCCCACCTCTTGACGGGTATGGTATGGTAGGTCTTGTGGGGGACTCTTAATTATCTGCCACTATTAAAATCACCACTATTAACTATCTACACCATGATTAGTATATTATGATTATGATCAGAGCAGCTCAACAGTATAGATGGTTTGGTAACTTTTATCAATAATTTATAAATAGTTCTGATCAGAGGATTCTTCCTTCAGCTCTGAGGGAGATTTTCCTTGCCACTGGCACCATTGGCTGCTCACTGGGGGTCTTGGATCCTTCATGTCTTACATTATTTCTTTTTTTTCTGTGTTTTACTAAATACTAATTATGTAAAGCTGCTTCGTGACGACAACAGTTGTAAAAAGCGATACAAATAAATTTGACTTGACTTGACTTGACTTGGTGGGTACGACTGGAACCAGATAATCAATGTCATTCACTTCACCGGTCAGTGGTTTTAATGTTACGGCTGACCGGTGGACATTGCACAGAAAACACAGTAACAAACAAAGCTCTAAAGCTCTGGAAGCATCCAAGAACAGAAGAACATGCTGACAGATTGTGTTTGTGGATCTGTCTAGAGTGACAAATGAGCAGCCAGATTATTTGTCTTATTTTTGGAAGTCATTCAGATTTATGGGCTTTATCCATCATATTTCTTTGTCTGTTGGCAAGACAGCTCGGGTATTTTAGGCAGTACTTTTATACTTTAAGAGATTGAATGCAGACTGAGGATCAGAAGCATAAAAACCCTAGTGGTGCATATATCATTGCTGTTCACTGTATGGACAAAAGTATTGGGACACACATCTTAAAATGATTGTGTTTGATTCAGTCCTGTTGCCACAGGTGCATAAAATCAAGCATCTAGCAATGCAGTCTGACTTTCCACACACTAGTGAAAGAATGGGCGTGGGCTCTAAAGAGCTCGCTGAACTCCAGCGTGGTTCTGTATGTAATAGGAGCCACCGCTGCTGCAACAACGTCAGTTGGTAAAATTCCTTCCCTTGCCTCCCAGATATTCCACCTTCAGCCATGAGTGGTGTTATTAATTGAAAAGTGGAAGCGTTAAAGAACCACAGCAACTCAGTCATCAAGTGGCAGACAATGTAAAGTTTAGGGCTGCCACCTTAGGGCTGACTATTTTTCTGTTGATTATTTTGTTTATTTTTGTTAGTCAGTTGATTCATTTAAATGATTAATTTAGATTAAACAATTAATTACATGTGAAGTGCAAAACTGTAGGTTTTAACAAGAACTTCAGCAGAACAGTCCGCAGGTCAGTGTGGTATTTATACACCTTATCAAAGTGTGTGTGATCTAGCCTGTTTATGCCATGAAAGGCCAGTCCGTATACAGTCATTAGCTATGGATCTATTGGAGCTATAAGTGTTGCGCAGATGATAACGCTAGGAGCCCTCGTTCCTCATGGCAATCCTCATCAATGTGACAAGCGCGCTGTACAGTGTCTGGATGCATGCTGCCATGAGGACCTTTCTGATTTTCGCTGTCCATCACGTATAAACCAGGCATTAACCATGAATAGAGAACAGCTATGGTGGTTTCACCGTTTGAAGCGGTCCATCAGCTAGAATAGCCCCTGTGTGTTTTCTCTTCAGGTGCTTGTGTATTTGCGCGAGTGCTGCTGTGGTATGCCTTCGAAACTTTGCCCATTACAAGTCACCTTTTTGGGTCGTGCTAATTTCAGGTTCTTATACCTCCGATGCCTTGTTGGATTCCTTAACCTGTTTCACAAGCGAGTCCTTGACTACAGAGACTAATCGCAGAAGCCCTAGTCAAATTACACAGCGGGTTCACCGAGTGCTGAGAGCCGCAGAGTGCCTAAAAGTCTCCAACACCCTGCTGACTCAAGAACTGAGTTCCAAATCTGCTGGGGGACCAATTTCGTGTTAATGGGATGTCACAAAAGCTGCTGTAGGTGTAATGCATAGTTGTCCCAATACTTTTGTCCATGTAGTGCATATCTTTTACCTTCAAAATGGTAAGTTTACAGGAGAAGTGAAACCTCTTCATGTCAGTTCATGTAAAGAGATCTTGTTCCAGGTCATTTCTGGACATTTGTATTGACTGTTCTTAAAGGTGTGGTGATACGTCCAGCAGTGGTGATATGTAGATGTACGGCCCATATCTATCTCTACGTCCCACTGATACACAGTGAGTCTGAGCATTTTCAGCTTGATTTTGATTTTGACCATGATCACTGATATTTGCTTGTCATGCTTTATTTTTGTCCAATCATGAGTTTAACAGCCAATATATATATATATGACATGTCTAATCACAGTATTTGAAAGAGTCTGAGAACTACAATAGCAGTATTGCCAGTCCAAAAAAATCTGTTTTGAGCTTCATTATGTGATTAGATTCAGTCATCCCTTAATTCATTTAGTGAATATTAAACTTTTATACTTGATACATGAATAAATGCACCTTTCCAGACATCTCTGCGCTTCTGGGTGACAGAAACTTGGAATGCAGTGGCATTTTATTCACAATCGACTCTTTAAGCCAGTTTTATGGTTTTGTGATGAGATTCTGCTGGGAGCTATACATTTGTCTCCTTGAAATGAACTATAGCATCGGTAAACTCGTCATGGCTGCTTTACAAGCTTTAAATCTTAGCAATTAGACATGCAAATGAACATTTTTTTTTTAATGCCGACAAGCACTTAACTTTTATTTTGAACGCTTAATTTGATGGAAACGACATTAAAATGCCCTACATTTCTTGAGAGGAACTTTTGGTTAGAGAACTTCAGTATTAACCCATTAATGCTCACATCTAAATGCTAAAATTCCCTTAGGTTTAAAAGCAGTCTGAGCTTCCCTGTGCACAAATTGATAAGACAGTCTAAAAAGAGTTTTTTTTTTTTTTATCAAAACTGTTTCCTTACAGTTTCATCTCATTATATTTATAGACTAAGGCGCTGCCACTATGACCTGAGAATTGATGGTTTTGAAACCCAGGTCATGCTGCCTGCCATCAGCAGCCGGAGCCTGAGAGAGCACAATTAGCCTTGCTCTCTTCGGGTGGGTAGATTATCGGCATGTTTTTTTTCTGAGGTAGAATAACAGTAAATAGGCTTGTAAAGCATTTTTTACATTTTTCACCCCAACCAAAGTCACACACCCACTATTTATACATCAAACAACAACGTAAAATACTGAATAATATTTTAGCACCATTACGGTTAAGGCTAGGATTAAGATTTGGGTTGAGGGCAGGGGCTAAGGTTTGTATTAGCATTAGAATAGAAGGTAAAGTTTTATTAACCACTTAAAATAAATCTTACATGTTTACATCATGTACATAATAACATAATACAATAAATATATAACTGTAAATCATTTAGGATCCTGTCGTATACTAAGCAGACATGAACTGGTAAGCTTTTTGAGCATTTTCTACAACCAAGAAATAACAACACAGTGATCTTTGTATTATGCTTTTTGTATGGAAGAACTGTGGATACAGAATATGAAAAATATGTTACTTGTGCTGTGAACACTGACCACAGATGCTTTCCCTAGATGAGCAAAGTAATGGTATTCTGTCAGATACAGAAGAAAGGGTCAGTGAATGCAGCCAGGCCAGTGTGTTCTGCTAACTTCAGTGGAGAATATAAACGATCTAGTGATGTGGAAAGCTTTGGCAGGAGTTCTATTCAATTAATCACGGCTGCTGAGGAACATCAGGAGGCAGAGGCTTTAAACACTCACATCAAACACATCATTACTCATGCATGCTGTTCTGAAAGACAGCAAAGAGAGCACACACACCTGACCCATCCTGCACGTGCACCGGGGTAACTAGACGTATGTGAGTGCATGCAGTACGTGTTCATATTCACTAAAACGTGCTGCTCTCCACCAGTTTTTTTTCCACTGCAGGCTTGTTATTCAGTCATTTATCTTGGGTTTATTTAATACTCTTGAATTATTTAACACATATTACCCTAATATGATCAGTTGTGTAGCCATAGCACTGAGAAATTGAAGTGTGGACCCACAGAAAGCCATTAAATATCCATTTTTATCATTTTCCCTTTTTCCTGTACTTTATTTTGAACACAAGGTCCATTCTAGACATTTGTGTTGTTCTTTGGACCAAAAGCAGTTAATAAAAAGTCAAATTTAAAGATCCATTCCTGGATCCTGAAACTAAACCGCCTTTCTGACTGATATAGACTATATATTTAAAGGGATCCAGACAGTTAGTGAGTGAATTCAACTGCTTCACAGGGGCACTCATGTGTAATCGCACATCCATAGCTTGCATAATCCCCATTGAGAAGTATTGCCTAAGGTCACCCTGCCCAGTGACACAAGATATACAGAGTAACCCCACCCTCCAAACATTAAGCATCTTAATTCTCAGCAGTGATGAAGCTCCACACAGTACCCTTGGTGGATGATCTGTAGGGGCGTTTTTGACCCAGAACTAAAACTAATCATCCAACATCAGTAGGCTACCTGATCTCGCTAATGACCTAATTTTGTGGTTGAATGCAATAAAAAGCCTGTACAGTAATGCTCCATCATGTAGTGTAAGGCCTTCCCAGAAGAGTAGAGGCTAGATGTTGGACGAGGACATTAGGTGGGTACCCTGTATTGCACCTTATCTAAAAATAAATAAATAAATAAATATCATCACAAATGCCCCTCAAGGTCATCCCATAGGTATTGGATCAAGCTTCATCACTTCAGAGAATACGTGCCTTGCTCAAGGGCACCTCAGCCATCAAGGGGAGGAGAAATCACTGTGTCTTCACTCCACTCACTCCACCCCCCACTACTTGCTGGCCCAGGGCATCACACCCACCAGCACTTTCTGCTTCTCTAACCTTTAGGCCACAGATACCCAATAATGTTTAAAGCACATGTCAACTTAAATTGAAGAAAATTAACTTACATGACATCTACAGTTCAAGGTTTAGGGAGATAAACAAATCTGTTAGAACACACACCCAGAGTCATGGGCAGCAACCTCAAAACCTGGCGAGCAATTTTGGGATCAAGTTCCTTTCTCAAGGTCACCTCAGCTGTTTACCTGACGGTCCAAGGAATCAAACTAGCAACCTTCTAAAACCTTCTGGTACAAGAAAAGTACTGTCCCTTTACTTCCCACACCCCCACAGCCTGCCTGACCAGGGGATCAAACCAGGAACCTTTGGGTACCAAGCCCACTTCTAGCCTTTAGGCCAAAACTGCTCAATAATGTTTATGTGCCACAACAAATGTCAACTTATGTAAAATGAAAAAATACTTTAGTTATATGACTCTGCATGATTTAAGGTCTAGGGAGATACAAAAAGCTGTTAGAACACCCACCCAGAGCCATGGGTAGTGACCTCATCACCTGGGAAGCAGTTTTGGGGTTAGGTCCCTTGCTAAAGGTCACCTCATAAGTGAATTTTGAGGGAGGAGAAAGCACTTATCCTTCACTCCCCTCTTCCCCACTACCTGCTGATCCAGGGCATCGAACCAGTAACCCTCAGGTGCTAAGCCAACTTCACTAAACTTTAGACCACAACTGCCCAATAATGTTTACATGCTACAACCAATGTCAATGTAATAAAAGTCAGGAACATTCACTTACATTATATTTTTGGGTTAGGTGCCTTGTTCAAGGTCACCCTTAGTGTTCCTTCACTGCCCTCACCCCCCACTACCATCCACTGCAGGGTTTGAAACCAGCCACCTTCTGGTACCAAGTTAGGCCACAGCAGGCCACACATAATGTTTACATACTACAGCACATTTCAACTTAATAAAAGTGAAAATTCAGTTATCCACAACGTACAGTTTAAAGAAATACACTAATCTGTAAGAACACACACCCACAGCCATGGGTAGTGACCACACCACCCAGCGAGCAATTTTGGGGTTAGGTGCCTTGCTCAAGGGCACCTCAGCCATGAAGGCTGTAAGTAAGAGAAAACACTATTCCTTCACTTCTTTCACAATTTACTTGCCAGTCCAGGGCATTGAACCAGCGACCTTCTGGTGCCAAGTCCACCTTTACATGGCACAACAAACATCACTTCCTTATTAAAAGTGAGAAAACTTCAGTTCTATTCTATGAACAAATTGCGGTTTATAAAGGCAGGAAAAGGCAAATCTGAAAAGCAAAGGCGCTGATAGATCATAAAATGAGCTGAGCACGTCCCTCCACAGCGTTTCTGTATGTATGTGTGTGTGTGTTTATTCCCACTCACAAGATTTGATTTAGTATCCTCACTCCAGACGTCCAGACTTTCCTCTGACAGCTCTTTGATGACTGATATGAATGCAACTTTGCAGATGCTGTAATAACTCTCAACAGCGTGTGACATTAGCTGGCAGAAATGACACTCCTCTTTTGAGGCAGACTTTCTGGGGCGAACAAAACATATTCCCAGGAAACGCAGATCTCGACAAAATTTGATGCCCTGGACAATGAGGGTGCGGAGGGGAATTCAGTGTGGAAAAAATGGATTTTCCAATTTTGTCTGAATTTGCTGTCAGTGAAGGTGATGAAGCAGCCTTAAAATACACAGGAGGTGTAATCTCAAATGTGACCGCAGCATTTAAAAAGGTCAGCCACTCTGAAAGCTTGGAAGTGCTGCAGTCCTGCCAACTAAGGTCGAACCACACCTGCTGTTTAATGGTGTTAACTCACACGTTGAATGCCTGCACACATATACATAATCGCACCTGTCTCCAGTCAACACACCTGACGCCACCTTGAACACAGCACGTGGAGCACCTGCCACACGTTACACACATGAGCGCTGGTCTGAAGCGGAACTACAGAATACATAAAGCTCCAGTAGAACACCAGGGAACCATGCATGTCCATCTAATGGTCCTCCAGTGCAGAGTTTTCCAGGCACATGTCTGCTATTTTGCTGTATTTCCCTTTCACAGAAAGCTTGTGCTTCCACAGGGTGTTCAGATTGTCTCCAGCCATGACATCTTTGCCTAGACATCTGATAGACAAGATGCTCCAGCAGAACCATGTATGCCCACCTAAAGCTCCACCAGAGTGGAGTCTACCAGGCCTCTGTGATTCTGGCTTGTAGACCATCAAACAGACACTATGTATATACATTCAGGGTCCTCAATGTTCATTTCCAGTTGATGAGCATTGACATGTTTATCTCATGAAAGTTGTTCGCTGTTCCAGCTGACGGGTTTTCTGCTGGCCTTGTCGGACACAGCCGATACTGGTGGCTAAGTGTGTATAACCTCAATTAAACCATGCTCTAAGTGTCTGACAACAGCTAATATTCCTCTTCCAGCAGCGGGCCGAATTGATGTTCCTGCATTCGTCACCCCACTGAAAAAGCAATCATACTGTTGTCTCGCGCTGGTTAGGAGACGGCAAAGCGCTGCCTGCAGTCTCTCATTAGCATTCGCCACTAACACCACTCAACCTTCTGCACCCCCGACCCCCCAATTCTCCTCCATACCTAGTTCTGCGGTCTACACACACCCATAGTGATAGCTCCTATAAAGCCTCTGCTTTAAAAGGCATCTTAAGAGTAGATAATACAATAATAATAAATTTTAAAAAACGCTCCACAGCAGCATCTATAGCGCCTGAAACACACACTCCTAGAAATGCATGCGCCAAAATGGGTTCTTTGGAGCGATGCCAAAAAGGAACCTTTTAAAGGTGGTCTGCATTAAGAATCAGCTTCCATTGAAAATCCATATGGTTGATTAGGGAACCAAAAAAAAGTGGTTCTTCTAAGTCATCACTCCTTTCATGCACCATTTTAGTACCTTTACTTTTAAGTGTACGCAAGTAGGTGGAAGCTGAAGGCCTAGACTTTTACAAATAAAGGTGCTATAAAGGGTTCTTCAACCTTGTGAATCCTAGTTTTACTATTCAGCTATCAATCCCATTGCAAAAATCGTTAGTGACTAATTGGATTATTAGGGATGGTATATTTTATGGTGTCCCACAATGTTCTATTTTAGGGCCTATAAAGTTATTGTTAAATTTGACAGTAATGTAGTAATGAGTGAAGGTGTGGGTCTACGTACAAGGTGAGAGGTGGTTAAACAATGCATAGAGGAACCACTTTTGTAAAAGAGATGTGAGTGTGTGTATGTGTGTGTGTGAACCTTTCAAAAGTAAAAACAAAGTGGGTGTAAAGTTTCTTTTCCAGTTTCAAAGGTCATTAAAATAAGGATCTTCTGTTGCATGGCTTAAAGAACCCCTTGCAGCAACTTTATTTTCATGAGTGTTTCATATGTTGCCATGTAATCCAAGGAACAAGCAGGCAAACAAGCACAAGCACGTACCTCTCTGTCCAGCAGGGAGGGTGAGATCACAGTGACGATGTCGCCTCTTTCCGGGTCAATGTAGAACATGTTTGGTGAGGGCTTCTCGGGTGATTGCCTCAAAATAATGTAGCGCAGAACAGCGTTGTCTGTGTTCGGATCGTCAGCGTCGAAAGCAGTCATCGTCATCACTGTGGTACCTAGAACAAAGCATGACCAGTTCTAAAGTTAGCACACACATACAATATCTAGGAAATCGCTACACACAGAACTTTGCAAATGGCAAGAAAAAAAGCTGATTAACACAAGAAAAAATCTATACATTTAAGAAGCTGTTTTTCTGAGCAGACTCTCACATCTCGTCCCCCAGTTTTCTAGATATCAGCACTGTTCTAACTCCAGAATGTTCAATCCGAGTCACTCAGATTTCCGTCTGACCGTATAGTTTCCTTGTACTAGCAGCTTTTTGACTGAATGAATGAATGGGGTGCAAATGTTTGTGCACCCAACCAACCACCTGCAGTACCGAAGCAACCACCTAGCAACCCCATAGCACCCTAGTGACCATGACTTAACACCCTAGCCACTGCCTGGTAGTCAAACCGCTTAAGCAGTGTGACCATTCTAATTTTTTTTTCAAAGAAATGCTCTTTGCTGTTTTTATGTTATTAACAGTGCATTACATAACTGTAGAACTGGTAGAAATAGTAAAATCAGGTCCTGGAAGAAATCTGGAACCAAATTCAGTACTTTGGATAAGCTCAAGCTCAAATGACACCCACTACTTCATATAACCACAGTTGTATATTGGTGCTGTCCTGTGAAAAACATGTATCTCCATTTTTGTACATTTTCTCCATTCTTTAAATTTCACATGGACTTCCATTCAAAGTTAAGAAAAATTTTGTATTTTGTAAAAATTATATATAATTCTATATAATATAATTCTAATGGAATATGAGGCTTTTACATGCCAAAATAAACTTCCAGGAGTTTAAACAATTTGCTTAGGTGGCTAAAATTATTACAGAGTACTGTTTCACTTTCAAATTTCATATGTATAATGTTCTCTATATTACCAGTCAAACAGTCTGAATAATTTTGCTTTCTGTAGTAAACTGGACAAAATACTGGTCATCTGTGATACTGGTGACTGTTTGTTATGTAACATTGAAATAAAATCTAATAAACATGATATTTTGGGGTTAGGTGCCTTGTTCAAGGTCACCCTTATCTGTGAATGTTGTGGGAGGAGAAAGCAGTGTTCCTTCACTGCCCTCACCCCCACCACCTTCCACTTCAGGGTATAAAACCAGCCAACTGGTAAACTGGACAAAATACTAGTAATCCATGATACTGGTGACTGTTTTTTTATGTAACATTGAAATAAAATCTAATAAACGTTAGTACAGTATAATTATGATGGATTTTTTGTTTTCATAAATGTTATTGATATCTTTTGAGATGGCTAAAAAGACCCAGGTTTGGTTCTCCTGGATGCGCTTCTGCTATTACACACAGCACACTTGATTTCACCTGATGAAGTATTGATTAGCTGGTGCTGGATGGTAAACAGGACTACTGGACTATTTGGGGTGCCTCTGGAAAAGGTCTGGAAGTGGTTAAGCCAACACATCAACATACATATACAATCAAAAGTAATGCTTCAATGCATATTTTTATTTATTCTAATGATTTTCCAAGACTCAAAGTTCACTACAAGATATGCAGCCACCTCAGCTCACCTATCTCTGAGCCTTTACTGCACTTAAAAAGAGACACCGTCCCTGCAGATGAACTGACCTCCTGTCAGTGCTTGATCTATCATCACCACAGCACCCTCAGAGCCAGTTTTTCAACACTGTGGTCAGAGGTACGACTGTACCTGTGCTGCGGAGGTCTCGGGCCATCCCCGCACCTTCCACCTCCCTCCCATCTCTAATCTGAATGCACTGAGCCACTTGCTGAAGTGGGCTGCAAACGAAGCCGGGGTGATGGCTTCGGTCACCGGGCGTGGGCCACGACTGAGTCACAGCTATCTTTCACAGTTAATGGCCTCTGGCAATGCCCGTAACCTTTAATGTTCACTTTTATTATACTCGTCCACCCAACATAAAGTCTGTGGCAGCTCAGAATGAATGAGGGAAAGGAGGGAATATGGGAAAACGTGGTCAAAAATAATTATGACTATCTTGAGTAAATGGGGGAGAGGCAATTAGAGGCAGTGAGAACGGGGTGGGCTTCTCTCCTGCAGTTGTTGTTAAGGAAGAGAGGACATTAGCAGGCAGTAAAGCAGCGCAACTCTAATGATTAATTACAGACACCGGGATGTGTGGAAGGACTCTCTGGTGACATCAGCAGCCATGCTGAGCTGTTCCACTTCACTGTTCAGTCAAATCAAGCTAAAAGGCACTTGCTTTGTGTCTCTCACTCTCTCTCTCTCTCTTTGCACTTTCTCTTCCTCTTCCTAACACATCATTTAAAATTATCAACACATAACTAATGGTTTTACACACTGTTGCTGTCGCACATAAACCTTGTATCTGCATTTTTGGCACCTATATGTTTAACAGTGGATGTGAGCAGGTAGAAGCTGAAGGCTAAACTTTTAAAAATACAGGTGCTACAACGGGTTCCTTAACCTCCTCAACCCTGGGTTTACTATTCAGTAATAATTCTACATGGTTCTGTTTTAGGGCCTTGTTTATTATGACAGTAATGTGGTTATTATAGTGAAGAAATGAAATGTGTGTCAGGCCCTTGTCATCGTGCCCTCCCCCACGGCGATCCCAAGCTGCCGCCCACAGGCTCATTTCCAGTTCATTTGTGTTCTATTGAGTTGATTCATGTTCTTTTGTGTTGATTCATTGGTCATGGTTTTGTTCATGTGTCGCACCTGGGACTGGGAGTACTTCAGGAGCGTTACCCCCTTTGTTCACTGGCGTGAATTGACTCTGTTGGAATCCCTGGGATGCTCAGAGGTTCCACACGCGTTCAGGTTGGCTATTCTACGTTCGCTTCTATTTTGGTTCCAAGGCGACCTATGTTCAGGGCAGCACGCTGCAAAGTCAGGTTAGGTCTGCCTTTCCCTTCGGTCTAGTGGCTGGCTCCCCAGCTACTCCTCTTTTGTTCACAGATAGGCTTGTGGTTCTCTGTTCTGGCTCCTTCCTTGGTTCTCCCCTTGTTACTATCTGTTCTCCACGCTCAGCTCCCTGCCTCCTTCCAGTCCCAGGTTTGTTGTGTTTGCCATTTTGTTTCCATGTTTGCTTACTGTTTTGCCCTTAGTTGCTGCACCCCACATTTCATGGCCCTTTGTGTTGTACTTGTTTTAGTTAATCAACCTTCTTGCTTTGATCCATCTCTGCGAGGGTTCAACTCTGTTTGTCTGGCCGTACACGCCATGACAGTGTGGGCCTATGAAGAGGTTAAGTACTGCCATAAAAGAACCATTTTTGGTTACATTAGACATTATTTTTGTAAATATATTTTTAATTTTTTAATATTTAAAGAAGTGCACAGTCACTCAGTTTGTGAGGATGGCCTAGGATGGCTACACATGTGCAAAATTCCTTTCGTTTCTGAATGTTGGATTTAATTGAAATGTTTCAGGTTCAGTGACTTTTCTCTTCTCAGAATCTTTTCTCAGAGTTTCTTAGAGTGTTCTTTTGTCTTCATGGTGCATTTAAAGCCTGTGCTACTGACTAACCAGTTGACCTCCCAGTGGACCTGTGGACCTCCCAGACAGGTGTCTGTATACAATCTACAATCACTGGACACACATTCACTGCACTTGCTGTACGACACCTGAGGTTTGCCACAGACTTGAATGAACTCCATACTGGTAAACCTAATCCCTAAACAGGGCTTAAGACCATAACACACTGATGTGGTTGATAGGGTTAGACGGAAAGTTGGTTTAATTCTACAAGAGAAATTTCCAAAAAAAAACTGGGAAACGCAAAACTTTTTGCTGTTTTTTTGAAACATAAAAGCACACAAATGTCAAAGTGGACCACAGAGAAAGTATGAGGCCCCCAGTCAAGTCACATTAGAGCCTAACCTGTAGAACCTGTAGTGCATGGACCAATAATCACTGTAGGGTGGTTGTGCAAAGCAAACTGTAAGATTTGTTCATCGGAATTTCTCATCTTTACTAGAGACAGTGTAGTGAAGGTCACCGTGGCTGGAAAGTACACTGGGGATAAGTAATGACTCCATATCACTGCTATATGTTTTCAGTGGCATTCATTTGCATCAGTATTCATCTAGGTGTGTAGACTTTAATATACTGGGCAGTGGTATGTAATTTGCAATGTTGGCTCTGAGCTGAAAATAAGCACTTCAATAATCCCCTTCTAGGCAAACCAAAGTGCTGCTCAATTAAATTCTGCGACTGTGTAAATTCACCAGGATTGCGTGTCTGGAATGCGTTTAACTCTGCTCCAGAAAAGGCCTTCTGTCGAGACGACGTGAAAAAACGGAATGATACAGTATCTCCAATTAACTTTACTATAAATACCAACAGTGGAGCTAAACATAGGGGCTAAAAGAAAACTGTTATTTTTTAAAGGTTTTATTTGTTCCCCATCAAATGGCTCAGTGCCTGTGCTATCGGCGCAATCAGAGAATTTTTAAATAAGACCTATCCACTTAAGTCTCCATGTCAGACAAAGTCCCCGTAAATCCAGAGGTACTTAATGAATAAATCTTTTCTAACATAAAAAAAAGGTCTTTTAATGCTGTAACTATTTTTAAGCTCATTGCTCTAATCAAATGGCCGAGCTAATCTCCATTAGCGCCTTCTCCGCCGTTAATAAAGTTGGTAATTATTGTTCCGTTAACCTGTCTCTGGAGTTACTCTCATAAAAATCAAGAGTGCTTGGAGGCATTTAGCACGTGTCAATATGGCCCATGACAAAGCCATCAACTTCCATCAGCACACACATAAATCAAGGAGCACATCTAATTGGTTAATAGGACCGGCCGGCGAGTGAATGCAAATCACCAACCCGGCAATTAGAAGGTAATCATTTCAAAGCTGGGCACAATTCAGGGGCTATTGTCTTCCTTTATGAACTCCATATTCTCTCTGGTGCCAAGGCAGGATCAATGTTAACTGCATCGGAAGGTTTAATGGGAGGACCTCCAAACGGCTACCCATGAACCTGTGGGTCTCCATTACTGTATTATCAGCTCTGCTCATCTTATCTGGAGTATGAGATCAGGACGGGCGAGATCAGCCTCCGTCTCACTGTCTCTCTATATGAGCCCAAGAACAGAACGGAGAAATGGAAAATGTCTCATCAAATGCCTGACTAGAGCGGCTAATTTAATATCGGGCACTTTCGCCTGCAGCTAACACTGCATTAACTATCTCTGCATTCTTAAACGATTTCATAATGCCGCACTAAAATATCCTCAAAGAAGGTGGGAGCGTTTCAAGGCCAGTATTTTTGGTTCCTAATTATAGAACTGCCTTCAGATATAGCAATCAAGGTACAGTAGGGGGTCTAGCTAAAAACAAAATGAGCATGTGACAATTACATTTTTAGTTAAGCCAAAGGGGGTTTAGTGGAATTGGAGAGCCAAACTCCATGAATCCATCCATCTGCATGAGAAGAATGACAGATTATTAGTTAATTCTTGCCCAGAGCAGCCTATCTGCTGAACAGATGTTTGCTCCCAGCACAGAGGCACAGAGAGTTCTGGGGTTTACACTCCAGTGGAAAAAGTATGGCATGCCCGTGGCCTTCAGTGCTGTGTGCCTAATGTGTTATGTAGAATGTTGCAAGAGTGAAAACTTTTGGCCTTCATGCCAAAACTGGGGCTACATGTTAGTCATCCCAGCTAGACATGTTCATATGGGACATTTCCACCTGGAAAGTTCCATTGTGACCCCACATATGGATGCCCACCAGGGTCAGTGAAGGGACCAGAAAGGGGTTAAGCATGGACCCCATCTGGGTTGAGTGGGACAGGCCAAACGCATGTACAAACCCACTCAGAGCACATGCACACCTGGAAAACACTTAGCCCATGTTCCACCCATGTAAGTGCTCATGTTGGCTGGGATGGAACCAGTGTGCATCATCTGGTATCCTCATACTAAGCTGTGCACCAAATTCCCTAATAGATCCAAGAAAATTGGTGCAAAGCTGTTAAAGTCCAAGCAAGGATATTCACAAAACAGGTCTCAATGTTTTGACTTAATGGTTCACATAGATGTGGACTAGTCATCCATATCTATCTTTAATGTGAATAGAATGTAGGCATCCTAAGATCTAGTACGTCAAGAACTTTAACATGGGTATGAATCGCAATGACCCAAATGGGAGTCACTAACTGCTGATTCTACACCCAAGAAGTGCAATCTATGTCCATAAGAGGTCAGTACACATAGATTAAATCCCAAATGAAATGTGAGTTAGGACAAACAAACCAAGCTAACTTAACTTATTTTAAGCTGACTTGGCTTTAAACTCCTTGACAGTGTGTACAGAAATGATGATTTTCATGACCTATATAGTGCCATAGTGCCAAGCATTTAAGACTCAGCCTAAGTAGCAGTGAAAGCTGTCCTGAAGATAATTTGGCTCAAACTGCTCAGGCTCAGCTGTTCATTACTGAAGTTATATAAATACTGAAGGACAGTGCTTTCACAGTCAATCTGAACCATCTATTAAAGGCGCATCCTAGCTAACATGTCCAAGTAGGGCCTATATGTTTAGCCTCGGGTTCCATATTGGCCCCACATATGAATGCCCACCAGATAAGTGATGGGACCAGGAGGGGCTAAGCACTGGCGCCTCAGAACTGTACATTGAACACTGGGGCATAGATGGGATCCATGTGAGATTAGACTGGGCTGTAACGAAGGGGCCCATTTGGGAAGTCCAACTGGGTCCCAGCAACCACAAATGTCCAAACCCACTCAGAACCCATGCCCACCTGAAACCCACCTAGCACACATTTTACCCATGTGAGCCCCACATGCAAAAATAAGCTGGTAACAGGAATATACTTACAGTTAGCCTAAAATGTGACTTCCTTTTTATACCCTTATAGTGGCCTAGAAGGTCGAAGGTCTGACCACCTTGAATGACAATAACAGGTGCACTGAAAGCAGCCAGACAGCCAGAACTGATGAATTTGTCCAAGAAATCTTGTTAGGCAGTGCTTTTCCACAGGAGTGCATGTTCCAGCCCCGACTGTGCCCATGAAACATCTGAGGCTAGGAGACACCATACTGCACTCGGCGGCAATTTAACTGGGAGAGAAGGGCTGCACGATCGCTCTCTTCGACAGCCGTAAACAGAATCCCAGACGGCTGTCTGCTACTCCTCTCCTTTGAGATCACTGAGGTTCAATGGTGCTACGAATTGTGAAGTTTGAAAGACACAGTTTTATTTTGGAGGAAACTTTTGCTCTTTTTCTTCACAGACTTGTGATACATGGGATGTGGCCACAAGTGAATTAGATGAGAAATTAAACACACACAGACACACACACACACATACACACACACAAAACCTTTAATTAAAACTTTTGTCCAATAGTTGTTATAAAGGGAAGAAGTTGGTAGGCAGCCAGACATATATACTTAATTATAGTTCTACTCAAGAGCATTATTGAGCAAAGGCATTTCCCTTTTTCCTCTGTACATTTTAGTCATTAACATTTATTCACTAATTCCTTTCAGCCCCAGTACTGATTTGTGATTGGTCACACTTCTGACTTCTGCACCTCTGAATTGTATTAAACCTCATTCTGATAGATGTACCTAATGATGTACCTGACTAACACTCTGCACTGGAGTTCACCTGTGAACAGCATACAGGCCAGACAGCAGGAAATAACTGGGTCTGGTGTGACTCCAACTGCTTTGTCTATGTAGCTTTCTCTCTCTCTCTCTCTCCCAGAAAAGAAGTCAATGGGAAGGGTGATTTTAGAGGCACAGCTGCACCAGATGAGTCACAATGAGAGTCAATCAAAAAGCTGTATGTGACTGCTGGACTCTAAAGAACATTCATTTAAACATAATCACTGGCCTAATTTAGCTGCTGGGCATTAGGTTGGGCTGCACATTTGGTGTAGTTAAAAGGTAAAGACAGTGAAGTATGGTAAAGATCATCCAACCTCTTTACCATACTTTACTACCTTAGCTATCACTGTTTTGCCACAGTTAACAGCCTTAGCGATCACACTTTGTCCTTACTTTACATTTACGGCATTTATCTGACGCTCTTATCCATAGCATCTTACAAGGTTACTCGTATTACAGAGGTGGGCCAATAAGATAAGATAATAAGATAATCCTTTATTAGTCCCGCAGTGGGGAAATTCACAATATAGTGTTAGGAGTCTTGCCCAAGGACTCTTATTGGTGTAGCGCAGCACAGCCACCCAGACCTGGAATCGAGCCCCAGTCTCCCACATGGTGTGGTAGCTCATTGGCAGGTAGTGGTGTTCTGTGTTGCGCCACATCAACTACATCTTTGACCACCTCAGGTACTACCAGCCTTTCCTATATTATCTAACATCCTTCTCGCCATACTAAACTACCTTAGCTATCATGATTAGTAGTATGGATGTCGATGAGGTAATAAAGAATAATGGAGCTGAGGTAGTAAAGTATGGGGTAGCTGAGGTAGTAAAGTATGGTGAATCTGAGGTAGTAAAGTATGGGGTAGCTGAGGTAGTAAAGTATGGGGTAGCTGAGGTAGTAAAGTATGATAGTAGCTGAGGTAGTAAAGTATGATAGTAGCTGAGGTAGGAAAGTATGATAGTAGCTGAGGTAGTAAAGTATGGTGGTAGCTGAGGTAGTAAAGTATGATAGTAGCTGAGGTAGTAAAGTATGGTGGTAGCTGAGGTAGTAAAGTATGGTGGAGCTCAGGGTAGTAAAGTATGATAGTAGCTGAGGTAGTAAAGTATGGTGAAGCTGAGGTAGTAAAGTATGATAGTAGCTGAGGTAGTAAAGTATGGTGAAGCTGAGGTAGTAAAGTATGGGGTAGCTGAGGTAGTAAAGTATGGTGGAGCTGAGGTAGTAAAGTATGGGGTAGCTGAGGTAGTAAAGTATGGTGAAGCTGAGGTAGTAAAGTATGGGGTAGCTGAGGTAGTAAAGTATGGTGGAGCTCAGGGTAGTAAAGTATGATAGTAGCTGAGGTAGTAAAGTATGGTGAAGCTGAGGTAGTAAAGTATGGGGTAGCTGAGGTAGTAAAGTATGGTGGAGCTGAGGTAGTAAAGTATGGGGTAGCTGAGGTAGTAAAGTATGATAGTAGCTGAGGTAGTAAAGTATGGTGGTAGCTGAGGTAGTAAAGTATGGTGGAGCTCAGGGTAGTAAAGTATGATAGTAGCTGAGGTAGTAAAGTATGGTGAAGCTGAGGTAGTAAAGTATGGGGTAGCTGAGGTAGTAAAGTATGGTGGAGCTGAGGTAGTAAAGTATGGGGTAGCTGAGGTAGTAAAGTATGGTGAAGCTGAGGTAGTAAAGTATGGTGGAGCTGAGGTAGTAAAGTATGGGGTAGCTGAGGTAGTAAAGTATGGTGAAGCTAAGGTAGTAAAGTATGGGGTAGCTGAGGTAGTAAAGTATGATAGTAGCTGAGGTAGGAAAGTATGATAGTAGCTGAGGTAGTAAAGTATGGTGGTAGCTGAGGTAGTAAAGTATGGGGTAGCTGAGGTAGTAAAGTATGATAGTAGCTGAGGTAGTAAAGTATGGTGGTAGCTGAGGCAGTAAAGTATGATAGTAGCTGAGGTAGTAAAGTATGATGGTAGCTGAGGTAGTAAATTATGGGGTAGCTGAGGTAGGAAAGTATTGGGGTAGCTGAGGTAGTAAAGTATGATAGTAGCTGAGGTAGTAAAGTATGATAGTAGCTGAGGTAGGAAAGTATGATAGTAGCTGAGGTAGTAAAGTATGGTGGTAGCTGAGGTAGTAAAGTATGATAGTAGCTGAGGTAGTAAAGTATGGTGGTAGCTGAGGTAGTAAAGTATGGTGGAGCTCAGGGTAGTAAAGTATGATAGTAGCTGAGGTAGTAAAGTATGGTGAAGCTGAGGTAGTAAAGTATGGGGTAGCTGAGGTAGTAAAGTATGGTGGAGCTGAGGTAGTAAAGTATGGGGTAGCTGAGGTAGTAAAGTATGGTGAAGCTGAGGTAGTAAAGTATGGGGTAGCTGAGGTAGTAAAGTATGGTGGAGCTCAGGGTAGTAAAGTATGATAGTAGCTGAGGTAGTAAAGTATGGTGAAGCTGAGGTAGTAAAGTATGGGGTAGCTGAGGTAGTAAAGTATGGTGGAGCTGAGGTAGTAAAGTATGGGGTAGCTGAGGTAGTAAAGTATGATAGTAGCTGAGGTAGTAAAGTATGGTGGTAGCTGAGGTAGTAAAGTATGGTGGAGCTCAGGGTAGTAAAGTATGATAGTAGCTGAGGTAGTAAAGTATGGTGAAGCTGAGGTAGTAAAGTATGGGGTAGCTGAGGTAGTAAAGTATGGTGGAGCTGAGGTAGTAAAGTATGGGGTAGCTGAGGTAGTAAAGTATGGTGAAGCTGAGGTAGTAAAGTATGGTGGAGCTGAGGTAGTAAAGTATGGGGTAGCTGAGGTAGTAAAGTATGGTGAAGCTAAGGTAGTAAAGTATGGGGTAGCTGAGGTAGTAAAGTATGATAGTAGCTGAGGTAGGAAAGTATGATAGTAGCTGAGGTAGTAAAGTATGGTGGTAGCTGAGGTAGTAAAGTATGATAGTAGCTGAGGTAGGAAAGTATGATAGTAGCTGAGGTAGTAAAGTATGGTGGTAGCTGAGGTAGTAAAGTATGGGGTAGCTGAGGTAGTAAAGTATGATAGTAGCTGAGGTAGTAAAGTATGGTGGTAGCTGAGGCAGTAAAGTATGATAGTAGCTGAGGTAGTAAAGTATGATGGTAGCTGAGGTAGTAAATTATGGGGTAGCTGAGGTAGGAAAGTATGGGGGTAGCTGAGGTAGTAAAGTATGATAGTAGCTGAGGTAGTAAAATATTATAGTAGCTTAGGTAGTAAAGTTTGGTGGTAGCTGAGGTAGTAAAGTGTGATAGTAGCTGAGGTAGTAAAGTATGGAGTAGCTGAGGTAGTAAAGTATGGAGTAGCTGAGGTAGGAAAGTATGGGGGTAGCTGAGGTAGGAAAGTATGATAGTAGCTGAGGTAGTAAAGTATGGTGGTAGCTGAGGTAGTAAAGTATGATAGTAGCTGAGGTAGTAAAGTATGGAGTAGCTGAGGTAGGAAAGTATGGGGGGAGCTGAGGTAGTAAAGTATGGAGATGGCAGCGGTAGTAAAGTATGGTGGTAGCTGAGGTAGTAAAATATTATAGTAGCTTAGGTAGTAAAGTTTGGTGGTAGCTGAGGTAGTAAAGTATGGGGGTAGCTGAGGTAGTAAAGTATGATAGTAGCTGAGGTAGTAAAGTATGGAGTAACTGAGGTAGTAAAGTATGGTGGTAGCTGAGGTAGGAAAGTATGGGGTAGCTGAGGTAGTCAGCAACTGTGGTATCTGAGGTAGCTAAGTATTTTAAAGATGGTAGGTCCTGATGTAGTTAAGTATGGTAAAAGCGTAGGTAGTTGAGGTAGTTAGGGTAGAGCATGATAACAAAGGTGACAGAGGTTGTTTGAGCATCTCTCCTGGGGAGAGAGTAGATGGCAATTCAAGTATCTATGCATTACAATAAAATAGTCGATACTGCCCCCTCCCAAAATAACTGTACAGTGTACAGCACAGTAGCACAAGGTTCCTTGTTCTGTAGACCAGCAGCACTTCAGTAGCAAGGCTCGTGTCACATGTAGCACATCCTCTATTACAGTCATCTAGGGAAATCAATATGGCTCCCGGATCTCATTCACCCCAGGGAGGCCCCAGAACTGTGTGATAGGCTTTGTAATGGGAAAGAACAGGGCAGAGATTGAGGCAGGATGAGAAAATGATGGAGAAGGTGTATGTGAGCGAGAGATAGAGTTAGATACCCGGCCAAGAGAAAAGGGAAGAGCGAGGTCTGGAGGGAGAAAAGACAAGAGAAGTACAACACAGGGATCAAAGCATTATCTTTAAACTTGTCACAAAGTTTGAAGTTTACAAACAACGTCCCTGATTTTTTTATCTGGAATTCTGCTGGAGTGACGTTGCTTTTCTCACACATTCACTGAATGGATAGCTAGAAACACAACACACAGATCTTGTTCATTATGTTGGGGCACATATAAAAGATCACATGATGATTCAGGTTGCCTGATGCAACAAGCAAACCAGCTTTTACTGACCAGCTTCATGAGACATGAGCTGCTTTGCCAGAAGAAGTGTTCTATGATGCTTTGGCAGTTTGACAGCTGAACTTTGCTGAACAGAATAATGTATAAAATTATAGCCTCACAGTTCAGACCTTGCAGTCTTCCTTACTCTACCTCACAGTTCAGATCTTGCAGTCTTTGGTAATCCACTACCTCACAGTTCAGACCTTGCAGTCTTCATTACTTTACCTCACATTTCAGACCGTGCGGTCATTGTTACTCCACTACCTCACAGTTCAGACCTTGCAGTCTTCATTACTCTACCTGACAGTTCAGACCTTGCCATTTTCATTACTCTACTTCACAGTTCAGACCTTGCAGTCTTCGTTACTTTACCTCACATTTCAGACCATCTTTATTACTCTACCTCACAGTTCAGACCTTGCAGTCTTTGTTAGTCTACTGCCTCACAGTTCATACCCTGCATTATTCAATACTCTACCTCACATTTCAGATCTTGCAGTCTTCATTACTCTACCTCAGCTAAAACTATTCAACAAGGGATTTAATAGCTTGAGTATATGCAGTTAGGCAGATGAACTCATGGTGCGATCGTTGCTACTGGGACAATTCAATGAGGCAGCTTAGCATGGTGCTGTATAGAGATGTCTCTCTATTGGATGTTTCTTTGCTGTTCCTATAGAGAGCAGACAGATAAACAAACATCCTGACACAAATGCAAATCAAACAGCTAGCTTAAAATTCAGATATTTGCACTCCCCACTCCCAACTCTACTTGTTGCTGAATTGATGCATAATGTACTTCAGGGAAAGCAGAGCGGCAGAATGGCAGCGTCTGTGAGACAGCCAATTTTACTGACATTGCCATTAGCAGCCGGCTACCCCCCCAACCCCCCCAGAGGTTCTGCCTCTCAGTTTTTTTTTACCTATCCTCAACCAAAGCTTACTTCTTCTGGCCAAGGAGATTGAACAAATGCAAGGCAGGATTTTCCTCTAGAATTCCTATTCGAATATATAGAGAGCGGGTCAGTTTAAAACCCTGCATTTCAAACTGGGTGTATGACCGAAGTGTACAGTCCACACCCAGCCCACTAGCAAAAGCCCTTTAACACTTAAAGCTGCGGCAAAATGCAACAGCTACTTTGGGAAACATGCTGTTGTTGATACTTGCAGACATTTTTCTAAGACAGTTATCTTTCCCTATGACGCACATCACTGCCAGACCCTGCTAGTTTTCCAGTGCCAGTGGCCGTAGAAAGTGAGCTCTAATTCTGTAAAGCCAGGGAAGCTTACGAGTGCCAAGCCAAAAGCTAACGATAGTTAAAAAAAAATGCCACTCAGTGCTGGGGGAAAGTGGTGCCTGAGGAAAGCAGCATTCAGTAAACCCCAGCTGTGGAAAGCTTCCCATGGTGAAAACAGCTGACAGACAGGTAAGAAAGTGCCCCTCTGGAAGTGCCATGGCTAAAACCTAAACCATAGCTGATCGGGTCATTTCTACATCTCTCTTTGCACTGGGAGGAGACCAGCACTCCCCTAGAATAATTACAGGGCTCTTCTTATAGGGCTATACACAATGCTAGGCTATGCCAATGCTGTGCAGCTCCTTTGGGCCTTCACTGTGCCATAAACCAGCCAATAAAGGCAGAGCTCATCTTTTCTCATCATTTTTTCAGTCTTTAAGCCCACTATAAAAAGATAATCAGCGTGTTTCATTCTGAGGCAAACTAACAGGGTTGTAATTGGGTTCGGACATCGCATCTGAGCATTTTTCCCCTCAACCAAAGTCAATACTCAACTTAGAAAACATGTAAAGTTAATACGCCAATGCAAATAAACTGAATGATTGACATTTGTGCCCAGTGTTTTCATGCCAACTGAGTATGACGTCTGAGCTCAGTGTATTTTTGTGTGCCAGAGAAAAAGTTACAGTTTACAGCCTATCCTTTTAGAACAGTGTGGATTTGCAGGGAAGCTAAGAGTGAAGCTAATCTGCATTGCTGAAGAGTCATTAGCGCTGTCTCTCACAGTGTTACTATTTTCTGCCCTCTCCTCACAGCACTATTCCTTGCCGTAAACTACACTCCGGGATTGAAGTACACCCATGATTATAGTTGCACTTTCTCAGCCTTTCCCATCTTGGTTAAACCGCAACGCTCCCAGCACAGCATGCCGTTCGCCGCAAATCCCACTTCAAAACACAGCGAACAAATAACAGGACAGCGGTGTATGGCGCTGATAATAATCGTCGGAGCTGACCCTGATTCCAGGCCCGCGGTGGTGTGTGCTGCAGCGTAAAGCCACAAAATTGCTCTCCTGCAACACCCATTCTCCTGCCTACGCAGTGTGAAGAGGGAGGAGGGGTTCAGGAGCTAGAACTTATTAATGCCTGGAGAAAGTGCCGGAAAGGAGGGAGAGGGCACAAAAAGCCACGGATGAGGTGAGGCTGTGGCTCAGGATGCAGAAAGAAGGAGGGAGGAACAGGACTATAGTCCACCAAAGCAAAGATACCACAGCAACCACACAGCAACACCATAGAAACCACCTAGCAATGACTTGAAACAAAAAGACTTCATAGCAACCACCTGGAATATCATAGTAACCACCAAACTAAAACAGTGCTCCCGTAGTGACTAAACAACTCCATAGCAACAGCCTAGCAACTGCCTCACTGAAAGTGCTAATCACTTGGGTTATGCAACTGTTCTACATACACATGCGCTCATTTGAAAGGTGTCACCAAAGTTCTGACTGGCAGCGTAAGTGGAAAGTATTGGGGACAGTGTGTGTGTGTGTGTGTGTGTGTGGTGCATGTCTGGGAGTGTCAGAGGGATGAGCAGGCAGCAGTGTTAGGAGCGTGTAATTGCCCCTGGTTGAATAGAGGTGGTCCAGTGCCCTGGGGCACAGTGACAGCCGCCCTCTCCACCCCTCCGCCTCTGCGGCCTGTAATTCAGAAATGAAACCTTATCCCTCCATTCCCTTTCTCTACCCTGCCTCCCCCCACACCCCGCTGCTCTCCCTTTTTGGCCTCCTCTCTCTCTGAAGCAAGCTGTTCCCTTGCCTGACATTGCTTCCTCTGCAAAAAACATGCAGTGCAAACACAGCTAAGACAAGGCCACCCCTCCCTCTCACACATTCAGGAGCAAAAAAGGGCAGCGTTCGTCAGCCAGAAACCCACCAGAGACGCAGCAGAGAGCAGCATCCAGCTGCGCATCACGCATCACACGTACATGACACACCGCCGGTTTATGTAGTTATCAACTGATCCCTTTGTTCCTCTTTGGAAAGCAGGACCACATGACTGCAGCCACATGCCGACCTTGACAGATTCCAAGCGAAAGCGTGAACACGCACAACAATGGCTGCAGATTAGGATTCACCGTCGCCTCTGTCTCTCGTTAACAATGCTTTGTGTATTAATTTGCTCTTGAGTGATTTTCAATTATATCGAGTACACATAATATTACGCCCATTACTGAAAACAAGGGACTTATGCTGGGCAAATATGTACAAATGGAATGGCAGTGTAACAGAGGAAATGCAATGGAATGACATTGTGTCTAATTAAACAACAAATAATGGATGCTGGCAAAAGGACAGGTACACAAAAGGACACGCAGTTCGGTTTACGCCACGGTTTGGACCTCAAGGTACGATACAACGAGGAGAAAAAAGCAACAGGAGTCCATAGGCATGAGTCGAACCTAGATTTCTTCTCATTTATTTAGTTTCAGCAGACGACCGTGCAAGTTCAAGGTTTTTTTTTTAATACCTAGTGTTGTATAGCGCCCCCCTGAGGCAGCTGGTCCAGCCCCGTAGTGTGTAAACAAAAGCATGTTGGATGTGTTTCCATCTAGTAGTAATCGCTAGATGGAAAACAACATAATAGTAACCACCTAGGATACCAATGCAATGCCATGGCTACTATTTCACATATCCTAGCAACCATGTAGCAACACCATAGCAACCACATAGCCAAAAAACCCTAGTTTTACCCTACTGACCATGTTGCAACAGCCTAGCAACTGCCTAGAAGTGGAAACCACTAAAGCTCCAGAACACTTTTCTAGTCAAAAATGCTTTCGTCTATCTTACAACCAGTTTAATAAGTGTCCCCAAAGTTATGACTGGCAGCGTAAGGTGAAAAGTATATGGGAAATAGTCTGTGTGTGTGTGTGTGTGTGTGTGTGTGTGTTTGTGTGTGTGTGTGTGTTTCTGTAACAGCATTTTTAATTCATTTAAACAAAAAAAAAGTTACAGTTTGTTCCACCTGGTACGTTATAGCGCCCCCTTGAGGTAGTCGGTACAGCCCATAATGTGTAAAAGTTGTCCTGTTGGATGTGTTTCCACTTAACAACATAGGTGCAACCTCCTAGGATACCACAGCAACCACCGAGCAACACCTTAGCAACTACCTCAAAAATCCTAACAACCACCATAGCAAAACACCCTTGTTTTATCTTAGTGACTGCATAGCAACAGCCTAGCAACTGCCTGGAAGTGGGAACCACATAAGCTGCACATCTGCACATCTACTGTATATGCCTATGCAAATGTATGTACGTGTGTGTGTGCGTGTGTGTGTGTGTGTGTGTGAATTTGTGAGAGTGTGTGTGTGCATGATCCATGTTTACGTGGGAAAAAATGTAATTATCACCTCTGTGGGAGCTTGCTGTGTTGATTAACTGTTTGTAGATGCCGTGTTTCTGTGAAGCTGCACGACTCCACGACGCCGGTATCAATAAAACGCATGGCACACCTACTGTATCTCACGTTAGCTCAGCTTTATATGCCATCTCTTGTACTTTAACGTATCGCAAGGCAGCTTTACATAAATAGTGTGTTAACAGCAAACACACTGTATAAATCCTAACCCGAGCCCTAACCGACAAAAGAATAGGAACACAATGAGAAATCCGATGTGAACATAGATTTACACTCCCTGAGCTCTTTATTAACACAGGGTAGGGCTTGCTTTGCTCTCTAAGCAGCCTTTTCTCACTGTATTTTGGAAAAACAAATCCTTCAAGGCTCTACAGACAACACTTCTGTCTACATAGATATTTACAACCCCGTTATTCTGCCTCAGAATAAAAACGTGCTGTTTTTTGCTTTAGTAGAGCTTTACTATCAGCTTTTATTGGCTAGTTTACGGCACAAGTTTCCACACTGTCACAAAAGTACTGTTACTACTCCCAAATTACTCTTGACAAATGACAAATGATGTCCTCTCAATGTGTCCTCTCAGTGCAATGTGCAGTGAGCCGGTTTACTTGTTAGCCTTGCCCCCACTCGCTTCCCCAGGTTCAGCTTTCTGGAGTATTACCTTATAATCTTTGTGATTTCCCGCCTGATGGGAATTTTCCTCCAGTTTGGTTCAGCTGTGGTAGACCTGTTTGTTTTCGAGGAAGTGATAAAAGTTACTTGGCTAGCATTAGCTTTTAGCCTACTGTGGGTCCCTGTGTGCCAGTGTTAGAAGTTCACACTATTTCATTTCCATGTACCAAATAATGTCCCCTTATTCAACTACACTCTTTGTCTCTTTGACAAAAGTATTGGGACACCTGCTCTATCACTATTTCTTCTGAAATCACCCAAAGGTATTTTAAAAAAGCCGTTATCTTGCTTTTGCTGGAGTAACTCTCTATACTGTCCATGGAAGAAAGCCTTCTGCTAGATTTTGGAGCATTGTTGAGGATTTGATTGAATTCACCACACCTCATCCCCATCTGTGTCAGCAATGGATGCAACTCACTGTAAAACAGCTAAATGCATTCATTAGAAGGGGTGTCCACAAACATTTGGGCATGTGAAGGAGTTATGCGGCTCTCTTGTGACAGTGACAGTAAGTAAGCACAGTGAACAGGATAATAAACCCGGACCTCTATGTCTCTCTCTCTCTACAGCACTCCTGTGTTTCTCCTCTAGGGGCCTGCAGTGCTTGAGTCACTGTCTGGCACCTGTTCCCCTGTGTGTGCTAATGTCCACACCTTCTGCTCTGTACACAGCTCCGGGCCTGCCCTACCTCTCTCTCTCTCTCCTCTAGCTCCTACACAGACACACACACACACATGCACCCACTCACACTGACAACCCACCGGCAACATTTCACACACACAGCGGCATCTGTGCTAATACACAGACACACACACACACACACACACGCATACACACAAAGCCCATCAAAAAACACAGCCACAGTGCTACGGCAATGGCCAAACAATGCCTGTGGTTATTTATTGTGTTCGAGACAGAACGACCCTCTGTTGCCCTGCGTCCGGCAAAAAAACGGAACAGCATATCAAAACACTTCCGAATGAAATATGGACCAAAAAAAAAAAAAAAATCCGGACAGAGGGAAAATAAATGGTAAACTTCATGGCTGTCGGAATACAGAAGCAAAAGCTTGAGAGATTCAAGCCTGGCTTTGAGAAGATGAAGACGGGAAAAAAGCCCTGTCTTCTGAAAGCAGTAGAGGATCATGTTGAGGAAGATGTATCTTCACGACTATTGTCATTTACATGTCACAGGCTTTTTAGAACTTTGAGGGCTGCTCAGAACAAAGCAGTGGTGAGCTGTTTGACATGTCAATGCATTGACTGGCACATTTAAATGGAGAAATGTCCCATTAGGGGGAGCATAAACAAGACAGCAGAAGGATAAATATGCCTTCAGGCCTTGTGTTACCTTGTGCTTCGCTCCTCGTACGACTCCACTTTGACAGACTCCGTCTACTCCGCTACATCTGGGGCCTTGCTTTGCAAGCTGGAGCCAAATCAGAGCTGTCATTCATTCCTCATCACAGCCCTCACTCTTCAAACCTGAAGAAGGTCTTTGTGCTGGGAGGGATTAGGCTGCACGTTAGCAGTTCAAAGGAAGTCCTGGGTATATTTCCCCTGTTATTTGAAAGCTGGGGGGAAACGTTTTCTAACAATATTCACTTAACTAAGAGCCGCCCAGGGCTCGAGATTCGGTACGAGTCACCTCAGTCAGCACTGTGCCTGGAAGTGGTGCTGCTCCAATACTCTAAAGCATGGGCCAAATTTCTTCATGCCGGCATCCTGAATCACGTATCTTGCCACCAGTGGGGTTTCTAGCAAGCCTGTGGTCAAGCCTGGATAAGAGGGTGGGGTAGGGCCCTGTGCTTGAGTTCCAAACTCAGCTGCATAAACAACAGCCTGTATAACATATAGGGTTAGATGTCTGTAGGCTGAAAAGGCAGAGATACTCTATATGGACAAAAGTATTGGGACACCTACTCATTCAAGAAGAAGGGAAGAAGGCAAGTTGGAAGATCACTACCCCATCCTCATCCTCATCCCTAACTCACCATCGTACCGAAGAACACACACACAGCTCAATGCAGGGGGCTTTATCCGCCTCTAGTCTACACCTGGCATTAGGCAGCATGGTGCAGCAATAGGTTCCTGTTCATCTGCTCCAGAGAGTCCTATTCTATTGGCAATACTTCTCTACAGGGACTAGACAAGCTGTGCATGCACTTTTGCACATCTGTGTCAGCAATGGGTGCAACTTAAAGTAGCTGAATACTTTCATTAGAAGGGGTGTCCACAAATATTTGGACATAAGGTGTATTTTAATGTGTTGGTTTGTGGCAATTATCACAAATAAAAACAGGCTTAAAATAGTTAAAATAGTTTTTTTTAAATGTTAGTGTTTACATGCTACGTCAAAGTCTTATTTCAAAAAAGGAATGTTTGGATAAAAGCCTAAACAGTTTAAAGTCAGTGTGAATCAGAAATCAGAATGCAGTTTGCTTCCTTTCTGCAATGTGTTTCCAAGCGAAACAGGACATGCAGGTGGAAATTCATTCCATTGGAATTTGATTAGATCGACATGGAGTCACAGAGCCAGATGCTTGCCTGCAGTCAACCATGGAGGAGCACTTACCTCCTGCAACACCTCATCAGCACCTGCACTGGATGAGGGCGAAGAAATCCTGGTAGAACAGAAGGTGCAGGAGGAGTTTGAACCAGGAGCACAGCTGTGAACGGAGGTATTGAGTGGTACTTGCTGTCACTGATATTTGGGGGCGGTGGAAGGAGGAGGGAAAACATGCTATGGTAAATTTCCCCTGCCCCTGGCACACGGTGACGTAGGCGTGTCAGGTGGCTGATTGGGTGTTGCTAGGTGGTTGCTGTGGTACCCATTTTGTTGGAACGGTGTTAATATCTCCGGACACTGCAGAATGAGATCTTCTCTCTTTATGAAAACTTTCCCTGTTGCAGCCTGGCTTCACATTCATTCACAGCACAAATGTGCTGTAGACACGTAAGACGTAAATGTAAGGGTGTGGGAGAAGAGCAGTGTCCACCTGATGTATGATCACATCCCTGAACCAATTGTAAACACTTATTATAGTGTATAGATTTTTGACCATATCTTTTTTTTCACCCAATTACCCAAACCATACATATTCTCCCCATCACATGCAAAGCAACCAACACCAGGAGGGTGAAGACACACAGCTCCTCTGACAGCAGCCTCTTTTTCAGAACTGCCGCCGATGCAACGTCACCGGACAACCAACGCGCTCGGAGGAAAGAACCGTGTAGCCGGCTCGGATGCATCGGCCAGCAGGCACAAGTGCCGGCCAGCATTGCACTGGAGTGGTGTGAGGAGAAGTGCCATCTCCCTACCCTGGAGAGAGCAAGGCCAATTGCACTCTTTCAATTGGGCCCTGGCCATAGTGACAGCGCCTTATTCTGCTGGACTCACCCATGACCTGAAACACCAAGGGTTAAATTAGCTACATACATTGTTTAGAGAGAAAACTTGCAAATTGGTCAGATTTGGTCAGAACACAACAGGAGGGTTAAACCAACAGCCTAGAACAAGACAGAACTTCTAATGGTTGAACATTTTAGCTAAGTAAGTGTCTCTGCTTGAGCTGGTTGCAAAAACACTGCAGAGGGATGCGGCACAGCTTCGCTTTAGTTCCACAAAGCCTAATTAATCATTCTTGTCCACATCAAGAGATGAGAGATTAAATCAGAGGCCAGCACGTGTCCTCGCTTAGCGGAGGTTATCTCGGTGGCTGTGTAGCGGCTGCTTCAATCAGTCAATGGAACCAAAAGCCCTTTGAAATCGTACAGAGAGTATGTCGAAGTCTCTGGCACAAGTCTGACTCTGAGGAGTTATGGTCTGGGTCTCCAGCTCTGCACTGTGCCTCCGATACACCAAAATGTGGATTTCTTTAGGCCTGCATCCTGAGTACAATCCAGACCAGTTGCTATACTTCGCAAAGTCAGTTTGGTGAGTCTGGCTTCTAGCGTGAGCTACAATAGGGTGGCGTAGTCATGCCTGGATGTGTGGGTAAACATATCCAGGGAAGCAATATGTGACTAATACTGATTATACACACCTTTATTCCCCATATCTCCTCCACCACAAGTGGAACAGAACACATGAGAGAGAGAGAGTGTGTGTGTTGCACCTTTTTTTTTTGCCCAGTGCCACTTTGAATTCAGCGTAGTGTGAAGAAAAAAACTAAAGAAAACACACTCACTGAAGCCGTGATGCTACATGAATATACAAGCCACCAACCTGGCCGCTATTGGTTGTGGGGATGAGGGATCTAACGCAACAAGGTGCTTTGAAGTGGCGTGACTAACTCTGATTTTCCGTCCTCGCTTCCTCTGTTGGAATGCCACACACTGGGATTTGCCGCGATTAGATCACCAAAGGCCCAATGATGCGCTGCGCCACCAGATAACAATCAAAGTCTGGCCGCTTTACATAGCCTCCTCTCAATACACAGAAACACAGGATCAGCAGCAACACAAACAAACAAAATATCGTCTTCCGCAGCTGTGGAATATTAATCAGCGTGATTTTTGGCTATCTGGACAAAAATATTGGGACACCTGAACATTTACTGTTTCTTTCGGGGAGCAAAAAAAGAGTTTATCCTGCATTGGTGTAACTATCTCTACACTCCAGGGAAGAAGGCTTATCTTAGGATTGCTGTGAGGATTTGATTGGGATTAGGGACAAGAGTGTTAGTAAGGTCAGAATGTTGGATGATCACCACCTCACCTCATCCCCAACTTCCCAACTCATCTCAAAAGTATTAGATGGAGCATCATCTCTCATGAGCCGGCGACGTGATCATGGGTACCCAAGGCCTATAAGGCTCATTGATGTGATCCGAGAAGGTTCAACTTCAAAACTTACAGGACGTAGACCGCTAATGTCTATGTGCCAGATACCACAGAGCACCTTCAGCGGTCTTGTGGTTTTGCAGCACAAGACTTTATAAAGTTCCACATAATGTAGAACCAAGAACCTACAACTTCCAAAACCATTTAAGAACCTTTATAGGAGTATAACGGATGTGTAAGAAGCTGAGCTTAAAGGACAGGGAATAAAAGTGTCTGCCCAGAGTTTCTGCAGAGCTCAGTCAATCAAAACAGTTTCAATCCCGGCAGGCTGTCTGAGAGGCCGGCTGGTGGCCCAGTCCATGATCTCTGCTGTGAGTGACAGTGAAACTGCAGGGAGATGGGTTCTTAGGTGTGTGTGAGTTGAGTGCCACTACTCTGAGTGTTCGCTCTGCTCCTGCTGAGTGGAAAGCAGGAGGCTGATGGTGCGAAACTGACAGGCCTCTCATCTGTAACATCTGTAAGTGAGTGCAACATCTGGAGCCTGGCTACCTGATAACTCTATGGCGTCCCACTGAGCACACAACTGTACCTTACCATGAGGAACACTCCACATTCAGATCACGTGTTAAAAAAAGTGAGTATCAAATAAGTAGCAGTTATCTATCAACGTGTGGCTGAATTTCATGACAGGAAATGGTATCTTAAGTATTATAAATGGAAGTGAGATCCTCACAATCTGGTGTAAATTACGCTCAAAATGACACTATTAAAATAATAATAAGATCATTTACTCTCTTTCTAGATATGTTTGCTTACATCATTTGCATTGATTTCACCTGCATTGTAGTTTCCACACTAGTTTCTTACCCACTAGTTAAGTCTCCTACTACATAACAATGCCATCCACTAGTTAGATCTTCTTACAACTAGTTAAGGCTCCTTAACTTAACTTCCAACTAGTTAAGTCTCCTACTACATAATAATGCCATCCACTAGTTAGATCTTTTTACAACTAGTTAAGTCTCATTAACTTAACTTCCCACTAGTTAAGTCTCCTACTACACAATGATGCCATCCACTAGTTAGATCTTTTTACAACTAGTTAAGTCTCCTTAACTTAACTTCCCACTAGTTACATCTCCTTAACTTAACTCCCCACTAGTTAAGTCTCCCACTACACAACGATGCCATCCACTAGTTAGATCTTCTTCCAACTAGTTAAGTCTCCTACTACACAATAATGACATCCACTAGTTAGATCTTCTTCCAACTAGTTAAGTCTCCTACTACACAACGATGCCATCCATGAGTTAGATCTTCTTCCCACTAGTTAAGTCTCCTACTACACAATAATGACATCCACGAGTTAGATCTTCTTCCCACTAGTTAAGTCTCCTACTACAAACAATTTAGGAACCTTTTTAGGACAATAACAGATGTATAAGAAGCTAAGCTACAAATCAAAACAGTTTCAATCCCAGCAGGCTGTCTGAGAGGCCGACTGGTGGCCCATTAGTTACGTCTCCCTACTACACTATGATGCCATCCACTAGTTAGATCCTCCACCCACTAGTTTCACACCCACTAGTTTAGTCTCCTGTCACACAATGACGCCACCCACTAGCTACATTTCCCACCTCCTACTTAGTCCCTTTTCACTAGCTAATTCCTACCCACTAGTTATATTTCCCACCTACTAGGTTTCCACCTACTGGTTAGTTCCCACTCACTAATTTAGTCTCCTATTACACAATCAGATCACTAATCAGATCTTCCACCTACTAGTAGTACTAGTTTATGGTAAAGGTGCAAGTGGCAGTAAGCACACACATACCCAGAGCGGAGGGCAGCCAACTCCAGCACCCAGGGAGAACAGAGGGTGAAGGGCCTTGCTCAAGGGCCCATCAGTGGCAGCTTGCCGAGCCTGGGTATCAAACCCACAACCTTGTCATCAATAGCCCGGAGCTCCAACTGCTGAGCCACCACTGCCCTATTAGTGTCCTATTACACAATGATGCCATCTACTAGTTAGATCTGCCACCACAGGTAGTTCCCACCCTCTATTCAGGTCTCCTATTACCAAAGGCTTTCATCAAGGTGGGAGGGTGATGGCTGGCATGTTTTTCTTACCCAAATTGCCGAACATCAAAAACTTACACTGCTCTTAGCACAATATCTCTGGAGAGCTGTTATGCTAGCTAATATGACCCCCAGACAGGGGAAAGGGCAGGCCCGGCTATCCACCCACAAGGACAAGCCCAGTTATGCTCATATGGACTCCCTACCACAGATGGCTGTCATACCGCAGGCACACCTACTTGCAATCTCTCAGCGTCAGAGGACCTTGAGATCCATGCATTAGAAAATACCAGTACACTTAAAGCCAGTCGCGAATTTCCAATAAAACTCTCCACTCTGTAGTGGTTTAAATGATTTGCCAGGTTGTATTACGTACAGCATGGTCTTACTCAGCTTCAAGAAAATATTCAAAAGAGATAAGGACATTAAGGCCAGAGATACGGCAGTCATTATACAGTCCTGGCATAAACACTTGAGATTCTTCATTTAAATGCAGAAACATGAATTCATTTACAGGATTATGAAGAAAAAAGAATAAGCAATACCATGGCGGGTTGACTAAATCAAGCCAGAAGAATGGAGTCTAGAGATGTGTCTATTAATTATCATCATTGGAAGGTCGCTCTTATCACTAACACTGGAGCGCAAATGAAAGAGAAAAGCTATTAGCCAGCATTTCGTTAGAGCAATTCAGTGTGCAGGAAGCAATCAATAGGATCGAGATAGAAGAAAGGAGAGGGAATGTTTGCAAAGTGTGAGACGATGCAAAGTGGAAAAATATAAGCAAGTACATAAACTACAGAAGTGAGGAACAGACATAAATGAGACACAAATGACGTTTGGGGGTTTTGAAGCTGTTGCATGTTGGAGAGAGAGAGAGAGAAAGAAAGGGAGAGAGAGGATAAGAGAGAGAAAGAGAAAGTTTTGAGATGTAAAAGAACTCTAAGGTGTTTGCCGCCGAAGTCAATCACATTTCATAGTGTGTTTACTAGCGGCAGCCTGAGGTCCCAGCAGTTAAGGAAGATACAGGCACTCACACAGAAGTTAGAACATAATCCAGGAGCTCAGAACATCAAAATATGGCACAACAAAGACAATCCAACTTGTGCTTACAGTGTTTTCCCACTGTAAATTGAAAGTCAGGCCAACTTAAGATGATTAAGTAACTGAATACATTTTCTACTTCTGCAGCTCAGTTTGGTCAACGATACACAGTCATGACTCTCTACCTAATAGCCACCCTTGGCTCGGATGATGCTAGCTAGACGTTGGCAGGGACTGAATAGTATGACCACCTCTGGTTTGGAATGAACTCGGGCCCGAAACATCACAGATGCCACATAAAGGAGAACTAAGAATTATGGAACTCGTCTTCAGCTCCAATAGAAAGCAAAGTTCCATCAAATTACAGAAATACACAATTACCAAATGGACTAGCCCATCATGTTATTTGTCAAGACTCCTAACCCCTAGATCATTTATTTTAATTCTAATTTTACCTCATTTTATACGCAGTAAGTCCAATTACCCAATCCACTTTCATGTGAACCCCGCCACCACCACCCCCCATTCACTAGCAATGGTAAAAAGAGTTAGAAATACTCTTGAGAATAAAGCAAGTCACGAAAAACTATACAGTTACTATATCCTTTTAAAATTGGCCCAAATATCCATTTCTTTACAGTAAATCTACTAAGAATTATGGAACTCGTCCTCAGCTCCAATGGAAGGCAAAGAGTTTCATCAAATTACGGAAAGACACATTCAGCAGATGGGCAAGCCCGTCATGCTAATAAGAGTAATTTGGCAAGAGTCCAGACTCCTAAATGAAGATGCATTCTATTTTTATTAATACATATTGTTTTCAGATCATTTATTTGTAATTATACCTAATTTTATACCCAATTATATACCCCCCCCCCCCCCCCCTCACTAGCAATGATAAAAGAGTTAGGAATACTTGGGGATAAAGCAAGTCAAGAGAAACTCAGTTATCAGTTACTATATAATTCTAAAGGTGGCCCGAATTATGGAACTCATATTCAGCTTCAAAAAAGTTCCATCAAATTACAGAAAGACACATTTACCAGAGAAGAAGCAACAGAACCGACAGCATGTGCTCCCGGGGCCTCAGAATGTCCTCTCACGCTCACAAATGCAACTAAATTAGACACTGGGTCTGCTGCTTAACTAATATTAGGCCAATTCAACCAATCCTGGTCAATCCACAGAGGTTAATGTGTTATAGAACCAAACAACCATTTCATTCTATCAGTTAATTAGCTCATTATTTTTGTTGCAATTTATCCAGTGATCAAAAGGCAATTAAGAACTGGTAGACTAGATAGCATAATTACTGTCTGTCCCTCAGGCCTGACTACTTGACGAATGCATCAGCAACCGGGTAAAACTGGCCTGTTTTAAAATGAACATAAAATGAAGTGCGGTTTTAATTAAGTTTCTTTTCAATCAATTTTCTTTGTTCAGTTGCTTTGCATTTCAAGTTGTGTTCACAGAAGCTGACAATCAGTCTGACAATGCTTGGAAATGATCAATAAGGCACATGTGAGTATCTCGCTGGCCTTTGACTGCAGAGATAGTGGCGAGTGGAGATAAGTGGTAGAAACGGCTTTGTACTGTTAGTAGATAATGTGTAATATGGGCAAAAGTAAGACCCACTGAAGCCTACTAGCATGACTTCACATCTATATTTTACTGTTTTCTGTTTCATGTTTTTCACTTTTTTCCAAAATTCTGGATTTCACTGAATTTAGCTCTGCTTCTGGAATGAACAGTGTGCTGTATAGTTCTCAGTTTGCAGTCCTCTGTGTCTTTAAACATTAAAGACCTTCGTTTTGTACCATTGTGGGCAAAATTACATTGTTTGTGGAACCAAGAGGTACCTGTACAGTACCACTTTCCTCCTACCATGTGTTGATGTACGACAATGGCGTATTTGGATATTGGTGTATAGTGTTTAGTGGGTAGCAAGTTCGTAATGACACAGTCCTCAATGAGGCAAACTGGGGTTTGATTCCCAAATGGGCAAGCCCACCATGCTACACCAATAAGACTCATTGGGCAAGACTCCTAATTTTTTCATTTCAATGTGCCCAAGTGTGGAAACATGGAAACAGCTATTAATTTAAATGTTCTTGTTAATATATATATATATATATATATATATATATATATATATATATATATATATATTACTAAATTGACATTTACATGCCTGTCTTGTTTTTTTTAATTATTTATTGTAATTTTACCCCAATTCTCTACCCAATTCGAAAGACCAATTACCCAATCGCCTTTCTTGTAAACTCCCCCTAACACTATAAATGCCCCCAACACCAGGAGGATGAAGACTACTACATGTCTCCTCCGACACATGTGAAGCCAGCCACTACCTGCCACTGAACTGCCAGCCAGCACGTTTTCGATACAACAGCCAATAGACGCCTGTGCTGACCAGCATCACACTAGGGAGAGAGTAAGCAAGGCCGATTGTGCTCTTTCTGACTCTGGCTGCTGATGGCAAGCAACATGCCCCAGGTTCAAAACAGCAATCCTTGGATCATAGTGGCAGCGGCTTAGTCCACTAGACCACTCAAAGACCCTTTATTTTTTTCTACCATTATCACAAAGAGTTAGTGACATCATCTGACCCTTTGTAGCAGCCAGGAATAAAAAAGGCAAGTTCTGACATTCTTTGGCTTTGTTTATTTGTTGCTTTTGTCACATTAGACAGGGTCCGTCAAGCTCAATCCCACCCACCCACTCCCGCCCCCCAAACCATCATGCAAAATAGGTCGAGAAAATGTTTACACTAATAGTGCAAAGAAAATGTTGCTTAAAACTGTCAAGAACTGTGTTCATTTTAGGTTTAGTTTAATACCTCATCACATAGCACCCTGTTATGCTTCACTGTGAATCTGGCTCCCATATCTGAATATTTATAAGGGTACGAATAACTTTATGCCAGACGTGGGAAAATGTGTTTTGAGGGATGAAAATATCTTTAAAGTTTTGGATTTAAAAAAAAAAAGAAAAATGGCTCTTAATGGATCGTTCGAGATTACAGAGTGAAAACAATGTCTGACTCTAATATATATTTATTTATTTTATATAACAAACTATACATTATACACTCACAAGCGATGCACATGTAGAAGGTGTTCAACAGAGTAAACATCTGTGTGAGCAGTACAGACACAAAAAGGGTGCTTTGAAAAAAAAAAACCCTCACTACACTCTATACTCTGCTTTTTCCTCACAGCTATTGACTTTTTTTTCGTTCTCAGAGGAGAAATGGCGGTGTTTGGTATGAGTGTCCTCCTCTCCAATGGTTTATAGCCTTAAGCAAGCCATTTGGTCTCCCTGGCACCCAGCAGAGACACAGACTTCATCAGATGTTGTGACCTTGTACTCGCCAGCCTCTAATGAATGCCCTTATGACCTAGCATCACACATCACTACCAAAATGAGTCCGGCTCACGCGTTTCCAACCACTCAGACGGCACATCACACACGATTTCCTGTTCTCTTGGGAACACTGACAGACATATAAATAACAAATGAGCAAGCCCTTCTGAGAGCCATTTGCATATTTACTCTACTGACTACTACCCATAGACCTCTGCAGTTCTACAGTACTGGCCTGTTACGTGTCTGCTGATATTTGCTATATACTAAACTATATATGCATATCATTGCTGTCAGATTACCAAACCTTGTATCTCATACATAAGAGTTTATATCGTCACTGTCACACACGTGCAAATCTCCTAAATGGTTGCTGTGATACCTAAACGCTTCCACTTTTCAATATTAACACTCTGACAACTGACTTGTTGTTGGAATGGTGGCGTCTTATTACAGTATCATGCTGGAGTGCATGCATAGGTACTGGATTTTATATACCAGTAGCAATGAAACTGATTGAAACATCTGAACTCAATGAATAAGTGGTGTCCAAATACTTTTGTCAAAAAGTCTAAAAGTAAAAATGGAGAGAGTGGACAAATTTTTTTTAGGGATAGTGATAATAACAGTGATATCGATTTGGTAATTACAGCTCTGTTCAAAAGTTTGGGCACCCCTGCTGAAATTATTTTTTTAAGTGAAAATAATGTGACAAATCTTTTCAGGTAACAAACGTAAATATGGCATTTATCTGTAAAATTTTGAACACAATGCAAACAATGTCTGTTTTAAGCTTGCACCGATCAGCCATAACATTAAAATCATCATATTTGCCAGATACTGTGTATGTCCCCAGCATGCCATTAAAACACTTCTGAACAATCAATGCATTGACTCCACAACAGCTCTGAAGGTGTCCTGTGGTATTTGGCACCAAAGCGTTAACAGCAGATCCTGTAAGTCCTGTATATTGTGGGGCCTCCATGGATCGTATCGGTTGTCATCGGTTGCTCATGTCGCCTTGAAGCATTTTTTGGTACGTACCAACCACTGCTTACTGGGAACACCTCACAAGACCTGCCTGATTTTTTGGAGGTGTTTGGTCCAAATTGTCCAAATGGCTCATATTCTTATGCTTGCTCAATTTTTCCAATCTTCACAACTTCAAGAACTGACTGTTCACTTGATCCCACCCCATTAGAGGAACCACTGTAACACGATAATCAATGCAATTTACTTCACCTGGCTCAGAAAAATCAAATGTGGCCCACCTGGCCAAAATGTCATGTATCTTTGTGGGTTCCTGACCCCCACTTTGAGATTCATGGCTATAGAGAATTGGTTGGAAAGCGTGGAAAATCAACAAAACGCATAACTTGATCAGCACAGGCCAGAATTAGCAAAGTATCAACTGCACATTTAAAAACATGGACGTTCCTCTCTGTTCCAGCAGTCTAAGTAACGCATCTTCCACTTACGAATCAATTGAAATCTTAGCATTCCCATTTCCAAGAGAATGTGTCCGCTTGTTTCAATGAGCTACGAGGGTAAATAATGAAATACAATTTACCACAAGGGTCCTAAGAGGGTGTGTTATTGTGTCATGCGAGGGTTGGCTTCTCCTCATCACAATGGTGGTGGAGATTTACTTGTCTAAGCCGTCCGAAGTGGCCTTGTGCTTGAGTACTGCTGATTACGTGAAGAGCTCTCAAACCCGTGTCAACAGGCCAGCCTTCCTCCACGCTCTCGGGTCACACACCTCCCTCACACTCCTGCACACATATGCCATGGCCTTGCACAGCCTGCGCCAAAACAAACCTCCGTGCAGCACCTCTCAGAAGATCTGTTTGCCATGCCGGAGCCTGTTAAACGAACAGCAACAGATGCTAATGCAGCACTTTGGCTGTGGGGTAAAGTGTGCAAGAATATGGGAATAGGAGTTTGGCAGGTTTCCCTGACTACAGGTGCCATGGAAACTAGATACCTGGTGACATATGCATGTGTATGTCTTGTAAGATTCTTCTCACACAACTCCCCCACCAATCTTTTTTCTGTAGCACTTTGCTCATGCAACACGAGGAACACTTAAATCCGCTTTGATCTTGGACATCGCTCTCTTTGATCAAACCAAAATGTTATTTTGGAGCACAGCCACACTTGAAAACCTTGACATCTAAGCAACATAATTAGGCTTCAAGTAGCATCATAAATGGAAACATCATTCTATGAAAAGAGCGCACACTGCTGCGTGAAGGGAGTGTTTGTTAATTAAAGTCGGAGTCTGTAAAATATTGCCCCAAAATGCCGACGAGTCGTCTGTCGATTTCAGAACCCCACAGACCCAACCTGCAGCTCCCTCTGACTCCTCTCTTGGCATCATCATGCTTCATGATCTCCTATCCTGATGCAATCTGCAGAAAGACTAAAGTGCACATGAAAAGTAGGCCACTGCTTTACATGCATGCTAGCTCTACACTTCTTGCCAGGCGACGATCCTTACTGTAGCATCTGGGACGCTAGCTGGACAGCATATATCATAGTGATGTGCATTGGTTTTTCTGAAATGCAGTGCTCCCAGACAAAGTAAACCGACAAAGTAAAAAGGCACCTAAGGCTTACGGATGTGATCCATGGAGGCCCCACCTCACAACTTACAGGACTTAAAGGATCTGCTGCGAACATCTTGGTGCCAGATACCACAGGACACTTTTAGGGGTCTTGTGGAGTCCCCATGCATGAAATGGTCAGCACAAAGGTTCTGTTCAATACAGGTGGTATTAATGTTATGGCTAGTTATCTAAGAAATGGAAGTAGCATCTAACCTTCAGGGGCAGTAGGACAGTGTCAGGCCTGTGTGACTGACCAGCAGATCCAGCCTCTGTACCTTTGCGAAGGTGTGTACAGGGACGATGGAAGAGAATGCTGTACTGAGGGCTCAATTACACCCTTCAGTCTAGGTCAAATGGGACACAGCCAGACGAGGCCAACTCCATTTATAGATTAACCAAGGGGCATAAAATCTCCCCTCCTTTAACTGAAGCGCTTCCCTTCTCTAGTAACATGCTTGACTGCATTCAGTTATGACAGAAATCAGTTATACACTCCAGTGCACACCAGCACAGACTTACTTGACAAAGTACGCGTGCTCCATGATCTTTCTCTGCTTAAATGAGTTCCTCAAAAGGAGCATGGAGACACTGAGAATCTCTAAATAAAGAATTGAAAATCATTTAAAATGGAAAAAAAAAATCATTCCGAGCTGTCACTCAACTCCGGGAACATGTGAAAGAAACTGGAGAAGAAGGTGCAGTCCACAACCCTCCGCTGAAAACGCTTTCTGTACCAGCCAAGCTGACGAGAACAGCATTCTCATTTAGATAAACCAGGTAACAGAGAGAAAGTGTCAGTCACAAATAGCGCCCATGATGTCTCTCCGGGAAGGCACAGAAAGTGCTTCCGACTGGTTCGGCACTTCTGAATGAAAGGTGTGCTTCTGCTGGGCTCTTGCTTTGGTGCATGGTTCATGTTTTCTGGGCTAACCAACAAGAATCCAGGAGCCCATGCTGACACTTCAGATCACTAAAAAAATTGAGGTGTTTGAGTGTGTTAAACACAATCATGGCTTTATTTGTAGGGCTGTGTATTGGCATGAACCTGACGGTACGACATGTATATGATATGTTTTGTTTTTTTTTTATCAAATTTTCATAGTTTTTCATAAATGCCATGGTTTAAAACACACCACCTTACACCTCAAACTCTGAGTAACAGAAATGAATACCTATTAGCCAGTCAGAACAGTGGGATTTGTGAGTACAACACTGCTATCTAGTGGCCAGGATTTAAAAACAGCACAAAATGAACCACTGTCTGCCACCAAAACAATGTAAAACTAAATCAACACAATGTTGCAAAGCATAATATCATGATACTTTGATATATTGATATTTTCTTGTATGTGTATCTTTAATCCATACAGCTGCTAATGAAACCAAAAAAATACAACATGAATCAGAGAGAAAATTGGGTTTGGGTGGTGTACAGAGGAACTGTCCGTTGTCATTACCAATTAGGATCACAACTTCCATAAATCAAACTTTCTACGTAATTCATAGTTTCAAGTTCCAAGAAAAAATGAGTAAAACCTTTGGAATTACCTAGATTAAGGACAAGCGAAATCTAGCTAAACTAATAGCACAAACAGTTCATGTACTGTCCATGTCTTTTACTGAGCACATTGAGTGAAGAGTAATCCAGAGTGCAGGCTAGAAAAAGTAAGTGAACCTCTGTGTTAATGGCTTCTCCAAGGATTAATTGGCAAAAGGTGTTTCAGAAAGTGAGATTGGAAGTGTGGGTTTTACAGGTGTTTTTCCTATTAAATAAATAAAAAAAAAACATAAAGGCTTGTTAGTGCCAAATCTGTTCCTCTTAAGAAAGAATAGTCAGAAAGAAACCATGCCCTGAAGCAAACACTCTCAGAAAACATGTTATAGAGATTCATTAAGCTGGAAAATGGCTACAAAAGCATTACTAAAGACCTGGGTGTGTCCCTCAGTCCACGGTCAGACAAACTGTCTACAAATATGGAAAATTCAGCACTGTTGCTACCCTCTCAAGAAGTGAACGTCCTTTAAAGATTACTTCAAGAGCACAACAAGCAATCCTGAAAAAAGTGTGAAAGAAAAAAAAGCACTGCACATCAAACGTCATCCCATCTGTGAAGCATGGTGGAGGAAGCATCACGGATTGGGGCTGACATAGCTTACTTTTTCTAGCCCGCACTGTGGACATTTACTCAACGTACTCACTTACAAGACATGAGCAGTGCAACTGTTTGTGTATTATTAGTTAGACTGATCAGATCAGATCACACTGTATCAGTAATCAATGCAGAAATCCAGGTACGTCCAAAGGGTTCATCTCCATTTTCCTGCAACAGCTTCTTCTGAGGGTGGGATTGTATATTAATTCCCTGAATCTACACTTTGAAGATGAATGAGCAAGCAAGCGCGGAGTTACACATTTACACAAGGTCGCGAGGTTCATGACATGCTTTGCATATTAAAAAAAAGAGTAATATGACCCACACACCCGCCTCAATGGGCTGCCAACCTTCTGCAATGATTTGGTTTTAAAATATTTGATTAGAAACTATTTAATTTGCAATTGGATTCGTCATTACGTTTAAACTCAGCCCCAGTAAGTCCAGAGGACGTGCAGAGCACATGTCTTTGTGTAATCTAATTTTACCCCAGTGTGCTGTAATCACTGTGATTAGAATAAATAGCAGTCACAGGTCTAATCAGAGCCATTTTCAGTGCTGGGCTCCACAGTGGGCATAGTAATGTACATGAGGTTTTCTTAAGGGGAGAAAAGTGAAAAGTAGCCTTTGTTTTTCCCTTTTTTCAAAGTGTAAAAGTTAAGCGTAGAAGCCTATTCTGAAACTTTTCACACAAACCTGAATGACTACAATTTCATCCTGTGGTGTATTATAGTATAATATGAAAAACAGCTCCAAGTTATAACACCAAAGAGCCTGGATAAGGAAACAGGAAAAAAAAAAAGAAACGAGTGGATAAATGGAGATGAAAGGTTTCAGAATTTAAAACACCATGAAGAAAATTTTATTACAATATTACAAATTAGAAATAGCATTATAATACATTATATATAATATAGAATTATATAAATCTCATTATATGATATCATTATTTGACAAATATGAATATAATTTTTGCATTTATAATTATTAGTATATTATATTATAAATGTCTATGTGCTGCCACTGTTGCCTGGGGGGTCATGAGTTTGAATCCTGAGCCATGCCATAAGCAAAGTGGCAAAAATGACAAATAACAATGTTTTAAATATATAAATATTATATTATATTATATTATATTATATTATATTATATCATATTATATTAGAAATACTTATGTGCTGCCACTGTGGCCCGTGGGTCATGAGTTTGAATGGGTGTAAAATGGGGAGTCCAATGGGTGATCGCAGTCCCAAATTGGTAGAAATAGAAAATTTTGATTACCGATTTTTTTTAATTTTTTACCCAATTTTCCTCCCCAATTTTCCCCAACCCACTTGTTAGCACTCTCCTCTTCGCATTTAGCACTCCAGACAATGAAAGGGCGAGGACTGACACATGCCTTCTCCAACACATGCGCAACCAGCCACCATATCTTTTCGAACTACCAGCGATGCAGCGTAACCAGGCTAACAACATGCTCCGAGGAAAGCTCCGGGTAACCAGCCCTGAAGCCCTGGCTAGCAGTCACCCATGCCTGCCAGCATCACACTGCAGTTATGTGTGGATAGACAGCTAGACATCTACCCACTCATGCTGGTCATGCTGCCTGCAATCAGCAGGTCGGAGCCAGAGAGAGCACAACTGGCCTTTGCTCTCTCCGGCTCCGACTGCTGATGGCAGACAGCATGACCCACGATTCCAACCAATGATTCTCGGGTCATAGTTGCAGCGCCTTCATCTTTAGCTTCATGTCTTTTGGAGATCAGTTCATCTTCTTCATGCTTAATTATTCACAGTGATAGAAATGTTGACCAGGGGATACCCAAACTTTTGCATGCCACTGAATGTATCTGCACGATAGACCCTGATTTAAGCGAAAGCATTCGTACCCTGCAACTGCAAATAAGATGTGATTCATGCCTCACTGTTGATCTCGGGGCCTCTGCATTGTAATTAAGACCCACTTCATTAATTGTGGAGGTTCTGATGTGATTAACACGGACTGTGGCTAATCCCAGATGCAACAGAGCAGGCCTAGTCATAAACCTCACCATCCGCCCATTCCGCTTTGTGCTAATCGATAAGGGGCCCGCCGCTCTCCCGCAGGGGAGGCAGACATGTATTATATATCGGTTTTTGTTCAGCGCGAAATTAATGTGGGTATGCTAATGTTTCAGACTCCGCTAGTAAATGATTCTGAAGTTTTTTTTATTATTATTTTTTTCTCCTGAATAATTTGCTTCCATATAGGTTGAAATTATAGTAATGCTTGCCATAAATCAGAGTGCACAAGACTCACAGGAAACCCATGGGTACAAGACTAAAGAAGCTATTGGAAACATGAAAGCACACAACGCTCAGCAGTTTGCATACAGTGCCTGACACTGGGGGTAAGATGAGAAGGAGTCGAGTGTCTCGGTGGCATGCTTTAAGGGTTCTGGTCTCAAAATATTCCCCTCTTCTATGTCCCAAAATTCATTCAGAGTGCACAGAAGTCAAAGCTGAGTCAGCATAAATGCCAGCCTCTATCTAAAGTTGCTGACACTCGGTTATGTATTATTCAGTCGCCTTTATCAAGCTCTGAGGTGGGTGATGCAGGTTCAGAGTTGAGCGCTGAGTGAGGCTCAGGAGAACTCTGTGGCACATCGGCTTTGGTACAGTGTATTCCTTCCCACACTGTAAACCCCACTGTTTAGGCTTTGGATGTATTTCTGCAGCGTGGTGCGGTAATAAGGTCGTACTCATTCTTATTTAAGGCAGCGGTTCTCAGTGCATCGCTGCGGGATTCTTATATGTGACCGCAGTAACAGCCAATCAAAAATTGGTCTCAAAATAGACTCAAAATCTCAGAATCAGAGCGACAGATTCTTAGAAATCGGATTCTGAGGCCCGACGAATTTTAGGACACACTGGATACACCGTACTATAAATACGGTATAGTTTGCACTGTATGTTTCTTTTCAATGTAAATTTCTACATATTCTTCATGGACAAAAGTATCGAGACACCTGCTCAATCATATTTCATCCTTTAATCAAGTCTAAGATGTGATATGATGTGATTCATACCTCACTGTTGATCTCTGGGCCTTTGCTTTACTCTATATTGACAGAAGTATTGGGACACCTGCTCATTCATTGTTTCTTCTGAAATTGAAGGTATTCAAAAAAGAGTTGATCTTGCTTTTGTTGGAGGAACTGTCTCTACTGTCCAGGAAAGAAGGTTTTCTGCTAGATTTTGGAGGAGCATTGCTGTGAGGATTTGATTGCATTCAAGAACGTAAGTGAGGTCATGATATTGGATGATCACCGCCCACCTCATCCATTCCAGCTCAATGCCGAGGGGATTTATACCCCTCTAGCCCAGGCCTGGCATTAGGCAGGTTTAAAGTTTGTGTCATATGTTTTTTGTGAGATTTGTGGCTGGTTAATAAGTAGAAATCAGATTTTCTGCAGTTATCTTATTATAAAGTGCATGGAAACACACTCTCTATATGTCATTTCAATCTAGATATATTTTTCATACTGATTTGCTAAGCCATATTGGATGTTGTGGTGTAGTAAATATGGAACTTTGCATGAAATCGCTATGAAATCCTTCTCAAGAAATTCTTCCTCGGCTCAGTCCAAACGGATCAAATCAGTTATTATATGGTTACATGGTTAGTTATAAACAAGTTTGAATATAAATTATATGTAAATATAAACAAAATAAAAAAAATAAATAAGTAAACAAACAAATAAATAAATAAATCCATTTTGATTTCCTACCAGGAAATTGTACTGTCATACTCTTGTACGATATTTTTTGTTGTTGTTGGAGTGGTGTCACTACTGTATGTCCTGCCAATCACTACTGTATGTCCTCCTTATTCTGCAACAGGGACTAAGCCTGACAGTGTTTCATTGTACTGTACAAGCTTGTAGTAGTTTAATGACAACAAAACTGAATGAAATTAAAGGTTATGACTTGCTAGAAGTCAAATCCATTGGTATGTATGATTATAAATGATTAAATGTGCTAAATAAAAACATTTTTACTACTAAAAAGCTTTATAAAATGACTGCAGTCTGCTTAGGTGTTGAGGACCAGCAGCACTTTGATGGCACAGCCACACTTTCTCCAATGAGCACTTTAAAAAAGTGAAGAGCTCAGCTAATCACAAGTTCTACAGAACAGCCTTTAAGATCTAAACATCTGGATGTACAGAGTTGTATACTGCCCCCTACAGTGCTCAGCCTCGAACCGAGCTCGAAATTAGTTGACGTTTTACAACCCCATGCTGTAACAACTGCTTCTCTGATAGACACTGTTAACGGTAACGAGACCTTTGCACTACCCACATGAAGTTGCTTCAGCCAGAGCCAGAGTCTTTCGCCCACTTGCACTTGCCTGTCAGTCAAGCTGATGAATGACTTTTCTTCCTCCTGCTCGTATAGATGCAGCAGCAGCCATTTCCCTACATAAACGAAGCCATGCGAGGACTGCGCGTGTCTCAGGAGAGCCGTCAAGAAATCACGTTTGACGTTCAGAACTATGATGGTGGAAACTATAAAAGGCCCACAAAGTAATTAAGAGGCTCTTTCGCTTGTGTCTGGAACTGGAATGCCATACTTGTCACCCCCCCCCCCCACACACACACACCTCACCATCCAACCCAACCCCCACCCCCCCTTATCCGCCCATACCGGGGGAACAAATAAACTCGCGTGCATTTTGACAAATGCAGGGAAGAAAAGCAATTCAAAGCGATTTAGTGAGGAACTTTAGGGAAATTCGGTAGTGACAGGTCTCCACTTTCTTTCCCGCACTATCGTGGTTTTGAGTGCCTTCACGAAACCCATTCTGCCATCTGTCAGTGCGGCAGGGAGGAGGTGATGAAAATAGGAAAATGAAATCCATTTCATTTACTGAGCATTTAGTTCAGACGTCTAGTTCAACGTCTATCTGAATCTGTCTGAAGCCAGAAGGCCTCTTCAGGTGAGACTGAGCGTCCTATTGATTGTGCTGAGTGCGCGCAAGGCTGTTTACGGATCCACGTGGACATGCCACATCATAAATGTCAGCGCCACTGCACTCTTTTTAGCCTTTTGCTTATTGATTTCTTTCCAGCATTCCTTGATTCACAAGACGATGCCACAACCTTCAGCCTCCCTCTGTCAATTCCCAGCGAAGAGTCACAACTCCTTCATTCCGCAGGACCGCGGCGGGAGGGCTTGCAGACTCATTTTGTAGCTTGTTAAAGAGAGATGAAAGATAGGCCCATTTTTATCACGCTGATGGAACTGACCTCTCGCTTTTGTTTGTGAAAGATGAAGGGGGCTGATGAATTAAGGAGACAGTTAGCGCCTCAGGCGCCGCAGCTGCTAAACTGTAAATCAGAACCAGAGGCATCTTTAGCGCCCTTTTTTATTTTTTAGCTTTATGAGGGGCTATCGAGCGGGCGGATTTGACTCCGCCGTGACAAAAACCTTTTCCATCATTCCTCATGAGGTTGTGTCACATCTCAGACACTTCCATTTCGGATCGATACTCCATCAAAATCCCGAAGTGTTCATACCTCAAGGCAAATGTGCTTCGGCAGCGACGCTATCCCAGAGAAACATGCAAGATAATACGGCAACAAGCTGTCCAAAGTAGGACATGAAAAAGACAGAAGGTGGAGAGAGAGAGAGCAAGCGAGCCCTTTACTCAAGCAAGCCTTGCTGGGGGCAAGCAGACAACTGGCAGCTACATCAACACCCAACATCCAGTTGTATAATCAATCAGAGTTCGGCACATTGGACCATAAAACCGTGAAGCTCAAAACGCAGAGTGGGAAAATGAGGAAACCTCAAAACCTCAAAACCTCAAAACTAAACTGACTTGCTATGTTTACAGCCTTAAAATGGACATAAACCCCGCCCACTAAAGAGAAACCCCTAGTCAAAGCTTTTTTTCCAGACTCTGCTATTTTGAGAATACGGGTTGCTACCAGACCTCGGTCACGACTTTTCCCTGTGCCAGTGTCCGCAGGAGGGGAGCTCAAACTCCGCAAACACAACCCAGCGAAACCTGGTGGTGGGGGAGCATACTGGAATCAGTGCTAAGCTAAAGATTAACAGGCTGAATAGCTTTTGCCATCCGTTTTCTCAATTGCCTGCTCTTTAAAAAACAAACTTGACTACCTCAGCTGAACCCAACTGGAGCTAAACGCACATCAGAGGGGAAAGTTATTGCTGTTGAGTGGACACAACAAGTGGACAGCAACAATATCGGATAAGACTTAGGAATAATTACAGAGCTTTTGTTAAAGTGTTAAAACTATAAAAGAAAAATCAATGCGTTTCATTCTAAAGCAAAATAACAGGGTTGTAAATGAGCTTTCAGAGCATTTTCCTTCTCAATCTCAGTCACATACGCACTATTTATATGTCAAAGAAAACCTAAAACACTCACCAAATGCATTCTTTGGCCCCTTTAAGACAGAAAGAGTGGCTGTGAAGGAGAGAGCCTGTGGAGGATTGATGGGCAAAGGGAGGAGAACATTGAAAAGTGATTTTTGACAGCTATAGTTCTTCACAGGGCCCTTCTTTTAGCAGCATGTCATATCTGACATCTGAACTGACACTTAAGAAAAACAGGAGGACTCTCAGCTTCTGCCTTTTACTTCATTGACAGCAAGCTTTAAAAGTTCTTGCTTCCGTATGCAGCCGGGCCTGCGAGGTAGCCGGCAGAGAACTCTGCAGCACACCCAGCCGCTCCTACGGATGACAGCTCCTTCCTGGCTAACGCTGCAATGTGTACCACTGTGAACATCTGTAATCATTCCTATAAAGTTCTTCCTTCACCTCGTCCACACTTTGATCTTGCATTCCTTTTAATGCTCCGGCACTTCCTTCGGGAGAGCTATGATGCTCAACCACTCGCAGGTGGTGCCATTGAGCCCGGGAATGGGCTGAGAGTGTGGAAACATTAGCGAGCTTCAGTGGAGCGTTTAAGGCCTCCTATCCCAGATGGCGCGGCACGGCATGGACCAGACCGGCTGCACCTCGGCTACCTGTGGAAGAGGAGGGGTAGGGGCGGCTCTTACTTCTTCATTGGCGCCGCCGCCGCCACTGCTGATGAGGAGATTATGTCCGGCCTTGCTTTAAAAGCGGAATCGTTCTTTGGACACTTTATCTCCTCTGGACCTACTGTCTGAATTCCATTTCATCAGGAGCCCTTTAAGAGCCACCGCCGGGACTGTGGTCCACTTCTAAAGCAGTTATCTTGTCTGGAAATGTTCCAGTGAAACAATGAAGGAGAGATAATCTAAATTGGAGAGCAGGGAGTGCAGAGACTTTAAAATGGTATGGGGCATCGGAGACATGGGACACAGAGGGCGGGGAGATGGAGCCAGGATTGGATTCTTGGACTCCTATTCTACTCTCTCTCTCTCTCACCTTCTTTCCCTCTGAGTCTCGCCCCTTTCAAACAGAGAGGGACAGGATAATCAAGTGTGTGTACAGCAGAAGTGGGAAAAGGAAGAGAATAGAAAGTCTTTAATAGATTAGCGGGACTCCCGCGGAGCGACACTCGCCAAAACCAACACTTCCATCCAGTGTGGCGCACTCTTTTTCATTGTCTTCGGAAACTCTGGGAGTCGCGCATCCATTTGCATAGCGCTCACCCTGAACCGTTCCCCATCAGGGAAAGGAGATGCAGAGCGAGGGAGAGAGGGAATAGCAAGGGGAAGCCCATTTGACTCGCCCATATGGATGTAATTTAGCTGCAAAGTGATGCAGGCCACCACATCTAGACCAAATGTACTGCTGTCATTTGCATCAAAGTCGTAAAACTCTTTCAGATGACGGAGAATCTGAAGGGTTTTAGAGTCAGAAGAGGAAAAAAAGAAAAATGTCAGACCTAAACTTCTTAGCGCTGAAATATCAGAGCACAAACGGCTCAGGCTGATTCAGAAGTAAACAGATTGTGAAGCACCGCCGCCGCTGCAGCAGACGCAAACGCTTTTGATTCTCTGATGATTGCCGTGAACAGAATGAAAGGGTAAACTCAGGAAGAGTGTGTGAACTCTCAGATGACGACTCGCTGCGCTAAAACCACCCTTTGCTCTGTGACTGACAGAGCAGCCAGCTGTGTACAAGTGTGTGTGTGTGTGTGTGTGTCACTTTCTACCATGTGATGTCTGATGGGAGCCAGATGAGACACTTGAGCACCTGCATCACCTCAGCCATGGGTAAGCTCTCTCATCATAGCCACCCACACAGTTGTAGACGGGTATATGAATATGAACGCTGCAAGCATACCCGCCTGCCACATTTCTGCGGCCTTCGGTGCTTTGATAGTGGCAGTGAAGGTGGACCTAGAATGGAAAATTGTCCTTGGCATGGTGAATAATGGACATACCAAGCTGTTCCTCGTTCTAAAGAAATTCCATCATAACCAAAACTGAGCTGTAAAACGGGCCGATTACAAAACCTCCAGCAGAATACGGTGGTGTTGATACTGGAGAGCAGCTCATCACCTCCAGACTTTGCTAGTTACAGGCATACATGTTGCTACATGAACTACACCTCATGACTAGCAAAAGCTAAAACTAGCTGAATGGCTTTTACCATCTCTTCTCTCCATTGTCCATCTGTTTACCAGTAAGACTCGAGAAAGCCAAAGCTAAGGAAGCAAATGAGGAGAGGCTAAAAGCTCTTTAGCTTGCTAACAGCACATCACATTGCACTGAGAGGACACAATGAGAGGACAGCAAAGCTACCCAGTAAGACTCAGGAATAATCACAGTGTTTATGTGACAGGATTCAGTGAGCCTGTGATTTCCTGTGAGGATTTCAGTGTATTTCATTCTGAGACAAAATAACAGGGTAGTCAATAGGCGTCAGAGCATTTCTTTGCCCCAGCTAAAGTTGTTGGAATTGCTATATTGCAACAATATATATTATAGAGACAAAAGTATTGGGACACCTGCTCATTCAATGTTTCTTCTGAAATCTATGGGATTAAAAAGAGTTTAGAGCACCAAACATCATTCCAGAGAACACAGTTCTTTCACTGCTCCACAGCTCAATTCTGGGGGGCTTTATACTCCTCTAGCCTACGCCTGGCATTAGGCACGGTGGTGCCAATAGGTTCATGTTCATCTGTCCCAGACAGCCCTATTCTATTGGGAGTATTTCTCCACAGGGACAAGACAAGCTGAGTATGTGCGCGCACAACTTAAAGTAGCTAAATGCATTCATTAGAAGGGGTGTCCACAAACCTTTGAACATGTAGTTCTTATCACATCATTACAGCTGCTTATTTCCAACTCTGGCAAACATTAAAGATTTCTTGAAGTTCCTTCAGGTCCAAAACCAAGCTGCCCAGGCCACCAGAGTGACCACAGTCACCCCATCCATACACAGGTGGTCTGCAGTACATGTGACGGGCCTAATTTAGCGAGCAGTGGTGGACTGAAGGAGAGATAATGAGGCATTGTGAGAGTGAAAGGCCCTGAGGAGATGAGAGCAGGGGTCGGCGTGTGAGAGCTTTGCTCAGCAGCTGGGAAAGCCTAGCGGCGCACACAAAACGGCATTATGCTACAAATTACCTGCTGGCATTAGTGTCACCCACAGCCCAATCATTTTCTCGGCTGGATCAATCAAGGCTGGGGTCTGGCTGCCTCTCCTCGGGGGCCTGTCCTGGCAATTAGCTATTGATTTTTTTAGCCTTTTATTTTCAGTGGCTGAAGCTTCGGCACCCCCCCACCCACCCCAACTGCACCGCTCAGTGGGAGCTGGAGCAGGCTGTGACACACACCTGAGGTAAGAGTCGTCTTGTCAGAAGGTGAAGGAATGGAAAGGGAGAGCTACGGGCGCTGACCAGTCACAACTAGAGCACAGAAAAACGCTACGATCGGACAGGCTGTGATTAGGGTCACTGCTACTGGGGGTGACACCTCAGCAGCAGCAGAAGCGTGTGGCTGAGTCTATTACTGTTCAAAAGTTTGGCATATTCAATCATACATCCCTAGACAGGTGGCAGAAGAGACACTTTTGGTTCCAAGGGTCCATGTTTGTAATATAGGTAGAGGTGTGAGTGTGAAGAACCTTTCAAAGATCTAAAAAACCTTCATTTGATGTAAAGGTTCTTTGCCAATATAAATGTTCTTCAAATGGTTCTTCCAGTAATAGTATAGACGAACCACTTTTGATTCCATAAAGAACTGGTTTGTAATAGAGATGTATGAGTGTGAAGAACCTTTCAAAGATCTAAAGAACCTTCACTTGGTGTAAAGGATATTTAACAAATATAAAGGTTCTTCAAATGGTTCTTCGAGTAATAGTATAGATGAATCGCTTTTGGTTCCATAAAGAACCTGGTTTATAATAGAGATGTGTGAGTGTGAAGAACCTTTCAAAGGTCTAAAGAACCTTCCCTTTATCCCTTGATGTACAGGATATGTAACAAATATAAAGGTTCTTCAAATAGTTCTTTGAGCAATGGCATAGAAGAACCTTTGTGGATTGTACAAAGAACCATGTTTGTAATAGAGACGAGTGAGCATGAAGAACATTTTAAAGGTCTAAAGAACCTTCACTTGATGTTAAGGATATTTAACAAATATAAAGGTTCTTCAAATGGTTCTTCGAGTAATAGTTTAGACAATTTGCTGTTGGTTCCATAAAGAACCTGGTTTGTAATAGAGATGTATGAGTGTGAAGAACCTTTCAAAGATCTAAAGAACCTTCCCTTGATGTACAGGATATGTAACAAATATAAAGGTTCTTTGAGCAATAGCATAGAAGAACCTTTGTGGGTTTTACGAAGAATCATGTTTGGAATGGAGATGTGTAAGAGTGATGAACCTTTCAAAGGCCTAAAGAACCTTACTTTGATGTACAGAATTTTTAACAAATATAAAGGTTCTTCAAATGGTTCTTTGAGTACTAGTTTGGACAATTTGCTGTTATAAAGAACTTGTTTATAATAGAGATGTCAGAGTGTAAAGAACCTTTCAAAGGCCTAATTTGATGTAAAGGTTCTTTACCAATATAAAGGTCCATTAAGCATTTACAGAGGAACTGTTTTGGTTCCAAACAGCCTGGTTTGTAAATAAAAGGTCTAAAGAACCTTCACTTGATGTACATCTTACATACTCACGTCATTCTTTATGAAACCTAAAGTGGTTCTTCTATGGCATCTCGCAAAGAACCCTTTGAAGCACCTATATTTTAGGTGAGAAGAATTACTGCAGTCTCTTGAGATCCTGCCCAGTTCAGCCCACACTTACACTTACACACACAACCAGGTTTTGTACTACTGGAAATATTGAATCCAAACTTTTGAAGGGTGATTAAACCTCATGATAGTGTCAACAGTGTGATAGGTTGCTCACAGGTAAGGGGAGTAGCTCACACTCTGAAATCTACCCTCTACTGAAGCCTAATAAGAACATTCAGATGGAAGCTTCACTATTGTGCAGTATTTTTTTTCAGTTTTCTCTGAGTAAGTAGGTGTCAAGCTCCTTCCAAAACTTCACATCAACTGTAGGAAACAGTCAGAAATAACAAACCCGACCTAACGTGCACACTGGCAATTACTCATTAGAGGGTTTCACACACTGATGCCCAGCAGGGCAGTTGACCTCAGACAGCAGCTTCCAGCAACATGCAGCTTACTGAAGGGACTGGCCTTAAAACTGAAGCTAACAGGCAAGTTAAAGCATAGAGAGAAACAGAGAGAGAGAGAGAGAGAGAGAGAGAGAGAGAGAGAGAGAGAGAGAGAGAGTAAAATAGACATCATATACACAGCTATAAGCAGTTAAACTTAAAATGTAAATGTAGGCCACAGTATATATTTCATATATTTCAACATTTTTTGCTATTTAAATCATGTTTATTGTTATGGTCTCCATATTGACTTGTGTTTAGTCAAATCTAAGCTTAGACATATCTTTGAATTTTAGTCTATTCAAACTAGATAATAATTATATATTATATAATTATTATATATAATAAGAATACTTTTCTGAGGAAACAGTGAAGTACTTTTGTAATCTGCTAAATGCCATAAATGTAATGTAAATGTAGCGAAGTCTTTTGAATAAAGGTAATAACCAAATATCCATGAGCACCCATCAGAATGACCCATATCAACAACACCACACCAACCACCATGTCTACCACAGTCTGTTTCAGTCTCTGGCATCGTCCTTCACCATAAACAATGTACCTTCTTAAATAAAAAAACACTTTCAAATTAACAATATACACTCACAAATAAACAGTATTCTCTCTCAAATAAACAATGCATAATCTAAAATAAACAATGTATACTCTTAAATAAGCAATGCATAATCTCAAAAAACAATATATACTCTCAAATAAACAATGCATACTCTCAAATGAACAATATACACTCTCAAATCAACAATGTATACTTTCAAATAAACAATATATACTCTCAAATAAACAATGTATACTTTCAAATAAACAATATACACTCTCAAATAAACAATATATACTCTCAAATAAATATACACTCTCAAATAAACAATATATACTCTCAAATAAACAATGCACACTCTCAAATAAACAATATGCCCTCTCAAATAAACAATGCATACTCTCAAATAAACAATGCACACTCTCAAATAAACAATATATACTCTCAAATAAACAATGCACACTCTCAAATAAACAATATGCCCTCTCAAATAAACAACGCATACTCTCAAATAAACAACGCATACTCTCAAATAAACAATATACCCTCTTAAATAAATATACGCTCTCAAATAAACAATATACCCTCTCAAATAAACAATATACCTTTGTTAAATAAACAATATATACTCTTAACTAAACAATATACACTCTCAGATGAAATAGTAACACTATACTAAAGCTCAGTAGGGTCTCATTTTGCTCTCAAAACAGCCTTGACTCCTTGTAGCATGTAGATGCTGGAGATATTCCTTTGAGATTTTGGTCCACGATTGCATTACTCAGATTATCAGTAGCCTCTGAGGAGTACTGCACTCATGGTCAAGTCTATGAAATCAGTCTGAGAACACTTTAGCTTTGTGACATGGTGCATCATTATAGTCACTATGAATCATGAAGATGGGTACACTGTGGCCAAAAATGGATGCACATGGTCAGCAAAAATATGCTGACAATAAAATAGGCAGCATAGTGGCATTCAAATGATAATTGATTGGGATTAACAACAGTACACCACCTCCACCAGCCCTACCATCTGTGTACCTCTAGAGTCATCAGAACAAGCTATTTTATTCCAGTCTTCAGCTGTCCAGCTTTGGTGAGCCTGAGACCCATTGCAGCCTCAGCTTTCTGTTCTTGGCAGACAGAAAAGGAACCCGACATGGCCTTCTGCTGTTGTAGTCAAGGGGCTCTGGAGTGGAGTAGCCTTCTAATCATTGGGCATATCATCAGGAGATTGCAGGCCATCTGTAGCCAGGAGTCCAAACAACCTCGTTCTCTCTGGATAGGATGGCCCTCCCCCTCCCCACATTACTCAGCACAGGCCTAGCCAGTATAAATGTCTGTTAGCCGACAGAGCTGGAAATTAGTGTTTTCCTCCAAGTCTGCTGAGCTGTCTAATGCTTGCTTCCTTTTTTTAACCTGCTATCCCTCACTCTACTGTGTGATGGGGGAGACCTAGCTAGTGGGTGGGAATTGGAAATGAATAAATTGGGAGGAAATAAGAAAACATCCAAATTCTCTAAGGTACCTTCTCTTAGCTCATCCCAAACCTTCCCAGATTCCTCTCTTTTTATTAGCCCTCCATGCTCTGATTCTTTGTAAGGCCAGGTTGCTGTAAGCAGATTCAGTGCAGAGGCCTGTAATGTATGAGCTATTTCGTTGGTCATGCTGATTGTGGCTACAGCAGAAGGCCCAAACTGATTAATGTAGGCTACTTTAAACACCTTTTCAGATCCCATTTTTCAGTAATGGCCCCCTCTCCACACTCTAGGGGGGCATACAGATGCACACGCTCGTTCTCAATGGGACCTTTGAAAAGGAGCAGTAAACCACAGCGGATTCATCTTCCCTCCGCTCCCTGTGCTGCACGGCTTTGAATGCAGGAAGAGGCCTACTGCGCACATCTGCAGCGGGAAAAAAAAGCAGCTGGGAATCGAGGGCCACGCGGTACACACACACCCACTGCGCACACCTGCGCACACAATGCATCACACACACACACACACACACACATTCAGCATGTAAAATGCATCCCTGCTGCACACCTGTAAAAGGCTGGGATTGTCACTGATGCACTGAAAGAGGGTGAAAGATAGAGAGAGAGCGAGAGAGAGAGAGAGAGAGAGAGATGTTGTGCACTGGTGAGAAAGTCATGCTGAAGGAAACTGAAGCAACAGAGTTGATAAAGAGCTGAATGGGTTTCCTGAATGAAGTGCAAGCCAGCAACAGCATAGCAACAGGAGGATGTGCAGTAGTGATTGCAGTGTGGATGAGTTGCTCTGCTGATCTTCTGCTTATGTCTTGCAGCTGGAGGTTGATTAGGTGAGTATATTAAAGATGTATCTCTCAAATAAGGTCAAAAGCTTTAGAACATCCCCTATAGACCTTCATCATAGTCAGTGCGTCATCACATCCAGCTTGGATGTCTGCACTGTTTAACAGAGCGCTCGCCGGTTTCCTCAAAGCCTCCCTCAAAAATCTTCACTGGGCTTCAGTGCAGCCAACAGGAGGACAGTTAAAATGTCAGGAAGTCCCTCCAACACGGATGAGAGGCTGGTTCGTCTTGGCCGAAGCTCAGCGGTGGGTGGAAAGAAGTGGTGGTCAGATGGTGGAGCCTACCTGAGACAGGTTTTTGCAAAGAAGGAGCAGAGCAGAGTCTCTTTATGCCAACACCACATCACATCTCTGACTGGACAGACTAAAGACCAGCACTTACTGAGCTTCATTCTGGAGGAGAGCAACTCCTCACTGGTGTAATTCCACCCACTCTTCCCTTCAGAGTAATTCCAGACAAAGCCAGAGTGTGGTGAGTACAGTTTCTTACACCATCAACAGGCTCTTGGAAACTGGAGAAGATTGAAAAGGTCTGGTACAGGAAGAAGTTTGACAGCATCAGAAGACACGTTTCTGAGAGTCAGCAGCTTGTAGCTCAGCTTAACCTTGGACCAAGTCTCAGTTTCAGACTTGGAGCTGCAGGTCCGACAGGTGGAGTGGCAGTAAGGAGGTCATTGGTAAGATGGCAAAACAGGAAACGCAGGCTTTCCCGGGCCGAGAAACTCCGCCAGTGGACTACTGAAAAATTGAGGGTGTTCTAAAAGTTTTGACTGGTAGTGTTCTCAGTACATAACTGATACTGTGTGATCATTTCCCCCTAAATAAAACATTACATTAACACAGTTGATGCTGAAAGGGAACAGTCAGACAGCACAGTGCCACGCAACAGTCCTTCTAACTGCAACCATTGCTGACACAGATGTGCAAATGCACACACACAACTCATCCCATCTGAATAAGGGAAAATACAGTCAAGAAACTACAGATATTGGAAGTACAGACATTCTACAGCTCCCTTAAGAGAGACTTCAACTGATAGCTGAGGTTTAACAGCATGCATGGTTTTAAATCATTGTGCAATGGGTTTGAACCTGTGACTTTGACTGCACCAGCCTTTAAAAATGCTCCTCTATTTCTCTAACATTCCTCAGCCTGCAGCCTGTGAGCGTAATCAGTATCCCAAACGTTCCACTCCTCGGTTTCCTGCAGCTTTAGGTCATCATCCAGGTATGAACAGCATAAAGCTGCAGTACACCACTACATTAGCAACACACTGCTTGCATTAAAAAGTGCCTTGTGCTCGGTGGAAGTGTTCAGCGTCGTAACACAAACAAATATACTGCCTCACACAAAATGAATAAATAAAACAAACTCTCTCGCTCACACACACTCACACCCTCACACACACACACATATACACCCTCCTTGAGGGGAGCATTGCTGCGCTGTTTGGCTGAGGCCCGCAGAACAGTGAAGGGGCCTGTGGGTGTTTAGCACCTCTCTGATTCCAGCCCCGTGCACAGAGGGGGGATTTACTTTTAACTTTATTAAGTCCTTCAGCCAAATTTCATTTCCTCCTCTGGCTATTAGATAAACCCACTTTGCTTAACCAAGTTAGCGAAAGCTCCGCGAGCAGCACGGATGCCTCCTGCTGCTGCAGCTCTCATCTCATTTCGCCTTCACGGCTGCGCAGGCAGGGCCGTTTCCATTGGGCTAAATGTGTCGCTTCCACACACAAACAAACTCCACACAACTCCAAGCCTAGAAGGAAGTAAACGGGATGTGTCTAATATCACTGCTGTTGTTCTCCGCCATCAAGCGTCTCTTTATCAGTGTGTTTCAGGGCGATGAGGGTTTGTTTACGCGCTAATGATATGAGCATAGGCCGCCTCTGCTCCTACACAGGCCTCTGATGATGGGTTTCATTATGCAACTCCTTGAGCACAACGCTTGCTCACATGCGTCACATGCACATCTCATCACATACAGAACGCTGGTCAAAGCAATGATGGCTTAGACAGAGACAGGGCAAAAGTTTGTGTGGATATTGGTGTGTGTGTGTGTGCTTGTGTACATTTGTTTTTATTTGTTTATTTGTCAAATTTTTCACTTTTCCTCCCTGGTACTGCCCAATCGTAGCTCCCTCTAGCACTAGCAATACCAATAGCAAAGGTTTCAGAGGAAAGGGCCGGGTCTCTACCTCCACCACATCAGCTAACAGACGCCTTTGCCAACCAACATCACTTATGAATGATGAGGGGAGCGAGTGCCGTGTACCCACCCGTAGAGAACACAGCCAATTGTGCTCACTCAGACTCTGGCCGCTGATGGCAAAACAGCGTGGTTTGGGGTTCGAACTGAGCCACTCAGGCCCTGTTTCTCTACATTTTCATCACAAAATGTTTCAATTTTGGAGATAAAAAGATAATCAGAGTAAATAGTAAATTAATAAATAGTCAGAGCAGACTACAATTATTAGTTTCCCGCCCACCTCTTTAAAATTAATTTGCAAAAGGCAAATAAAATAATCTGGCTGGGAAAAGGCACTACTGACCTGCCCAACATCGAGTACTGTAGTGTGTGCATTTTCAGTATGTCCAACTACATACTATCTAGGTCTCATATTTATAGCAGTGGAGAAGAAGGTGATAGAGGGAGTGTGCTCTGTTGTATGCAAGTGGATTTCCAGAGGCCGGGAGGGAGCTTTCACCCTGTCTGCAAATGCTCCATTTCCTGTGTGATTAAGTGCATCATCACAAAACCAGCAAAGCTGTTTTCTCCAGCAGAGATGATGACAGGCTGAGCTATGATATCACAGCCACAAGGGCCTGGTGAGGTGAATGTACTGTAGATTTCAGCCGTACATGTAAACAGCATCACATGTGCTCTACCAGTTTGGATGAAGCACTTATGGAACCTTCCTATTAACCTTAGCTCATTTACTCATACATATAAAGCCCAGCTGTAAAGCAAAGCTGAAGGACTATGCAACTCTACTCCTGGTGATCTGCTCTCCTACACACTTAACACACTTTGATTATGTAGGATAGGTGTTTAGATTAGTTGAACTACACTCTGCAGGCTGAGTAGATCTCCAGGAGAAGGGTGGACACTCCTGCTATGAATAATCAAGACCTCTCGATGCAATTCACTGTTTCCAAGTCCAGACAGCAAACCCTGCCACTTGACTAAGACGCCACGACTCCTTTGATTTGATCATGAAAGAAACAGCTCTGCTTTTCAAGGGTTACAACAGTCACAACAGCAAAAAAGAACAGGCAGGTCTGTTCCCTTAAACTGAGAAGACTCATCTCAGTCACGCCACTGACTGTCAGGCTGCGTGGTCAATTTTCCATCGCCAGCGATCCGTCCCCGGTCTCTTCTATTTCACTACAAGAGCATTAAGCTTCATCAGCCTGAGAGATTATCATGCCCACCTGCTCATACACACTTAACAGCATCTGTCACTGGAAAAAAGGGAGGGAGGGAGATACAGGAAGAGGAGCTGTGTGGGGAATTAGTCTGTACCTGTGGGAGAACCTTCCAGAACCTCTCCAGAATAACGGGACTCTCTGAAGATGGGTCTGTTGTCATTCTGGTCAATGATGTACACGTCCAGGTCCACAGGTCCCTCCACCAGTTTGCCGCTCATGTCAGTAGTGGACACTTGGAGCTGTGGGAGAAAAAAACAACAGGGTCAAGACTTTCAGGGGAGCTGTGGTCAGGATGCACAATGTCCACCTTAAGCTTTCAGGAGCACAAGTTCATAAAGTGCACAAGTTCATAACGAAACAAACAACATACACAACTCACATGTCCGTGTGGGTTTCCTTAGGGTATTCCCAAACACTTGCATGATACACTTTAGTAAGTATTGGGACATCTGTTTATTGATTGTGTCTTAAGAAATCAATGATATTAGAAAGAGTTTATCCTGCGTTTGTTGGAGTAACGGTCTCTACTGTCCAGAGAAGAAGGATTTCTACTAGATTACTAAGCATTGTGGTGAGGATTTGATCGCATTCAGTGACAAGAGCGTTGCTGGGGTCAGGATGTTGGATGATCACCATCCCACCTCATGCCCAACTCCCCAATTCACCATCCCAAAAGTAATGGATGGAGCTCTAACCATCACTCCAGAGAACACAGTTCCACTGCTTCACGCCTGGCATTGTGGCATGGTGCCAATAGGTTCATGTTTATCTGCTCCAGGGAGTCCTATTCTATTGGCAATACTTCTCTACAGGGACTAGACAAGATGTGTGTGTGCATTTGCACATCTATGTCAGCAATGGGTGCAACTTAAAGTATGGGAATGCATTCATTAAAAGGGGCATCCACAAATATTTGGACATATAGTGTAGGTGTATGCTAAATTGCCCCTAGGTGGGAGTGAATGGTTGTATGTGGCACCGCGACAGTATTCCTGATTTACGCCCAATGATTCCGGGTAGGCACCAGGACCACCACGGTTCTAATTGGTCAGGCATGGTTGGTCGAGAACCATTTGCCTGTTAGTTTGCCGTCCAATGAGCTTTTAAAAGACTTCACCAAAACTCCAATATTTTTCCAATATATCTTTTTAATGGCCGGCCTTTACACCCATCAAGGACTACAGAAAAGATCATAGCCAATTCTGATCTTTCCCTTATCAACCTTCTTCTTCATCCTTGTTCAAACATATTCTTTTGGTCAAAAGTTTGGGAATGTCTTCTTTTGAAATGTGAATGCCTCATTTTTCTTGACTGCTGGATGCTTTGTTGTTAGAAATTGATCCAAAAAACCTGCACCATCAGTGGTTTTATCTATCTTCCCAGTTGTCCAGAGCTTTGTTTTCTTCACACTGAGCTAAACTCCCATCTTTTACTGTGTTCTTTAATTTTCCATACACGGTCTTCAGATCTCCCAGCCTTTCTGCTATGAGTGCTGCATCTGCAAATCAAAGGTTATTGATGTTTCTTCCACCAGTCTGAAATCTTCATTTGTATTCCATCAGTCCTGCTTCTCTAATCATATGTTCAGCATGCCTAAAAAGAGTAGCCTTGTTTAAGTCCACTGCCAGTCTGTCTGACCATTTTCTGTCATAAGTGTGATGTCCAATGACAATTACTGTCATAGTCATGCTGATAAAAAAACAACCTGGCCTGATCGAGTTGGTCAAGCTGCTTGATCAGCTTAGTTCTTGATCAGTAAAGGGTATGTTTCATTTGATACTGATGGTTTTGCTGCTCTACCAGCTTGATTCTTGACCAATCTGACCTCACTGGTCCATCAGTATGCCACCATCTTAAACAAACTGCTTAAACCTCTTCGGCAATCTAGTCAACCAGCATGGCCAGCTTTTCAACCAGTGTAGTCAAGTCATGCTGATAGACCAGGTCCATCAAACTTCAAAGATAAAATATAAGCTATGCTGGTCATAAATTAAGCTGTGGTTGCAGCTTGTATGGCCAACTTTTCAACCATCTCAAGGACCTCTCAGGTTTAATGCTGGCCCAACATATGGATGCCCAACAGGGTCAGTGATGAGACCAGGAGGTGTTGAACACGGCCCCAATCTGAGTTGTACACTGCATACAGGCCTAGATGGAACCCATGTAAGATTATGGTGGGCTGTAACAATGGGACCCATTTGGAAAGTCCAGCTGTGTCCAAGTAAAAACACATGTAAAATCCCACTCAGAGCCCATGCCCACCTGAAACCCACCTAGCCCCACATGAGCACGGTGCCTGGGGCTTTTCGTTAATGCTGCATGTTCTTTGAGGTTGACGAGTGGTGGAATATTGAATAGAATGTTCCTAATAGTAAATGGATAAAGACCTTGACAGGCGCAGCTTTTAGGAGTTAATGTAAACCTCATAAATCCTTGAAAACTAAAAAATAAAAGGTTTGTGTACAACAATAATGTGCAGTAACCACACTAAACTGGGTCACACAAGCGAGTTTGCTCTTATCTAATGCCGGAACATAATAAAGAGACGTACCGAGACAAAACTCATTGCCTGTAATTTACTCACAAATGATGTCAGGGCTATTTATCTCATCCCAAAATGAAAAGCGCAAAATGTGAAAGAGAATGGCTCAGAGAAACAGAGAGAGTGAGAGAAAGAGATAGCACTGTGATACTATGAGTGTTAACCGGGAGGCTTCCAGTTTGCAGCAAGGGTAATTGTAGCCTTTTGTTGCACAATTATTGTGAAGCGCGAGATCAGCCGGAGCCGCTGACAAGCACGGGTGCTCGTGCCTGACTGCAGCTGATCTGTTTTATGAGGCCTCAACCGCTCGAATGAGGGGCGAGATATAGCGACAGAACAAATTAGCTGCAGCCTGCGCAAAGCGTCTCTTCAGACTAGGACGTACGGGGAGGCGCTGTTCACCTCATGCCAATGCTTAGCTCAGTGTGGCATAGCAGCTTGCAGCCAAACAGGTCATGGGAGCCCAGCGCCTCTTATGCAGGACGGGGTCGCTGTGCTAGCTTCATGCTACAAGTTTCTAAATAACTAAATCCAGGCGTTTAACTTACTGCTGCTAATATTTTTAGCATTATGACATACGTAGAGTTTCTGACATGGTATAGCAACTTTTATCTAAGTGGGCTGTGTGCAGGGAGGGCTAGATTGATGCTAAAAGTGTCTAAGTAAAAACAATGCAGGCATTTAAATTACTGCTGCTAATGTTGTTAGCATTATGATTATTATATAACCTTTTATTGTCCAAATTTATTCAGAAACCAACTAAAAGCAAGTCAGTTTGGGTTTGATATACTAGTACAGATGTACACTTACACAACCATACATAATCTGAGGCAAGCATGTACCAAAGTAGGGCGTTTTCACACCTATGGTTTGTTTGCTCTGGTCTGAATTAGTTAACAAGCTTGTAAACGTGGAGCGTTTTCTTCTTGTTTTGGGTTGTTTTTTAGACAGGAAAAAATCCAAGTGCACCAAAATGGGTAACAACAAACCACGTGAGTACACTCTCTCTGTTCAGTGATCAGACCCGTCCGGGACGAGGGCAAGAACATAAATACAGCAAGCAGGTTTCTGGAGCAACAGCAGAGATGGCATTGGGTCAACGCTGTACTAAATATCTGGGTAAACTCTCGGCGGAGAACACCTGATAGTTGGGTTGGTTAGATCAAGGTCAGATCTTGTTCCCACCACAAAGTTCACAGTTTGTTTGGGACCGGGCCGAGACCCCAGGCCTCCTCTCAATGGTCTCAGTGTGGCTATTTTGGTCCACATTCAAGTGTGATTACTGTATTCATTGTATGTTTAGCATGTAGTCACATTTGCTCACACATGGCTCACACAAAGCTTTTTTGGGATCGCCGGCAATGGAAGAAAGGGCGGAGATGGATGGGTAGTGGGTGTGATTACACACGAATAGCCTGAGAAGCGGGGTATGTATGGGGTAAGAGGATGGAGAGGAGGAGACATGACATAGCGCCACATATCTTAAAGCCACAATAACAAAGTCAGACAGCTTTAAGCTGAAGAACAGAGAGATGTTGGACTCACTTAAAAAATGATTTCAAATATTTTAGTACAGAAAATTAGCACCAATGCTGTGAGCGAATCTCAAAGGGATGGAAAACACAAGGATACAGGTTCTTTAGGATGCAGCCAACTTTAGACAGCCAACCGATACCACGTTCTGCTACTGAGTGCACTGTTCCTGCCTGCTCAAATGGAGACTAGGCAAGCTTCAACAGTGTTCGGGAAGTTTCTCTTAAACTCAGTGAGGGGGAAAAAACAGCAGACAGGCGCGAATAGAAAAAAAGAAAAGAAAGAAGAAGAGCGAGGAGTGAAATCTGGGCCGACCAAAACAAACAGCAATTGGCACAAGATCCTGAGGCGAACACACAGACGGAAACCAAGCAGGGCTGTGTAAGAAGGAAGGTGGAAATACAGAAAGTGAGAGTGAGGATAACACACAGGCAGTAGGGGAGGATTTATTTGCTCTTCACAGTGGCACAGGCCCACCGGAGAGCGCAGAGTCTCTTTCTGGAAGTGGCTCTCTGTGCGCAGGACCTGCTTAAAGCCCACATCACTTATTCATTTATTCCACAGTATCAGCACTGCCTCACCCAGCCCACAGGAGCCGTGCGGCACAGACAAACAATCAGCCCGGCGCCTCGTCTGATTCGCACACACGCACGCCTGCGCTTGCACACGCTGAGTGTAATACCTTAGGCAAGACGCCTTGCTGCTTACTCCACATATCTGAGCATTGAGCACTGCGGGCAGAGCACTTCGGTTCCCACAATGCACTTGTAGATCTCATCAAAGCGCTTAAAGTGCTCTCTTGGGTTGTTATAAGATTCCTGTGATGCTGACTTTTTTATTTGGGCTCTTGCGTAGTGTGCAAAAACATCAGGTATGGGGTTCCATACCTAAGCTGCTTAGAAGGCCCTATCGGTGGAGCGGTACTGCACCTGACGTAGGTTTAGATGCTTCGTCTTTGCGGTAACAGTTTATGAGTTAATTTTTGGGGAACATTCGTACAGCACTACTTGGGTGGAAATCAAGGCAAATCTACACAACTTTTCTTTTACCCTAAACAAACCTGGCTAACCGAGGCATGTTTGGGGTCTGAAGCTTGCTTTTTTAGTTTAGCACTGGAGCTATGTGGCTAATGGAAGACTAGGGAATGCTGGCTTTGTTCACATGTGTTTCTTAAATCTGTCTTTTAGGCCAATTGTTTAACTTCAAGATTTCAATATAACAAGTGATCAAATCCCCTTTCTAAGTACATTTAGCTCGCTACACATACACACATGACAGGCAAATGCATACTTTAAAGCTACTTTAAGTTAAAACCTTTTGCTAACACAGATCTGCAAATACACACAGCTTGTCTGGTCCCTGTAAATAAGTACTGCCAATTCAATAGGACTCTAGGAGCAGATAAAATCAACCTATTGGCACCATGCCTTATGCCAGGTTAAAGGTATAAAGGGGAATAAAGCCCCCCAGCATTGAGCTGTGGAGCAAAGAAACTGTGCTCTCTGAAATGATGGTGGGTGCGCCATCCAATACATTTGATGGCAGGAGCTGGGGAGTTGAGGATGAGGTGGGGTGGTCCTCATCCAGCATCTTGACCTGAATACAATCAAATCCTCACAGCAATGTTCCAAAATCTAGAGAAAGCAGAAAGCCTTCCCTGGACAGGAGAGACAGTGTTCAGTGTTCAACAAAAGTAGGATAAACTATGTTTTTACATAACTTAGATTTTAGGAAAAAAAAAATGAATGAATGAGCAGGTGTCCCAATACTTTTGTCCATAAAGTGTAGACGAGTACACTGACTACAGGGGGGCAGGTAAAACTTAGGTAATAGGTGTCATGCATGAACTTAGATGTTACAGAGCTCTGTTGAGTAACGATTATAACTAGTTAGCACTATGCTAGCTAACGATCCTGCTATATGCCTACAATATGATCAGAACAGGACATTAGCATAGACTGTTCTCGTTAGCAGGAAAACTTAGTAAACAGGCTAAAGACTTTCCAGTTTTCTGAACCAGGGTTAAAGCTTCAGCACAGAATCTCTTGTAGCATTTTCGAATTGCCACAACTGTAGTGTCTTTACATCGACTGCTACTGAGGCAGCTATATTGCTAACTGCATCAAAATGCAACATTTTTGGAGTTGCAAAAAATTGTGATTAGCCCCGGTCATAGCTGTTTTCACAGGTGATTACATTTGAGCAAAGCCCTCCACCTCAGGCAGTTCACAAAGTTGTACAAAAAAAAAAGAACATCAAGAACTCAAATTAGCAAGACTTCACTCCTGCCACCACGTCCGATCATTGCAGTAACGGATGATGATTCTCCCCTCCCTTTTCACCCCAGTGGGAATGACCAATTATAGCACTTGCCATTGTGCATTACCTTAAGAGCCCATCCGGAATGATCCATTACACTGAGTGGCCCACATGGGGGAGTTCCTCCACATGCCAGAACATTACCACAGCTCACTATCACCATCAATAATGCATGCCATCACTTTCCCCCCCGTCTCTCCATCTCTCGGAGGCTTGGGTTCAGCCACTCTGTCCGGCCCTGGCCGGCACAGTCCTGGGCCTTCAGAACATGTCTAATGGTTCTAATGATACAGATGCGTCTCAACTGCCTGCGTCAGGGGTTACGCTACTAATGGCCAATACATCATTAAGCGCTTTTCCACACCGCAGTGGGCAGATGGGGAGAGAGGGAGTATTTATGAGAAATACTTTTCTTTTCCCCCTGTCCTCATCAACCAGAGCGCTGACTCTGCACAGAGTGAGCTATGAGACCTGACATCTCGGACAAAAATATGAGGACAACTGTTCACACCAACAGAGGGGCCAGTAAACACTACACTACTTAGCACTTAGACACACAAACGCTACATGTCCAAATGTTTGTGGACACCCCTTCTCATTTTTTAGGTTGCACCCACTGCTGATACAGATGTGCAAATGCACATACACACACAGCTTGCCTAGTCCCTGTAGCAATAGAATATGACTCTCTGGAGCAGATAAACATGAATCTACTGACACATTGCCATATGCCAGGCGTGGGCTAGAGGGCATTGAGCTCTGGAGCAGTGCAACTGTGCTCTCTGGGATGATGGTTGGTGCTCCGTACAGTACTTTTGAGACGAGCTGGAGAGTTGAGGATGAGGTGGGGTTCTGATAATCCAACATCCTCATAGCAGCGCTCCAAAATCTAATAGAAAGCCTTCTTCCCTGGACAGTAGAGACTGTTACTCCAAAAAAGCAGGATCAACTATTTTTAATCCCCTAGATTTCTGAAGAACCAATGAATCAGCAGGTGTCTCAATAGAGTACATGAACTGTGGAGCTGGACGGAAGGAGGTAGAGTAGTCAGGTAGGCCTGACTTGTATAAAATCATGTATCCACTTATCCACAAAGACACACAGTGTCCCAGATGAAGGGCACTGCTATCAGCACCCCCTTGTGGAGACTCTTCATTCTGCTAAATGCAAGTGAGTGAATTTGAGTAAATGTGGACCTCATGTCTGCTCACTTTTATGTTTCGCCACTTCACATACTGTGTTCAACCTGCTCAATAACTTCACTTTCTTCTGCGAGGTAAATTGCATTGAGGACTTTAAATGCCAGCACACCCACCAGTACATGCTTGTCCCTCACCTTCTCTTAACCTATAATCCAGCCTCCACTGTTTTTCTTAATCTCCTGAACTTTATCTCTGTCTTTAGTCAACACACACATTCTCAAACATGCACTCTCAGCAGGTCCACTCATGCAGCTAAAGACGGAAGTATAAACAGTGCCAATGTAGTCATTTACGCTTTAGGAGTTACACCACACATAAGCACAGTGATCATGCATCATTATGCTCGCTCCGACTCCCTAGTGAGGCTTATTGTCAGTAAAACCCATACATCTCGTCACATAATAGATGTCAAGTTCGGTGTATTCTCCCTTCCAGTCCTCATTTTCAGCAGATCTATTTGCATAAGCATCTATTGTACCAACCATGCAATCATCTACATGGGATTTCAAAAGTGAGGTCTTTGCATATGCAGACGACTTTCAAACACCACGGCCCCTTAAAAGCACCTTGGGCTATGTTCACATTATGAGCTTTTCTGCTCTATTCTGATTTTTTTTTTCAGATCTCTCTTGACGGGTCAATTTTCGCCTTTGCAAGTAATTCATATTTGTGATTTGTGTCACCCCACTTATAATTCTGAAGTTATCAGTGTACTGAAACCCCAGTATTTAATAACAGTCATCATCATCAGAGCGTCAAGTCACTTTGGTCCAGAAAAAGTCTTTAGTCAGGAGGGAACAGGCCCTGTCACCCAGAAAGCCTCCGAACCGTGATGTACAGTTAAACAGGTGACCAACCCGAGGGCATGCCTCTGAACCACGATGAAGTCACTCAAGCAGCTGGCCTGAGAAGCCTTAGAGCTGTGATGTAGAGTCATTCAGGCGGGCAGTCCTTGAAGCCTTAGAGACAGAAGGCTTCAAGGTCACTCTGGTGGCCAGCCTGGGAGCCTTAAAGTTGCAATGTAAATTCACTCAGGCAACTATTCTGGGAAGCCTCCAAGCTGGGAGGTAAAACAACTCAGATGGCAATTTCTGGAAATCTTACGGTCATCTTCCGGTCACAATGATGCTTGCAAAATGAAGAATCATTTAGGCGGCCAGGCCAGGATGTAACTCAGATAGCCAGCCCTGGAAGCCTTAGAGTCTCCAAAGAACATCAGTGAAGCAGACAGCCTAGGAAGCCTCATAGACATAGGTGTAAAATCACTCAGGATGCCATCCTGGGAAGCCTCCAAGCCGAAACCACAATGTTAAAAAAGCCTTAGAGCAGTTTTGGCAGCTGGAATGGGAAGCCTTAGACATTACGTAGTGTCTTTATGGTATCCAGTCCTGGAACCCCTAGAAAAGCAATATATAGTCACTCAGGCAGCCTATCTGGGAAGCCTTAGAGCCCCAATGTGAAGTCAACAGTCAAGCAATCAGTTTGCTTAGCCTAGAAGCCTTAGACCCACGTTGTAAAGTCACTCATACGGCCAAACTCAAGAAGCCTTGGAGTCACAGTGTAAAGTAACTCAGACAGCCAGTCCTGGGAATCTTAGAACCGCTATATGAAGTTGGTCAGACAGCCAGTCCTGGAATCCATACATGTTCAATGTAGGGTCACCAAGGTAGCCGGTCCAGGAAGTCTTAGAGCTGGGATTCAAAGTAACTGAGATAGCCAGTCCTGGAAACACCATGTCAATTGTCATTCGAGGAGTCGGCCCAGGAAGCTTTACAGTCATGATTTGCAGACAAATGTGGCACAAATGGTTTTCCCTTTTCTACATGCGATGTATAGTGTGCTTTTTTCAGCCCTATTTGAATTTTCACAGCTTTTGTTCTTTCTCTCTCACTCTCTTGACTCCCATTGGAGGGGTGTTTACATTTGTGTCAAGAGCACTTTCTCATATGCGTGTTCGGAGCTCAGCCAGCCTCAGGTGGGTCACTACACAACTGTGCACTTACACTCACACAAGTGTTCCATTTCGGGCCCACAACAGGCCTGCAGCACTCAATGGCTTCACACTACGTGCTGCGGGTCCGCAGCGACGGACGGACAGATGTAGCACTTCGGCTGTCACATTCAGAGCATGCAGCTGAGCGGGAATGTGCTGCTGGCTTTTCAGAGGAGAAATGACTACTACTACTGTGTCCATCTGTTTTCTGCCCCCACGCCCCTGTCTGCATCTTGCATGGCTGCATTTACAGTCTGACTCACGTTGTTGTCTTTAGTCACTGACTGCAGGCCATGCAGTCCTGTAGTATCCAGTTCTGTCTACCTACTCTCTCTCTCTCTTATTCTTCTCATTCTCCTCCCCCGCATTTCCGATAAGAATCAGGCTTGTTTTCTCACAGAATGCATACATTGCTCCTTAATTTGGGGCTGCCTTATCAGGCCCTGCGTTCGGTGGGTTCATTAGTCCTGCAGACGTGAGGAAGAATGAATGGTGGGGAGAGCAAATCCGGCCATATCAGATTAGAGATCAGATGAGCACCTCAGACATACTCTATGAATATAAACTCCTCACTCCGAGGTCTGCATGAGCCTGTACATTATTTAAAACAGTGCATTATTCAAGCAGCCATTCAGGTACATTAGTTTAGATCTGGATGCTTATTTGCAATATTTCTCACATTCTGTGCTACCACTGCAGCTTCATATGGTTTAAACAGAAACCTATTTGGCCACCATTGTGGTCTTTAGCTGGGTACGTGTTTAATTATCTTTCCAGGTGTATCAGCTACTGTAACATCATATACATCTCACCAAATAGTGGCTGAATAAGCATCAAATAAGGCATGGTCATTGACACCCATACTGTCTTACCTGCAGGTAATAAAAGCCTAGACATTGATTATGTTGGACTTTGTCAATTGACCTACACTCTTCAATGGAAGTAATAAAGGTCTTACAGAAGAACGTGTGAGTGTGAAGAATCTCTTAATTGGTAAAGAACATTTAAGACAGACTACTTCTTTTAAAAAAGAATGCTGCAGTGAGGATTTGCTTGCAATCAGCAACAACAGCGCTGGACGATCACTACCCCACCTCATTCCCAAACACCATTCAATACCATTAAGACATGATGCCAATAGGTTGATGTTTATCTGCTTCAGAGTGCATTTTTTAGAAGGGGTGTCCACAAACATTTGGACATATGCTGTACATCAAATAGTGTTTCTATGGCTTTTCCTTAAAGAACTCTCATAGCAGTTTTATTCTAAAGAGCGTAAGAACAAGGGGGCTCCGAGTTACTCAGTGGAATATCGAGCCATGCCGTCGTCCGAGAGAGCACAATTGGCTGTGCTTTCTTCAAGAGGGTAGATGCAGCTCTTTCTCCTCATCACTCTTCAGCACAGTGTCTGTTAGCTGGTACGGCGAAGCAGAAGACCCGTCACTTTCCTCTGAGCATGGCAATGCCAAAATGCCTGGCAGTGCCACATCAGCAAAAGTTCAAAGAGATGTCTTTGCGTGTATTGGGTGAGACATGTCAAGTCTTTACCTCTCTAGTGTAGGGAGCATTGCTAGTGCTAACTGGTGGGTTAATAGGGAGAACAATGACACCACCCAAAGGACAAACATGGAGTTCCATCTAGCCCAAGCTGCAGATTTAAGCCCATATATATACGTCCATAAGACATATATATACACAGTTAAACACCAACTGGGCAAATTCTCTGAATCCTGCAACACCAAGCCATGCCTTCTCACAGTCTACAGTAAGTACTACCTAAGGCATGTAGTTCAGTTCTGAAATCGCAATGATAGAGACAATCGGAGGACCTGCACTGTTCAAAATAAAAATAATGTGTTTGCTATCTGTATCTGTTGGAACGCTTTATCTGTTCATTCAGAATAATCTCATTACATCTGGTTATATGTCTAATTAGGTATTCAGCATCTGACTGTAGATAGATGGTTGTGGTGTGGAAAGTTAAAAGGAAACGTGTCAAAGAAAGCTACAAACATGAGGTCACTACTACAGATCAGACCAGAGCATGTGTGCGCATGCATGCATTGAGGGCCATTATACTGTCCCAACTGGCCTACTAGCTGGCCCATCTAGCTGACAGTGACTCACTCATAATGCCTACAGGGTTATCACACCGAATTAGGATATGCACTGTTATTAATAAAGATAAAACATGCACATGCTCTTATTATGTTAATCAATGAGACATCCCATAAACCCTTTAAACACTAAGGGTCTGCATATGTGTCAGCGCTTCTGTTCCTCACTCTTATAACGACAAAACCTACACATCAGCTTCATCGTAGTTATTGCACAATTAAAAGTACTGAGTAATTCACAGTGGATATTGAATAATTCATAGTAGTTTTCATAGTAAACAAAAATAATAGTGAATACTAGAACAATTCAGAGTAGATACGGAATGATCCATAATGAACAGTAAAAAAACTATAGAAAGTGAAAATTATAGAATTCATAGTGGAAACTATAATTCATAGTGGAGACTGGATCATTTAAATTAGATACTAAATAATACCATAGTGGATACTAAATAGGTAATGGTAAATACTGCATAATGCATAACTGATACTGGAAATATAGTAAATAGTGAATAATTCATAGTGGATACTGAATAAATTGTAGCAGATTTCAACAATATCATAGTGGGTCCTAAATACGTCATGGTAAATACTGCATGATCCATAATGGTTACTGGAAATGTATAGCAAATACTGAATAATCCATAATTGAAATTAAATCATTCATAGTGAATACTAAATAATTTGTAGTAGGTACTGAATAATATCTTAGTGGATACCGAATCAGTCATGGTAGATACTGAACAATTTCATAGTGGATACTACAAATTATATAAAAAAAAGTGAATAATAAATAATTCATAGTGGATACTAAATAATTGTAGCAAATAATTTCAACAATATCGTAGTGGATCCTAAATTAGCCATGGTAGATACTGCATGATCCATAATGGTTACTGGAAATGTATAGTAAATACTGAATAATCTATCATTGAAACTAAATAATTCATAGTGGGTACTAAATATCTGATATAAGATACTAAATCAGTCATGGTAGATACTAAACAATTTCATAGTGGATACTACAAATTGTAAGGTGAATAATAAATAATTCATAGTGGAAGCCAAAAATAATTTGGTATATCCAGTAAATTTCATACTGGATTCTAAAAAACAGTATAGCAGTAACTGAGTTACTGAATTTCAGATAACTGAATAATAGGGACAATTTTCAGAGGGTTAATCTTGTTTCCACAACCACATTTGAATTAAAATCTAACCCAAATGTTCAGGCATGCTGTATGATGTTGAGACTACTGGCTAAGCCAGACAGTATCAATTCTACAGTATCAGAATTCACAGCCATTCCTGATCTACGGAATCAGGTAGCTATTTCTGTTAAAATAAGTTCATTAAGAGGAAAGTGACATTAATTGCAGAGGGGCGAGGGAGTCTAAAACAGAGAGAGAAACAGCGAAAATTACAGACAGAGCACATCACTGACTGTCACAGCACAAATTAGCGCTTAGACACGTTTACACCATGTTTATTAGCTACCCTGCACATGCCTCCATAAACTAGGGCAAGCAGGGTGCAATCTTTTTCTCTCTTCTTCGTGCTCGGCCTCACTGCTCACAAATCTTCCGCCTACTTGCTGTTAATATCTAATGAGGATTCATTATTTTGCCTAGCCAAAAACACATTTCTGCTCATTTAAAACTGGGAGCTGAGATTGGCAGAACATGTCATGCAGAAACAAATTTTCCTCAATTTTTGTAAATTAAAAGATCATGATGTGGAACGTGAGCACTGTTGAGTTTCCAAACATGCCATTCAATTTCTAGACTATACAGGAGATATTTGGAAACCGAGCTACGAAAACAGTCCAGTTTTGAGAGGCCAAGTGAGTTCAGCCAGACTCATTTAAACTGAAGCTACGCTGTATGTCGAAATGTTTGTGGACACCCCATTTAATAAATGTATTCAGATACTTTAAGCTGAAATGGTCTGGGGGCGTTACGCGAAACTGGAACTCTGGAATCATGGTGCTCCATCCAATATTTTTGGGATGAGATGGGGGGTTGGGGATGCAGTGAGGTGGTGATCGTCCAACATATTGACCTCACTAACGCTCTTGTCATTGAACCAGTCAAATCCCCACAGCAATGCTCATCCAGAATCTAGTAGAAAACCTCTGGACAGCACTTCAGAGACAGTCACTTCAACAAAAGCAGGACTCTGGAATGATGGTGCTCCATCCAATACTTATAGAATGAGATTGGGGATGGGGGTAAAGTAGGATGGTGACCATCTGACTCAAACTGGTCCAGCAGATTTTTGTTTGAGTTTGATGGCTTGGCTGGCTGACCAGCAATTGAACAGCATCATCAGCCTGACCAAACTTGTCAACAATTCGGACCAGCTTAAGGGCCAGCTTGGTCAAGTTGGTCATGCTGATAGATCTAAAAAAAGAAAACATGCAACTATTCTGGTCAAGGGCTAGTCAAGATAAGCTTGTTAACCAGGTTATGTAGCTTGCTTACCAGCATAGGGCATGTTTCCCCAGGTTTGTCCAGCTTCTCAATCATCTTGACCATCAAAGACCAGCTTAGACCACTGAAAACCAGCTGGAATTGGATTTGTCAGCAGCGTTGTCAGCCCCTCGGTATCGTGCCCTCCCCCGGGGCAATTCCGAGCCGCAGCCCACAGACCCAAATAAGGACCTGCCCCTCGTTTGTGTTCATGTGTGAGTCGAGTCGTGTTCGTTTGGTTCATGTGTTTCACCTGGGACTGGGGGTACTTAAGGAGCCTCAACACAATGGTTCAATGCCGCAAATTGTATCGTTTGGAACCTTGAGGTCGCTCAAGAGATTCCCCGTACGACTAGAGGTGTGTTGCGGTCAGCTTCGACTCGGTATCCGCGTTCAGGAGTAGGTCACCCTGCTAACCACGTTATCAGCGAGGTTCGTTTGCTCACTTCGCTTGCTCATTTACTGGCTACCCATGTCCCAGCGAGGCGACCGACGCTCGCAGCAACCTGCTGCCGTTTTAGGTTTGATCGGCCTTGCCGTTTTGTTAAGCTGCTGGTTCCCCAGCTCTCCTTGTCTATGTATTGAGCACTGCTCTAGTGCCCGCTCAGCTCCCAACTCCTCCCAGTCCCAGGTCTGTTATGTTCACCATTTGTGTCGTCACGTTTCCGTTTTGTTTTTGCCCTTTCCTTACTGCTCATGTTTTTCATACTCTTGCTAAGATCTCCATCTCTACGAGTGTTCATCCCATCTTGGTCTGGCCTAGCACACCATGACAAGGGTATACATATACAAAAAATCCAATAAAGATATCAGGTCATTGTGGCCAGTACTGATATAATTTCTGTCTGTAAATCTGACCACTAATAAATAACAATTAAATGACTCTATGTATCACCTTATTATCATTAATTTTTTAACCCTCACCAGTTTAACCCCCTATTAACCCTGTGTTTTAGGCCTACACTTCAGTTCTTTACTGACACAATTCCCATCAGTTTCACAAACCTTAACACAGAACCTTGTGGGACTCCACAAAATGTGCTTAACGGTTACCAAATAATTCATACTGGTTTCTGCATTAGGACTAATAACTAAATAATAAACCTAAGATTCAATGTGACCAAAAGATTCAAAATGACCAAAGATACAAACTACATCACTTCAGTTCCCAATAAGTATGACAGGATGATCTTATCTTCTCTGGCTGCCTCCAAACAGCTCTGGTGAATAATCCACACTGGGCATTAGCAGTGCTCCCGCCGCCTCTATTTCTCGTGCTCGGTCTTGCTCAAGACTCCAGCCAGGGACCATCAGAGAGCCGGTTCATTACGGGTGGGAGAGAGCACCTTTTTCTCAAGAGCGGGAGCAGACTGTGAAGGGAGGCCGAGCAGACTCAGGGTCTTTATGGCTCTGTTAAATAGAGGGACTGAATAAGTGGAGAGAAAGAGGGCATATGGAAGCAGGTTGGAGTTCACTCCACTGGAGACACACTCATCACCAGCAAGGCATTCAACTTACTGTGCTGAGGGCTTTTCACAGGGCTTGCCTCAGCAAAGCTATTCAAGTCTGCCAACCCGTGACCTCAACTTACTCTACCTCTCAGATACTGAAGAGAATGCAGGCTATGATCTTCTCCAAAATGCTGGATTTGCTGAGGTTTTAAAGCCCATTTAGATTCAGAAGACTCAAATGTAAATGAGTTATTCACATGTCATGTGTCAGCAGAGGTGAATTAAATACATGACGTTGAGTTGAGCCTGAGGTACACGAAATGTCCAAATATTTGTGGACACCCCCTTTAATGAATGTTTTCGTATGAAAAAACACATTTATTGTGGCATGAATTTCTGGCCATGCTTCTAAGTTGAAGTTACTCTAGTATACACAGTTGATTTAATGAATTCAGCGAAGGCCGATGAGAGACGGCATCTAATAATCATCTAGCACAACAAGAATGTTGAAGTGTGTGTGAAAAAAAGGAAAGTCAGCTTTTAATTGCTGAACATTTGTACATGCAGAGGCAGAAAGAGAGCATGACTGGCTAGGATACAGAGAAGCAAGAGGGCAGCAACGTGTAACTGGCCACCGTACAGAGGACCCGAACGCAAGGCATTAGGGACTGGCCGGCGCTCACAGAAAACCCAGAATGGGAAAGCACTAAATCTCTGGCCAACACTCAGAGGTTCTGAAGGGGAACAAGTTTGGGATTGGATCAAGCTCTAAGAGGCTAAACTCAACTCAGGGAAGATGTCCAAAAGTGTCTCAGAGCAGGATGTGCCGTGTGTATGTGTGTGTTTGTGTTCTGCTTATTAAAAGACTGTGTGGCCTTGATTTCCATGAAATTGAGTCCATGAGAATAATCCAAGTAGAACGAGAACACAGCAATTTGTCCCTTTTTGCGTATTCTCTGTGACGACTGGCAGCTTTGAATAACAAAAAAGGAAGACATAAGGAGAACTAGGAGCGTTTCATAGCCAACAATGACCAGCAGCAAGTGTCCTTTTGCCACACTACAGTCATGTGAAAAAATTAGGACACCCCATGAAATGCTTTTTTTTTTTTTTTAACATACGCCCTGGGGGTCACAAGTCCGAATCCTGAGCCATGCTGCTTTGTCATGGTTTGGTTTAGATTTTTTGAGAATGTCCCGTCTCTGACTTTTACCAAATTAGTTCATTTTTTAGCCTGATAGTGTTTCTACCTAGAAAGTCCATAGGAGTCATTTTGACCATTTACATTAAAGACAGGATCATTTTTTCTATTCAAGCATTTCTGGCCTTACCTTGGTAAGGCATTTGCGTCTAAAGGTAAAAGCTGCCTCATAGGCTCTGATTTGCGGCTTCATCAGAGTAAAGCCAAATGAACCCAATACGCTCAGAAAGGTCAGGCAAAATAGAACAGAATAGAAATGTCCCCATGAAAGAGAAACATGAGGTCTTAATGAGGTCTTCATGTTATAGAGCCTTGGCGAGGTGAAGGTGCCTCAGACTCAGGCCGCTGATACTGTCCGAGGCACCAATGACAAGATTTTGTAAAGACATTAAATTATACACCGGACTTCTCGTGAATCTCAAGAAAGTAAAGGACACAAAACGAGGACATGGACGCATGTCCAGGCTAGTGTAGCAGCTCATCACTGAGCCAAGAAAAGCCAGGAATCTTCAGTTTTGCATGATATGGGCCCTTTAATTAATCACACCCACACATACACAATCACAATGTACTGTTTATTAGTAGTTATTCTATTGTTGGTTGTTTAGGCCTGCTGCCCAGATGCAGTAAATAGCTTTACATATTATTTCCACAGAAGCTTGAGACATTTACACAGCGCTGCACATAAAATAAACACAGCCCTATGGGTCAATCTAATCCACAATTCCTGTTCACATCTGCTGCGTCTGTGTGCGCATGCGCTCTAAATATTTCACACAGTCATCCGAAAGCAAGCCCTGGAACTCATGCAAAGTACACACAAATGTTCTCATCACTTTCCCTTTTAGCTTCCCATGTCAGAGTTAAAGAGAAGGGCTAAGTACATGATAAAAAATGGAGAAGGAAGGTGTGAGTGAAACCCTGGTGAAAGAAAAGACCAGGAAAGACTCTTGGTAGCAACTCTGCCACACTTACGTACAGTATATCTGAATGCTGCTGAAGAGGTGCTAATGAGCTAGTAGGCAACTATAGCAAATACACTGAAAAGGGTGTTCTCAGCATTGAACTTTTTTTTTTCCATGATGTAAAAATATAGAGATAAAAATGTACTGCAGAAAAAAATGCAGCTTTTTATCTCAATATGAAAATACAGGAAAAAAGTGACAGGTGAAGTGAAAACCACTGATTATCTTCATCTACAGTGGCATCTGTCAAGAGGTGCAAAAATAAGGCAGCTTGAAGGTGACGTGTTGTTAAAAGCATAAGGATCTGGGCCACTTTGACAGGAACCAAATTGTGATGGCTAGACGACTGGGTCAGAACATCTCCAAAACATCAGGCATCAGGTCTTGTGGGTTTTTTTTCTGGTATGCAGTAGTCAGTACCTACCAAAAGTGCTCCAAGAAAGTACAACCGGTAAACCGGCGACACAGTAATGAGTACCTAAGGCTCATTGATGTGATCCATAGTGAACCCACCTCACAACATATGGGACCTAAAATTTCTGCTGCTAACATCTACCACAGGACACCTTCAGAGGTCTTGTGGAGTCCATGCCTCGTGCATGCTATATTAGGCTGGTGGTAGTGCTAAAGTTATGACTGATCTGTGTATATCTAATGTGCTTTTGCTCAATAATTACAGTAATGTTCCCACATCTAGTGAAAAGTCTTTTTTTTTAACTTTTTTTAGAAGAGTACATGTTCTCACTGCAGCAAAAGAGGGAACACTCCTTATCAATACCCTTGGTTTCAGAAGAAACCTTGGATAAGCAGGAGTCTGCAAAGCTTTGGGCATGAAGTTTAAATTTAATGAGCCCTTGTTGGTTCTCAAACATTTCAGGGCATTCTGCCTAGAGCCAGAATATTAAACTTTACATTTCAGCCATTTATGAATCCATGATGTTTATGCCCAGCTAACATGGCCACGTGGGACCTGTATGAGTAGCCCAAATAGGAACCAGAATGATCTGGTTCCACATTGGTCCTGTATATGAATGCCCACCAGGGTTAGTGATGGGTCCAGGATGTAGACTGCATATGGGGCCTGCATGAGATTAAGGACCCCTATGAGATTAAGGTAGGCTGTAACAATGGAGCTCATTTGTAAAGCCCAAATGCATGTATAAACCCACTCAGAGCCTATGCCCACCTGGAACCCACCCAGCCCACATATAATTTACCATAGCAACTAAGCTTTATCCCACAGTGTATATTTTGCTCCATGTCTCCTCCTGGGTTAGGTATTATTCTGAAATCTCGGCGCACATCGAATTCTTGTTGCAGATGGCTCCAGTTAGTGACAGATGTTCTTTTTTCTTGCTGTCGAAAAGTATCTATAGATAAAAGTGAGGATGAGCACCCCCGCCTCTCCGCTTCCTTTGGTTTCTGCATGTTATAGTCACAGTTCGGATCTCTGGAAACGCCAAAAGCCTCTTGATTAAACACTCATTGATAATGGCAATTTAAAAGCCTCATTAATCTTCATTGTCATCATAAATATGCATGAAGTGTATTAAATTATTTAGCTTGGGCAATACTCTTATTAGCTCTTTTTCCACCAAAAATGCTACCCTTGATGTTATTAATTGATATGCGGGTTCTTTTTCTGGCTACTGCGATGGGGAAAAAAAAGAGGAGGGGGTGACCAAAAAAAAAAAAAAAAAAAAGACGAAATTGATTTGAAACTTTTTTATACATAAAAGATAAAGCATGCCTTCTGATGTGAGGAGATATAAATAGTTCAACTTTAAAGTGAGAATAAAAAAAAGAAAAAAAAAAAAGAAAAAGAAGCAGCATCAGACAAAAGAAAGGCAGAGAAAGAGGAGGAGAGGAGGGCCAGAGAGGAGAAGAATGGGAAGAAAGAGAGAGAGATAATGATACTGGGGGAGATCTTTTATGGGAGCGGCCAGATAAAAATAATCCCCCGCTGAAATGTGCTGAAAGAGTCGCCAGGGCTTTGGAAGGTGTTTCAAGATGCAGGAATGGCCCTCTCCTCTCAAAAGGTATTATTCATCCGCCTTTATGTGGCAGCGGCGGCGGCTGAGCGGCCTCAAAAGCGAGGCTCAGATCGCACCCTGTAAGCCTCCTGACAGCAGAGAGCCTCCGCCGCTGCCAATAAAACAACCCATTTCAGCCTGCAGGAGCACGGAGACGGCCAAGAAGCCTTCCACTTAGATGGATGTCACCTTGTCGGAGAAGATAACTGCGGAAGCATCGGCTGTACGTGCAGACACGTGTGCGGGATCTTCGCTTGAGAGGTGGTGTTCTCATGACGGAAAGTGCTACATGCTACACAGCAAAGCGGTCTCAAAAGCAGGCAGCCACGTGTAGACAAGCTAGGCTTGAGGCCCACAGCTCCCTCATTCGGAGATGTTTGACAACTAAATGATGTCCTTGTTTGCAGCTGCTTAGTGGGAAGTCCTGTAACAGCACACTGAGATGTGCTTAAGATTGTGCTAAAAGAGGCTGCAAACGCAGTAATAACAGGAAAGTGTAATTTTGTGTGCTTACCCACAACACATTACATATGTACGTTCCATAAACCCCTCAGAAAAGAGCAATTACCACAAGTGCACTTTTACTTTTTTATTATTCGATTGCCATCCAACAATGCCCACCGGCAATAGGCCACCTGCAGAAGCCCACTTCTTGTCATTTCCATCCCTGGTCATGAATGTCCCTCAAAGCACTAGGAGGCTGTGAAGTCTCTGGCACGGTGACTAACTGCAGAGAGCGTGGAGGCTCTCACGCAGAGTGCATTATGGGCCAAGGTGCCTAACAGCTGGCCGCAAGACTGAATTACTGCCCTTGATGCACATGGACTGACCGCAGGAGCTCTTGCACACGTGGTCTAACCAAGTTAGCTGGAAGCTGTGGTCAGGCATAACTCTCAGCTTCAGCTGTGGTGAAGGTTTGTATGCAGAGAGAGGACAGGCCTAATGTAAGAGCGTGATGCATTATGTAGGACTGCTTTGTTAAAAATGATTAGCATAATGATGATGCATATTATGCACCCTTTTTTCCCTACTGCCTTCTCACAGCTAAGGTGCCCTAGAATAGAGAATTAAACCCGGTAAATGGACAAAAGTATTGGGACACCTTCGCATTACTCCTACAGGAGCTTCCATGACATCCCATTCTAAAGCCATAGGCATTCATGTGCAGTTGGTCCCTGCTTTGCAGCTTTAACAGCAGGTTCGAGTCAGTACTGCACTATGATCTGACCTTAGCACTCTGCGACCCCGATCTACGACTTGGTCTACGTGGTCTTCATGTGGTTGCTGTGGTTCTTAAATGCTCCCAATGTTCAGTAATACCACTCACAGCTGATGGTGGAAGATCTAGGAGGGAGGAAACGTCACCACCTGACCTAGTACTAACAGAACCAGGGTGGAGTTCTGTGAGCTCTTTAGAACCGGCACAGGTGTGTGCTGACTGATGCATTGGAGCTGGGGAAAGTATCAGCTGCCCGACGATAAGTTTGTATAAGGAGGAGACACATGTTAAGTCCTTAACCTTCTAGTGTTCGGAGCATTGCTAGTGCTAGGGGAGCTATGAATAGGTGGGTTACTTGGCAGAACCAAATTTGTAGAAAAAGGGAAAATTTACCAAACAAATAAAAAGAAAGAGGTGTCCCAATACTTTTGTCCATGCATTGTATGTTTTTTTATAAACCAAAGACCAATTTACAATACTCAATAATTGCATTCTTTGCCACCTTCAACAAGCAGAGCATCATGTGGATTAACACACATTGCCATGTGTCTTGGCCCCAACATTTCACAATTTGGCCACTCCCTTCTCATTCTGTTTCGCTAATTATTTTGTGCCACCACTAACAACACAACGACTGTTCACCATCTCATGCGAGCTCCAGACCTGCCGACTGTAATGTTAGTGTTACCACAGTGACAGCTCATGTGACAGCACGTAACTACTTCTTTCTTTAACTTTCATTTCTTCCTGCAGCGAAGGCCGGGTCATTAAAACTTAAGGCTTTACTGTCAGTGGCAGTGCTAAGAGTCAAAAAGAGAGTTGGATAATGATGATGACTATGAAAATACCCGACAGAGAATTAGAAGACTTAGACAGTTCAGAGTCGAGTGGAAGACAGAATTCTTGAGACTGTCCTATGATTTTAAAGCAGCATTATGCAAGAATTGGCATTTCTTGCTCCTGGGCTCCCCCTACAGTCTGTAAGCAGATTTCTCATTTTGAGCGACTACTAGGATAGACATTACTAGACAAGCTGAGAGATACAGAACCGTCACTGAAAGCAGCAGAAGCACGTGGACTGAGGCGGTAGAGTCATACTTCTGGAGTTTATACAAATATGACTTTCGAGCGTTGCCCTCCTGCTTCACCAGAGTTACAAAGTTCAATTAGCAGCATATTGAGTCCAGGGAAGCAACTATAGAGACACTATTCTCCCTATTACAAGTCAGTGGAGCATCAGCATGATTTTGAAGGCGTTATTTGAAGGTAAAAATGCTACGAATTGTTGCTTTAAAAAGAAAACGAAACTCTGATGAGAACACTGAACTGGATGTGAAAGATTCAGTATTGGATGTTAGCGCAGGGGCATGAGTGACCTACCGCAGTGACACTTCCATTAACACTGTATGTACTCATGTGTAGTCTTCCTTGTTGGGTGTGGATGGACAATGCTGAGCTAAAAGCACTTTTATTAAAGCACACCAGAACCCAGTTCCATTAGTAGCTATATATGTCCATACCATAACAGTGCCTCCGCCATGTTTGAAAGCTCAAGTGATTTGCAACAGATCATGAACCCTTTCTTTACTTCTCCTAACTCAAACTATTTTAGTTTATTCTAGTTTATCTGTCAAACAAACCTTATTCTTAAACTGGGCAGGCATTTTTTGGTTATTTTCTACCAATGTAATCTGTATTTTTAATTAAATACTCAAAATCAACTAATTACTAACAGAATCTATGTGGACAGGCTTAGAAAGAAGCAGCATTAGTCAGTAGAGAACAACGCACTGCAACACACTGCTGTAAATCTGCCCGTAAAGCTAAAATATTCCCTCACCAGTCAGAGCTGTGGGGTCAGATTTGGTGGGAATGTTTCAGATTCTGTTATAAGTCTGTATGGCTTAAAGGATACAGTGGGCTCAAAGGAAGGTCTGGCTGGATGGGCTGAATAGCTGAGTGCTGTAGCTCACAGTTCAGCTGTATGTATGACAGTGTAGTCAGGTTCAGTTTCACGGCCAGGCAGGTACACTACTGGTTGTGTGCAGTTTTGCTGTGTGTCCTTGGGCTAGATTCTTAGGGCTACACTGGACATGGAGGACACTTGGATATCACACAGTATGGTTAAAAGTATCTGGACGCCTACATATTACACCTACAGGAGCTTTCATGACATCCTATTCTAAAGCCATAGGCAGCAGGTTTGGAGCTATGCAGTTATTGAGTCAGCAGAACGTTGGTGACTCTTTTGCACCCCAAGATCCTACTCTGTAACTTTCCATGGCCTTTATGAGTGGCTGTGGTTCCTGAACACTTCCACTTTTAAATAAACATTACCGCTGACTGTCGATGGTGGAATATCTAGCAGGGGAAAACATTCTTGTGAATGACTTGTGAATGCATTGGTGGCAGTGTTGAGTAAGCGCTTATGAAGAATGACCCATTCTTTTACTGATGTGTACCCCTTTGGCAATGGAGATGAAAATGAAATTCCTGAATTTAATGATTAGGAAGTGTGTCCCAATACTTTTGTCCAAATAGTGTAGCTATTTCTTTTTAGAGACCACCAAATCTGCTTGGGTGGTGTGAGCAAAGCTGGCATTTTAAAGTGCATTCCTCTGCAAATTGCTTCCTCTGCAATTCCAAATTTCCACCAGAGGGGGCTCCCAAACTCTGTACATATATTGTGCTACTTTAAAGTTTTATTAGTCTGCATTTGGCATACCAGGTCTCCTCAGACAGCACAGTAGCTATACTGATACAGGGATACTGATACAAAAGTTTTACCATTTCAACACAAATCATTTAGTTAGAATGATCAAGCATGCAAGCAATGTAGCCCCCTACTGCAGAGGTGCCGAGGTGCCGAGGTGCCGAGGTGCTGCGGTGCAGAGATGCGGTGGGGGGTGAGTACAAGAGGTGTTATCTTTCTGACGCACAACTATAGAAGGATTTGGGCAGAAGGAGGGAGAGCAAAAAAATTCAACAGCCGTTTTTCGTCTCCGCAGGCCAGTGTGCTGTGCTCTCCAATGCCCAGTAAATTACTGTCCAGTCAAGCAGAAAAAAGGAGGGGGATTTGGACACGAGCATCACCTGTCTCTGCCCATATCCCCAAATCCAGGCATAAATGAAGTGGACAACTGCCTGTTTATTCTCCTCGCCCTGGCACCCACCAGGAGGCCAGCGCCCACTTTTATTGAACTGTTTTCTGCTGAGCCCTCCACTTGCTCCTTGGATTAATCAGAAATCCTCGCGCAAACAGCCTCCTTTTTTTCTGTGAGAGCAGCGCACTGGCCTCCAAACCACACACAGATAGGCAGTCACTGTAAAAGTGGACCGAACAACACTTTTTTTTCCTTCTTCTTTTCTACAGGCAACAGTTGTGTGTTTATTCGGTTTATGCTCCACATCCCAAAGCTTGCACACTCCATTCCTGAATAATGCATGGAGAAGAACATGGGCGAATGACTGTGCAGGGTAAGGTGGGAGGAACAAGAACAAACATGCACCAAGTTTCTAGTTTTGAAGGTTTAGGGTTTTTGTATTGACACTCGCTGGCCATTTTATCAGAAACACCTTCCACATAGATTACAGACTGTAGATTATCTGTTGTTGCCCAGTGCCTTAGTCCATCCATGGAAAGGGATCTCCATATGACTTCCACTGACCAGATATTGTTTGAGTGGTGGGCACTTCCAACAAGACCATGATATGAGCTGGTGCAAGAAGAACAGGCAGAGCAGCAATGCTGTTTTTTTTTTTAACAACCAGATAATTCCATGCACACTAAAGGCCAACAAAGTTCTTAGTCTGGTCCAAGCGCTATAAAAGAGTAGCGGAATGCGCCTTTCGTGATGTTTACTCATTTCCAATTTCCACCCAGTAGCTAATCCCCCCTGCCACACAATAGAAGCACTCCTGGGCGATTGAAGGCCAGTCACATGAAGGCAGCCAACCTCTTTTCCTCAAACTGTTACTAACACATCATCACTGGACAGCTCAGCATGCTTGGAGGAGAGTGCTAACTGCCAGATCTGTTGCATCTGACTGGCTAGCATCAACCTGAATGATGGTGGGGAGGGAAGGCCATTCTACCCACCCAGAGAGAACGAGGCCAGCAAGGCTCTCTAAGGCTATAAAAGATGAATGGCTGATGAAGCTCTAGGGCAATGATTACCAATCCAGGTCCCAGAGGACCCCCTGCCCTTCCTATTTTAGTGTTTACCCTACTCCCAACACACCTGATCCAACTACTCAGTTATTTACCAAGCTCTTCCTGAGTTGAAGGTCATATGTGAGAGCAGAACTCAAACACTCAAATGTGCTGGGCAGGGGGTCCTCTAGGACCGGGGTTGGAAACCAGGGTTTCTCAATCCTGCTCTTGGAGACACCCTCTTCTGCACTTTCTAGTGCCTCAAAACATCTGATTCCCACTCTCAAAACACCTGATTCAACTAATCTGCTCATTAACAAGCTCTTTCACAGTTGCAGGGGGTCCCCTAAAATGTGTAGGGCAGGGGGTCCTCCAGGACCAGGTGCGCTACTAACGTAAACTGTACCTGGAAAAACAGCTCTATGGTCCACAAGGTCCTAGAGGCATATTCATGGACAGGCACAACAGATGGACTGGGCACCTATACTATGTGTCCAAATGTCTGTGGACACCCTGCTAATAAAAGAATGTAGATACTTTAAGTTATACTCATTGCTGATGCAGTTGTATAATTGCACACACACAGCTTGTCTAGTCCCTGTAGAGAAGTACTGCCAATAGAATAGGACTCTCTGGAGCAGATAAACATGAGCCCATTGGCACCATGCTGCCTAATGTTAAGCATGGGGTAGAGGTGTATAAAGCCCCCCAGCATTGAGCTGTGGAGCAGTGGAGCTGTGTTCTCTGGAATAATGGTTGGTGCTGCATCCAATAAAAAATGGCCCTCACAAAAAAAATAATCAGCACTGATGTTGAATTTAATAATTTCTCCCTTGTTAATGTTACTGTCATGTCAGCTGTGCTGCTTCAGTCATATACAGTGGGTTTCTGTGTGGAATACAGTTTAAGTAACTCACAACTTTCCCATTGGTTCCTGGCTCCACCTATTTGCATACTGGGTGTGTCTTTCCCCCTTAACTCACCATCAGTGTGAAGTCACGACCTCCCCCTAGGTGTTCACTTGCAAAATATATGTATTGCTGTATGTGTTTGGTCTTAAGTGCATGTTATCACCTTTTGGTGCTGAATGCAACAGTTATCATTCATGCACTAATACAAAATCTTATATGAAGTCTGGGGCTAGAGTGACTGTTGTAATTATTTTACTGTTGTGATTAATTTATAATGAGTGAAAAGTGATGTTCCAGTTCAGCACTCTTTAAGAGCAATTATCATTAGTGTGGTTAGCAGTGCACTGTACCATAAAAAAGTTTAAGAAAAAACAATGAATGAGCAGGTGTCCCAATACTTTTGTCCGACTACTCTGTGTGTATATGACCACCACATTGTGTATATGACCACCACATTGTCAATGTACAGGTGGTGCAGGTTTTCAAAATCATGAAGAAACATAATGTGTGAGTGAGCCCAGCTGGTTTCCCTCGAAGTTCCCCTTCAGAGGGTGTGTGTGCAGAGGCTGAAGCCTCCAGAGAAACACCTGAGACATGAGAGAAAACTCTTCAGATCTACAGAATAGCTCTCCAGAGACGCTCCGTAAACCAGATCCTCTTTTCCTCTCCTTTTAACCTCCATCCATCTGTCTCCTCTCATCTCTTCCACCCCCTTTTTTTCCTCCTTCTTTTCACCCTCAGTGCCCTAGAGCAGGCCATGGTCATGAGGGAAAATATCACTGCTCCCGCATTCTCAAAGCCAAGGCTGATGATCCGTAGAGATTATTTAAGAAGCACTACATTTTGTTCCTTCTGGATTCACGGTAAATGCTAACAGATTTCAGATGTATGTCAGAAATTATAATTAATACATGAAGCACAGTCCAGGTAAGGCAAGTGAGGCTCTTCTGATTTCTATAGTGGAAATTAATGTTATGCAGACAGATATTGAAAACACAGAAAATTATATTATAAGACACATTTCAGACAGACAGTCAGGTTAGATTAGACAGATTAGCCCCCAGTTCATCTGAATTCTGGAAGATAAAAGGAGTTCATGATTTGACACATACCATATCTGTCAAACATGGTGGAGGAACTGTTATGCCATTTATGTCTGTCAGTAGAACTGGGTCAGTGGTGTTTACTGATAATGTGGCGGTTGATAAAGGTAGCAGGATACATTGTAATGCTTTCTTTTATCCTCCTATTCAGTGAAACCCTGCAAAACCTTCAGGCAACCAACATGCTCAGAGGAAAGCACTGGGTATCCAGCTCTGATGCATCGGCCAATATCACACTGAAGTGATGTGGGCAGAGAGAGAGAGACATCTACCCACCTGGACAGAGCAGAGCCAATTGTGCTCTCTTAGGCTCTGGCTGTTGATGGCAGGCAGCATGATCCTGGATTCCAACCTGTGGAATCGCCTTAGTCCACTGATCCTCCATCCCATGAGTTTCTTAATGCAAACAAATGGATTGTCCTTAGATGGCCAAGTCAGTCATCAGTCACCTTAATTTCACTGAGCAGTTTTTTTCATGTACTGAGGTCAGAACTGAAGGCATTAAGATGCACAAACAAGCAGCAACTGAAAAGACTGCAGTAAAGGCCTGGCAAAAAATCTCAACAGAGGAAACTGCTGAAAGCATTAGGTGAGGTCCATGGGTTCCAGACCTGTCATTGACAAATCATCAAAAATAATCTGCATTTTAAGTATTATTATTAAAAATACTAGTTATGTTTATTTTGGTTTGTCCAATTACTTTTGAGGAATGATGTAAACAGATGGCTGTAGTTTCTAGCTGGTAAATGCAGAATTTTAGTCTACTCTTCAATCAATGGAATCAAATCTTGATTACTTCATTGCAAATATGAATATCAGTGATGAGACAAGATGCAGAAAACTCTACGTTTTTACTTTGTACAGAATCCACAGAGTCAAAATAAATAAATAAATAACCAAATTGTTAAGCATTTAATTAAGCAAGCAGAAAATTACTAGCTCTAGAAATGCAATGACATTGCACAGTGGCACAAACCCAAACCCAAACGCACACACACACACACACACAAATCATGTCATTGGGAAAATTCACTTGAGAATTGTGTTAGTTTATGAAAATCACTTGAACAGAATACAGTAATGACAGGTCTTTGTAATGGCTTCATGTCAAGCAATTAAGCAGGGTTCATTTTTAATATCTAAACCTTGTCCTTTTTAGCTCCAGTTCTGTTTTTGTCAAAATTCAGAAGTACGGCACTCCGGACTCTGGTTAAGGCTTTATGAATAATGCATGAGTTATTAAAATGTGCGGCTGCGATAATAAACTACTCCTCTGTACTCTGTAACGGCCCACATATGTGTGTATTTCTTAATAGCAAACATCATGTTCTGCCCACGAGAGTGTAGTCATTTGGATTTCAAAGGCTAGGAAATTATTCCTGCTAAACTGTAATAGATGTAAAGACAGAAGACAAGTAGAAGAGTAGCAAGACTTTTAAAAAAATGACAGCCTGCCTTATTTTACACTGCTATACACACTTCCGTTCTTTAACTGGAGTTTAACCATCACACTGTAACAACCACTCATTAAAAAATGTGACGGGGTTGAGTGTGACAGGGCTGAAGGTTTTGTGTTAACATGGAGAATGGCTTTCCATGCTAGCACGCACTTGTTGTACAAGACGATGTTTTCACTTCAGCTATTTCCGTACTTGGCCCTATGCCAAAGGTTTTAAGCGGCAACGCGGCTGAAACATTGAGCTTGACTAATTAAAGAATAATCGGAGAGCAAAATTATGTTCATATATAGAGAAGAGGAAGACACCTTTAAAGAAATTTTGATGATGTCACTTCCTCAAAATAATGCCATCATTTTCACATGGAGGAGAAGACTGTACCTGTAGCTGTACCTCACTCTCTATATAGTGCACTACCCCACTAGAGGTTTCCCACCTTTGTAGCAGTGTCCAAAAGCAGTGTCCTGTAACAAGCCCACAGTACACTGGAATATATGGTGTACAAACGGTGTACACTACACGAACAGGGAATACCCATAATCCATTGCATTGTTTGGTTTGAAGATTTGCATGCAGCTTCTCTGTATAGTAATCTGGATTTTTGCATGCATGGGATAGAAAATAGGGCACAGTTTAGGAAGTTGGTTAGTTAAGGAGTTGAGGGACTAAGGGGCAACAGAAAATGCTGCAATATTCAGAAACATCACCTCATTTTATGGGGAATAAAAACATATTTTGTTATAACATATTTTATTATGAATGAATAAACTAAAAAAAGGGCAATATCTGCCAAATTCTGTGTAGTTTTAATTGTATACTCAGTAGGCTGTCTGTGGTGACACACCAAAACACAAGCTGCAACTGTTTATTTTATTTATTTATGTATTTTTAATTTTCATAAAAAAATAAAATTAAATAAAACAGCTGCCAAAAATACTGATGTCTGCCGCCTGATTTTCGTAAACCCATTTATTGGACGCCTCACGCTTCAGTACTTGTTGTCATGGTGACTAGCGCCATTATTATCCCCTGAACACCACAAACTTAATCTTTGCCAGCTGTACTCAGTAGATTTAATCACCTCAATACACTGTACTTTGTCCCTGCATTTTACAGCTACAGTAATTTCCTTTCCCGCTTGAACTTGCTTGAGCGCAAACATTTCCCTCAATGCCCTCAAAGACTTACAACCCCGGAGGACAGCGATGGCTTAGGCTGCAAAACCTCTCCTCGGCCCGCACAACAACAAGCATCTGCTGTGTACGTACACCATTACACTTCATATTAATTCTATCTGTATGGCTAATGAACTCATCTACACTCAAAGCTTAAAGCAAAGCCGGACAGTTAATCAACTGATTCGCGCTGACCTTGAATAGATATGAAGCCTCAAATGTGCTAATGTAATGCTAATGCTGATCCATCATCATTAACCCACAGAGTCAGAGCGCTAACGGCCTTCCCCCACAGTCCTGCTCTGAACAAGCCTTCGCTGCCACTAGCAGAAGAGGACGTGCGTTCACCTTATCATGCTGGTGACAGTCCATCACAAATGCACCCTTCGTTTGTTATTCTTAGGAATATCTCAGTGTCTCATTTGTAATCTTTGTAGGCCTTGAGAACAAGCATCCACTCATCTGATCATCCATCCAATATACAGTATGAGTTTGTCAAAACAACTTTCAGTGGAAACCATTGTAATTATTTCAGTCCAATTCATTTTTGGAGAATTTCTATTGATCCAATAATCAATGCATGAAACATGCTGTGTACCTAGGAGAGGGTAGTCCATGGGAAACAACAACACATTGACAGTGAGGGTCAGTGACTAAGGGAAAGAGGGACGTGCCATATATGCAAACGGATGGTGCCAGGAGCCAATGAGAAAGAAGTTTTACTCAGAACGAATCCTACGTTGCTTCTCAGTCTTACACACCAGGGGCTGTCAACAACGTGCCCACATGAAGTACCTGGAATTTCCCTATTGGCTCCCCAATAAGCCAATATTTGTCAGGAAACACAAGCTGCAATTGTTTATTTTATTTGTGTATGTATTTTCATATATAAAAAATTATTTTTATATAAAAAAAAGAATAATAAAAAACATCTGCCAGAAACACTGATGTCGTCTGATTGGGAATGACCCTATTGGTTCTTGTCTTCATATATTTGCATATTGGGGGTGTCCCAAAACCCCCTTCACTCACCATCAGAGTGTAGTCGTTACCCCCAAACTACATTTGTAAAGATAAAGTATGGCTTTTTTACACATTATTATTATTATTATTTTATTATTATTACTACTATTATTATTATTATTATTTTGTTTTGTTTTTTGCAGTGGTGGCTCAGCGGTTAGAGCTCTGAACAGCAAACTGCCACTGTTGGGCTCTTGAGTAAGGCACTTTACCCTCTCTGCTCCCTGGGCGCTAGAGTTGGCTGTGTGTGTGTTCAGTACCACAGATAGGTTAAACGCTGGGGACACATTTGGCTGTACATACTGCAGTGACAGATACTTGCACCTTTACCTTAATTAGTTATACTAACTGACATTTTTTTTGTCAACACTAAAAGAAATATGTAGTTGAGCTAACATGAAAACATTTATTATGACCTTCTTTCATTGTTTAACAAACCAATACAAATGTAGTTCATGTAGCCTGACATTAGAGTTAGAATTTTTTCCCTTACTAAAGAAATAAATAGAATTATTTCCCCTTACCCTCATTTCACTTACTAAAATGACTTTGTTTAGCCAACTTAAATTGTTTACTCCACTAAAAAAATAAAAGTTGGGCAATTAAACTACTTTATATTAATCAAACACATCTACTTAGTCCATCAATATATTTTGCATTGTGCTAACTGCGCCATAAACCCCCCAAAAAATCACCAAAAATAAAAACTTTGAGTTCCTCCATTGACAGTGTGATCAGTGACGACTCAACTTGGCCAATATAGCCACTCTCAAAAACGCTGCGAACGGCAACTTACTCATATGACCTACAACTCTGAGACCAAACAACCATTCATTGTAATGAACTGATTCATGCTCCCAAAAGAAGGTAGTCTGGGGGAATACAGTTCATGCTGACAGTGAGGGAACGTGGGTAAGGACACGCCCAATATGCAGCTAGAAGATGCCAGGAACTGCATGTTGGACAACTGTCACAGTTGCCCCTGGTGTGCAAGACTGAAAAGCCATGCACATTCCATGCATGTGCCTTAGTATGCATGTGCAGAAGCTTAATCAAGCAGCCACGTTATGTAATACAAACATGCATGTTCAGGCACAATAACTGAGTGAAACTCTTACTGACTCAAAATCTCAATTCAGGAGATTGACAGGGCTGTAAATCCACAAGTTGCTTGAGTTGATTTAATGAGGTTCTGTGTGGCTGAGTCAGCTGTGCTGGTTTAATAAGATACTACTGAGCTGCAGGGTTTGTTTGTTCAGTACAAGCCCTGACTACAGTCTACATCTTTCCCATTGGCTCCTAGCACTGTCTGTGTGCATACAGGACGTGTCCTCCAGTTACTGACACTCACAGTCAATGTGTTGCCGTTTCCCCCCGGACTACCATCTATTCTATATGCATGTTTTCGTAATATGTTGGTAGGATGCTTGGTCTTAGTCTCAGTGCTGTAGGCTGGTTTACCTGCTGTCTTTTATGATCCATGGCAGCCAAGTGTCCAGGTTTTTAGCTGTCTTGTCACTGAAGTGGTAAAACACCCTTTCCCTGGGTGTCTGAAGACCCATTTCTCTTGTAAGAGTACTTGGGTGAAGTGTAGTGCAGAGTATTGTGGTCTCCATACTGACTTTTGTGTTTAGTAGTTTTTAAGCTTAAAGGTAGCTTCTGGATCCTAGCAGCTCCATCCTAGCTGAGTAAACAGTGAAGCACTTTTGTGAATCCCTCTGGATAAGAGCGTCTGCTAAACGCCTCCAATATAAAAGCAAGTTGCCATGTTCTCTGTTGCTAAGTCTGCAGTTGTGTTGGCTGTGTGCTGAAGTGTTCACTGTTTGCTTTTATAAGGTTATACATTCAGCGTTTGGTAGATTTATACAGAAATGAGCAAAGCTGGGTTTTAAAAGCTGAGTTACGGCTGAGTTAAATCTAAATAATAAAGTATTTGGACAGTTAGTTTTATATACTATGTTTAGTACTTTAAGTAGAATCAATGTAAACTTTACTGTACTAATTTCGAGGTGATCAATCCAGGCCAATACATACTTGCTTTCATTGGAAAACTGAACAAGCTTTTCAACTTTGGCAAAAACTTTATTAAACCTAATGAGAAACCATTTAGCACAGTTTTCAAATGGACACTCTTAGGCCCCTCCAAGCCGGCCTTCATTTCTACTCTGTATAAACTCCCAACACATAGAGATCCAGCAATAATGTGGACTATCCGAGGGGACCCGAACATCTCTGAAGATCACTAAAGTTTCCTGTGACATTGAACAGGATTCTTGCAGTTTCTGCAAAAGAACGCATTTGGGGGCAGAGCATGGATGGGTCATTTACCCTTGAGTCCGACCTGCACACTCCGCCTCTCCTGATAGGAGGTGTTACATCCTGTCGATTGACTCTGACCTTCAGATGTTCAAGCAGGACACAGTAAAGCCTGAAAGCCTAGCTACTCCCTTCTGCCTTTCAGCGCTCTTTAGCTTAATGGAGAGTTTCACTTTCCCATTAAATGTTTAATGTTTCATTCTTGCTGCTGTGATTGGTGCTGCTGGAAAAGGCTGATTAGAGAGCGCTACTATTAGGCGTCATTAAATGCGAATGCCAGCCTGCTTTTCAGTTCCACAACATTATCTAGAAGGAGGTCGATCGCTGCTTTAACACATGACGGCAGAGTCTGTCTGGAGGTCGTTCTCTCTTGCAGGAGATCAAGGAAGCTGGAAATGCCCATGGGTCAACAGAACAAGAATAAGGTTATTTCGGGAACGGAAGTCTCATAAGTTTTATTGGGGAAAGTAATTCCATGTGATTAGGTTGTGTCAGGTTGACAATGAAAACTGCAATACGACAACTAAGGCCTCATCCACCGCTATGAGACCAAAATGACATCTTCATGAAGAGATCGGAAAAAATCTTTTGGATTGGCACAATGCAGATGTATACTGACCTTTACTCATTAAAGATGTGTGCAAATGAGTGCAGAACGAAGTGTCCATGATGATGTGAGCCCTACCCTACATCAGATGTACGACACTGACATGACAACACAACTGATGAGTCAGCTTCAGCTGCATGTTAAGAAGTCCCCATTCACTAGTCTCTCATTTACATGTCATTTGCAAATAACTTACCTTAATTTGCTTCAGCAAACAGAAATGCATCTGAATTTAGCCTAGATTTTGCATTTGGAACAAGCAGAATTTAGAATACACTCACTTTTGTGCATTGAACACTAATAAGCTACATTTTTTAAGAAAATGAAACTATCACTGACATAAATAACTGATCAGTCTACTCAGGCTTTAGTAGAGTTCAGTAACACTGAGATTAATAACTGATCAGTACAGTGATTTATCAGTCTACTCAGGCTTTAGCAGAGCTCAGTAACACTGAGATTATTAACTGATCAGCACAGTGATTTATCAGTCTACTCAGGCTTTAGTAGAGTTCAGTAACACTGAGATAAATAACTGATCAGCACAGTGATTTATCAGTCTACTCAGGCTTTAGTAGAGCTCAGTAACACTGAGATAAATAACTGATCAGTACAGTGATTTATCAGTCTGTAAACACAAATGACTTTGACATTGACATTGGGCATGGTCATAAGTCACTGTTCACTGTAAAGGAGGATGTAGCTTGGTCTTGATTCCTACTAAGGCTCATTTATGACCACACACCACGTTCCTGAATAATCATAAACATGCAAATGCTTGCAGGAACTCCAATTTGTTGGAGTTTCCCTACGCATAATACCAGTCTCTCATATTGCCATGCAGCACGCTGGCTGTAATTAACTTCTGTTAAAATATCAGTTACTGCTCTGATTACAACCCACACAGAGGACACACACACACACACACACAATCATTTCTCCAGCATTCAGAGCAAAGTGCCAGAGCCCGAGGATCGCAGAGGGAGAGGCGGATCGATGGAGGACAAACAGCTGTCGGACGTGGCGATTCCATTACTTCCCTGCAGTGGATCAAAACATTGCCTGTGCCAGCAGTAAGCAAACCCGAGCCCGGCCGCGGCTATGCGGGGAGAGGAGAGCCACCCCATCACGATAACTTAGCTGCGTCTTGCTGGAAGCCAGAAGAAAACGGACCTCTGCTGAGACTGCAAACCAGAGAAAGTCTCGGCATGTCATCAGCGGACTATTCAGCAGGCAATGAAGCGGCGTAGTCGTATGGCTACCGCCGCACGCCTGCGGAATATAATCTGTACCATACAAGCACCATCCATATGTTCTTTATCAATGGGTGGATGATTTCTTTCTTCTTTTCATATCTGCCTCCATCTGATCCCTTTCACTTTGGCTCTGTCGGCCCTTTCTCTGATGTGTGGGAGAGAGAGAGAGAGAGAGAGAGAGAGAGAGAGAGAGAGAGAGAGAGAGAGAGAGAGAGAGAGAGAAAGAGAGCGGTCGAGAGACAGAGAAACAGAGAGAGAGAGAGAGAAAGTGAAAGGCTGGCAGTCGGAGCTCCTGCAGGAGTGCAGTAATTTGCTTCGGCATAAAGAGCATGTTTCTGTCTCCAGCAGCCTCTCAGCTCTCAGATGGATGCAGGAGAGCTGCCTCTCTTTTAAAATAGAAACACATTTCCCCCCAAAACTAGAGAGAAGAGAGAGATCGGCGTGATCTCTATTAGACGGGACTTTCATTGTTTGATGCTGATTCACTTCCCTTTTATTTCTTTAATACAAGACTCTGCGCCTTAACCTGAACGCGGCTTCTTATTTTCGAGCTGGCAGCAGAAGCAGACCACGACCTTCTCAAGGGCCTTTGAATTTCTACATCTTTGAGGGAATTTTAACTGCTATGTGTAGAATATCCTGAGGCCATCTGTAAACTGTTACGGCAACATCTCGGAGGCTGTGCTTGCCTCAATATTATAGAGTCTGTAGTACCGAAAAAGAATGAAAAGGGGCAGAATAGTGGAGCCCTTTAACTGATTTATACATTGTATTTAAGGATACACTGCATTGACAAAAGTATTAGGACACCTGCTTGTTGTTTTCCTGTCTCTTCTTTTTAAAATACACCTCTCCATGCATTCTCCACAAATACAAGCACTTTATTAACTAATAATCAGTGAACCTACGAGTGTCTTTGGGGTTTTATAGGCAGTGTTGTGTGTGATAGTTGTGTGTTACATGTGGTGTGTACTTGTGCTTTGAAATACACTGCAGATAATGTACATATTTGCCACAAATGTGTCCCAAAAACACACTTTTGGCCCAATGTCTCAGTCTCAAATCAACTGTAAAACAGTGTCTCAGGCATCAAGCATGGCGGTAGTCCTAAGCATTTAATGTAATAGCTTTCTGTGAGGGAGCTTGAAGAAGCATTGCACTCTTCAGGCGTCTGTTTTTTAGCACCACTGTCGTGAACTACTCAATAAGTCCGACTAGAACGGAGCGTCATACCAAACCACTCAGATTGACTTTTTATTATGATTTTTTTAAGATCAATGCAGAAAGTTTGACAAAATTCCCTCTCCAGCAAGCAAATGGAAAGAAAACTAAAAAAGCTTATATCCCAGGTGCAGTGAAGATCTACACTCCAGTTAAGTCATTCAATTTAACCCCTTAACACTCCAAGGCTCATCACACACAATGGTGTGTTACTCAGTAACTACTTCTGGGGGCTTCTGTACAAACTGGTGGGCCTATTCTTTCTTAATGGACATTTGTAAAACCACTTTTTGGCCATAGGCTGTTTAAAAAAAGTTTTTGAGGAGATGAAAAGTGGTGCAGTATCATTCATAAGTAGCTATGTATAATCAAGGTCTTGAAAGCTGGCAATATCCTGCGAAGCACACCTCAGTTTAGCTCATTTACGAGAAAAGCTGAAAACTGCTGTATATGTAAAACACCTTCCCACACCTTAAGATGTTTGTCTCATTATTTTCCCTGTGTAAAATGTTAATTACGTCTCCAGCACAAAAGGTAGTCTTAAATATTCATGAAATATCCGGTATGGCTCCAAAAAGAGATGAATTTGGGGTGGAACTGGAGCTACACTGTGTTGCTTCAGCACAGCCATGTGCAGTGTATATATTCCACTGATTAAATTTCATAGCCTGCAAAAGTATTGCAAGCTACGGTCCTTAGGACATTATTCTTCATTGAGATCATGCAAGTTTTCCTTCATTCAGACTCTTTTCTCTCAATGTACCTTTGCTCATTGCAGCAGCAATCCACAGGACCTGGTTCCAATATGCACCAGACCTGTTTAGATGTTCCTTTAAAAACCTGACCTAAATCTGACCTCTGTGGTGAGGACGCAAGGAAAGTTTTTTTTATTTCTGATGACACCAGAACCTTCCATGAAGGTAATATTTGAGCAGGTGTCGCTGCACAATAGAATCTGATTGTCTTTTTAGCAAGCCCACAATCAGTTCTCTCTGAAGGTCTTCATGGACTTCCAGGCCTTAACTTGACCTCCATCAACTCTAACTTATCAATTACATTATGGACTGAGGACACAGCTGTCTGAAGGTGCTTTGCTGCCCTTGCATAGCCTTCTCCTGCTTGGGATCATTTGCTTTAATGGTCAGTGTACTAGGCAGCTACTTAGTGTAGCCCATGGCTGCTAATTATTAGGACATGGCTTATAAGGTATTTATAAAAAAAAAATCTGCATTACCTGCCCTTTTCTATGGCTTGACTGTTAGCTAACAAGCTAATCAAGGTGTTTTTAGTTAGTGTGTAAATGCACATATGCACACACACAGCCGGCGTGGGCTAGAGGGGTATAAAGCCCCCCAGCATTGAGCTGTGGCGCAGTGGTTCTGTGTTCTATGGAATGTTGGTTGATGCTCCATTCGATACTTTTCAGATGAGTTGGGGGAGTTGGATGAATGAGGTGGGGTGGTGATTAACCAACATCTTGACATCATTAACGCCCCTGAATGCAATCAAATCCTTACAGCAATGCTTCAAAATCTGTTAGGATGCCTTCGTCCCTGGACAGTAGAGACAGTTACTCCAACAAAAGCAGGATAATCTCTTTTTCATTCCCTTAATTTCAGGAAAAACAAGGAATAAGCAGGTGCCCCAATACTTCACGTCATTTTAGTCTATTCTGCATCCTTTTCTTCTACTTATTGGGGATGGTATGTATACACATCCTTACTTTCTAAACATGGCCACATATTCCTCTGACACAGAAACAAAACAAAAAAAACACCCATAACAGTGCCAACAGCAGAAGATTAGACTGGAGAGATCCTTTGGGCTGGGATTTCTTTCATTGCTTAAAAACGTTAATGTAGCAAAGCTTGGCTGCCTGGAGAGTAGGAGCATATCCTACATGCTTGCAGTCCTGTCAAGGCATATGTTTGCCTACATTTGGTGCAGCCAATTACACTAAAAAATAAATAAATAAATGAATAAATGCTGTTTTAACTTCTAAAAGTAAGTAAGCCGACTGCGGAAAATCAAGTAGCGTGGATTCTCAGTTTGGAGAAAATCAGCATTTAAGGCAGCCGGTTAGTATGTAATATAATATATATATAAAACACATAGGGCCCTTTTTTACACTCTGCACAAGGCACGTCGCGATGATCATTGCTATCTTACACACTGCCAACAGTGTACTTTCACTCCCTCCTTCCGCGTCGCTTAAACATAAAGGGTGCTTACGAATATATCTGTGCCGATGGGCGTGGTGGTCTCGAAATGAGGTGTGTTCAGGTCAGTTTCTGGCGTATTGCTGTCTTGGCAACGGAAAACCTGGAGCTCCACTCACTGAAAACAACCTAGGCAGACATCAGCAGTCAGACGTCCATTGCTGTCTTGGCAGCGCAGTGTTACGCAATACAGTTAAAACTGATGTGATCTCACCACAGGTACTGGCTCAAGAAGAATGATGGGACTTGCATTACTCATATTTTGATGAGCCAAAACATTAAGACCTATTTAAGACCATAGATTTAAGGCCAATTTATGCTTCTGCGTTGAAGCTTAGCTGCAAACCCTATGCCGTACCCTATGCCATACCCTACGTCGTGCCCTCGGACCTCCCCAGAAATGTCAACTACACCTCACAGTGCCACAGACCACAACAACTCTCACAGGCTGAGTGAGCACACAAGCTTCTAGACCTCTTTTACATCACTTGATTGGCTGGATACATAAGTAAAGTAAAGTAAATCCATTACATTTTGAATAAGTACTCACCAATCTGTAATTATCTAATTACTTTTCTGAGTACTGACTCTACACACTGTATTCTTTACAACAGTCCAACACTGGAAAACCAGTCCTTACTCAATCTGTCATCCAGAAGAACAGTATAATAATAACCCAGAACTCACTACAACTTATCCATTCAACTGGGAAACCGTAGGAAGTTTCACACACACACACACACACACACACACACATTCTGAGCATCTGGGTATTTGGCTGGAAACCTCAGCTGGTTCTCCAACATTTGGAGGAGTTCCAGTCTTTTGAGGCTTCATCCAGCTCTTCATTACCTGGCTGCAGTAATCCAGTGTTCATGTTCACCAGCACTGCTGCGCTTCCCCAGACTTCAGGTCCATTCCCTTGCCTCTGTGCTTTCCCGCCTTTTCCTCACCTTCATCTTCACACCTCTAAAACTAGGCTTTTCCCAACCAATAAGCTTTTGCTAATAAGGCAGGGGGCAACATGAGGTCATGGAAAACTGGCCTGTGAAAAACACACAAAGTCCTGACAAACATACAAGCAAACTCAAGGCCCAAACCCACGTCCTCCAGAAACAGGATATCCAAAACAGCCCGTCTGGTCCAAAAGAAAGGGCCTGCACCATAAGCAGTGCTTTTAATGAAGTGGTCAGATCACAGGAAGCAGGATATTCAGTAAAGCTACCTGAGATGAAACCTAAGACATTAAATCTGCGGCTCAGTTATTGTATCAACACACTCCACATGTGGGTTCACCAACATGTCATTAGGAATATTAATGTAAAACGTGGCAGCAGTGTGTGTCACAGTGTTATGTTTAATCGTGCTGTCTCTTGTGAACACACTAATCTCTTACTAATTTAATCTTGTATAATGAGTTGGTGTGAAGTGTATGGTGGATTCTTTTCACAAACACAATTTTGACAAAAGTATTGGGACACCTGCTCATTCATTGTTTTTTTCCCAAATCAAGGGTAATAAAAATAGCCTATCCTGTTTTTGTTGGAGTAACTGTCTCTGTTTCTACTAGGCTTTCTACTAGATTTTGGAGAAGCATTGCTGTGCTGGTTGTGTTCAGCGACAAGTGTGTTAGTGAGGTCAAGATGTTGAATGATCACTACCCCACCTCATCCCCACCAACCCCCCAACTCATCTGAAAAGTATTCATCATTCCAGAGAATGCAGTTCCATTGCTCCATAGCTCAATGCTGGGGGGCTTTATACCCCATGTCTGGCAATAGGCATCAGAAGGAGTGTCCACAAACATTTGGACATATTGTGTATTCACTGATAAAGCAAGTGTATCAACATGCCAGGTCAATCATTTGCTAGGCTGTTGCAACATGGCCATCAGGATGAAAGTGGTTTTGCTATGTGCTTGCTATGGAGGTTGCTGTATGGTGGCTATAGTGTTGTCATGTGGATCCTATAGTGTTGCTAGGTGGTTGCTATGGTGTTGCTAGATGATGGTTATGGTATCCTAGGTGGTTGCAAGGGTTTTGCTAAGTAGTTCTAAATGGATGCTATAGTGTTGTTGGATGTTGGCTATAGTGTTGCTAAGTGGATCCTATGGTGTTGCTAGGTGGTTACTATGGTGTTGTTAGGTGCTTGCTGTGGTGTGGCTATGTGGTTGCTATAGTATCGCTAAGAGGTTCCTATGATGTTGCTGGATGGTGGCTAGAGTGTTGCAATGTGGATCCTATGGTGTTGCTAGATGGTGGCTATGGTATCCTAGGTGGTTGCAAGGGTTTTGCTAAGTAGTTCTAAATGGGTGCTATAGTGTTGCTGGATGTTGGCTATAGTGTTGCTATGTGGATCCTATGGTGTTGCTAGGTGGTTACTATGGTGTTGTAAGGTGCTTGCTGTGGTGTGGCTATGTGGTTGCTATAATATCGCTAAGAGGTTCCTATGATGTTGCTGGATGGTGGCTAGAGTGTTGCAATGGGTTTCCTACGGTGTTGAGCTATAATATAAGACCTGTCCTTTAAGAGGCCGCTAGGAGTGAGCTTGGTGACACGAGACGAACCAACAAGAGTAAAACCCCGGGAAATACAGTATTCTAAGCTTCCAGTCAAACAAAGCAGACTTCCTGCAGGAGGAGCTTTTAGAGGGAATTAAGCAGGCGTGACATTGAGGCCTGTCTCCAGACTAGTCCAATAATAGAGCTTTTATCCTCGTGGCCCAGCGTCCAGCAGCACTCTGACCATGAATAGCAGAGAGACGAGCATAATTACACAGTCACCAGCAGGAGAAAATGCTTCAAATATGTCAATTGCATGGTCAGTTAGACCTTCAGTGGGAATGCTATGCCTTTCTGGTAGAGGAACTGTCCCTAGGAGGATCTTTGAATATGTGTGTATGTGTGTGTGTGTGTGTGTGTGTGTGTGTGTGTGTGACTGCCACTGTACATGCAGAAAATGTGTCATTTGTCAACAGCGGTTTCAGACGATTGTTGTGTGAAAATAAATAAGTGTAAATTATATTGATAATGCAGCTGCTCTCTGTTTGGCCGTGAGTGTGTGTGAAACCTCAACGCTGTGTGTGTTTTCACACACATCTGCGTTTTCTGCCCATATCTCCTCTCTAGGTCCTCACAGCTGGGATGCTCTTTATCTCAGTTATGGCTAATAACAGCAGGCAGCAGCTGAAGTCCAGCTACACAGACATACATAAACGATGGTCCCTAACACACAAACAACCACACACATAGACACACATACACACATCAAGAAAGACACACACCAGTCCTTCATTAACTCTCTCTCTCTCTCTCTCTCTATATATATATATATATATATATATATATATATACACAAACAACCACACACATAGACACACATACACACGTCAAGAAAGACACACACCAGTCCTTCATTAACTCTCTCTCTCTCTCTCTCTCTCTATATATATATATATATATATATATATATATATATATATATATATATATATATATATATTACTCTCATAGAGTAATAATGCATCATAATAATAATAATATCAGAGGAATGGGAAGAATGGATATTGTTTAAATATCAGCTAATTCTGGAAGCAAACAAATTTCCCTCCTAATCTGTAAAAATTCATTTAAAAAGCTGAAGATAAATAAGGGGATGGCTTCTACAGCAGGATCATGCTCCTAAACAACCTCAAGAGGCACAAGCTGAAGGAACCAATAGATGAATGGACCAGTAGAAATGCTCCGAAATGACTTGGAATTATGGATTTGGACATCCATGTCAAGGTAAAAAGGTTTTTGAGGTTGTTGTGTGACAGCAGCGGTGAAGAGGGCTTTTATAATAATCTAAATGTTAGGGGAAATGATTGTCATGATTACAGGTTCAGTAAAAAAGTGAAAGCATCTATTGCAAAAAAAATCAAATAGTGCAGACTTCAACCTGTTAACAAAAAAATGAATATGAATGTAAATAATTCTGAAAATAACAATGTAATTGACTGACTGTAGGGACACAATTACATTTGAACCCCCCCTCCCATTTAATGTCCTTAAAGAGGGTTAAAGAGGGTGAAGCACTTAATGAGAAGATGATCTGCACTATAAATCAGCTCTACTAGTTTATTTACCACCAATCATAGACTCAAGACAAGCAAGAGGAAGCCACACACACACACACACACACACACACCCTGTTCCACACAGTCAGATATGCAGAGGAATGAACTGCAGTGAAAGTGCACTGGAGACTCTTGAGACATGCTGTTTCTCAGGGGGGTGTGTGTGATGCCTGTAGTGGAAGCACTGGTGGGACATGGTAACTGTGGCGATGGCTGGGAGAACAGCCCGCAGTCGGCACCGCGCCGGCCGTCATTACTGCTGCCGTGAGATGAGGTGGAATTAGCTCAACAGTAATTATTCCTGATGTGCGTAGCGGGATCAGACACAAAACGCGGTAATTCCTGCCACCGCGGAATTAGGTGGAGCGCGACTGTGCAGAGGTGTTACTGGATGCTTACGTGTGAGGGTAAGGGGGTTGGAGTGTAGTTGGTGTGTGTGTGTGTGTGTGTGTGTATGTGTCAGGTGGCCAAGATGAGAGCAAGCCCATCTGTGTGATTAGGGAGAAAGAGTGTAGCACAAGCTATTAGAGAAGTGAGAGAGAGAGAGAGAGAGAGAGAGAGAGAGAGAGAGAGAGAGCTAGAGATTGTGAAAGGAAAAGAGAGAGAGGGACTGTGAGAGTAGGGAAGAAGAGCGTGAGAGGCTGTGAATAGGAGAGAGAGAGAGAAAGTTAGAAAGAGAGACTGACAGTGAAAAGGAGGGGAGATTGTGAAAATTAGAGAGAGAGAGAGAGAGAGAGAGAGACAGACTGAATGCATGAAAGGTGAGAGAGACTGTAAAATTGTGTGAGCGAGAGAGATAGAGAGAGAGAGAGTAATGAGTGTGTATGTGTGTGTGTGTATGTGTGAGTGTAGTAGTGGACGTAAATGGCTGTGGGCTTTGATGCATGCTTGTGGCTGAGCTTGTGGCCCTGTGTGAGTGTGTGTGTGTGTGTGTGTGTGTGTGTGTCTGTGTGTGTCCGTCTGTGCATCAAGGAAAGATATGTAAATGTCAAGTGGTCCCTGGAGTGAAGTACTTTGATCCCACCTGAGCTCCACAACCAACTGCTGCATGGACAACCAGATCCACTTTGCCCCAAATTGACACACACGCACACACACACACACACACACACAAATACAGACACAATAGATGTGAAAAAATGCTAACCAATCTAGCAGCTTAAAACAACACACACTCACAACCTGAGTCAAACATGTGTAGAATACTGCAATATCATTCTAGCGCCTCCACAGGCTTCTTTACCTGCAGCCGCTGGCTCGCTCAGCTTGTCACGAAATGCATGTGTACAGCTGTCCATGAGGGGGCGCTCAAAGCATGACTTTATAGAAATGGTGTAAAAGTGAACTTTAGGGGGAGGTCAGGAGCACAAAATATCAATTTTCACATAATGCTGCTTTAAAGGACTCCCCCTACAGTCAGGCAGTGTAATTCACACTTTGAAACACCAGTAAAGCACAGGCTTTACACGTGCATTTCTGGACAAGTTGAGAGATACAGAACCGTCACCAGAAGTTAAAGAAGCATGTGGAGTGAGGCTGTAGAGCAATATTGCAGGACCGTACACTGATATGACTTGTTACAGTTCTCGACAGCGCTGTCCTTTTTTCTGATAAAATACACTATATGGACAAAAGTATTGGGACACCTGCTCATTCATTGCATCTTCCGAAATCAAAGGTTTTAAAAAAAAGAGTTCATCCTGCCTTCATTGGAGTAAATGCCAAGGACTGGTAAACTGTCCAGGGAAAAAGATTTTGGAGCATTGCTGTGAGGATTTGATTGCCTTAGGCAACAATCAAATGAGTGTTAGTGAGTTCAGGATGTTGAATAATCACCACCCCACTTCAGCCCACATTAACTCATCCCAAAAATATTAGATGGAGCACCAACCATCATTCCAGAGAGCAAAGTTCCACTGCCTCACAGCTCACTGCTGGGGGGCTTTATACCTTTTTGGCCCACACCTGGTATTAGACATGATGCCACTGGGTTATTATTTCTCTGCTCCGAAGAGTCCTGTTCTTTTCTATTGGCAATATAATACTTTGCTACAGGGACTGGACAAGCTGTGTGTGTGTCAACAATAGGTGAAACCTCAAGTAGCTGAATGCATTCATTAGAAGGGGTGTCCACAAACATTTGGACAGTTCCCCTTAGGTCATCTTCATGGTATAGAAGCCTGAACAAACTTTCCCTTATCTGACAAATAGTAAAGGACAGCAGGAGATAGAGAGCAGGAACCGAGGTCCGGAATCAAAAGCAGCGGTTCGATCAGCGGAGCAGCAGAATCAAAGGCTCTGCATTGTCTTTCGTGTTATCTGGAGCAGCCATAGGGCAATCCTTTCTTCTGGCAAGGTGTTGCATTCTGGAAACTCTCTGTTTTTTTGCACTGAAATGTTTTTCTTCAAACAGGCAGCTCACAACCGGCCATAACAATAAACAATACATTTTTTTCACTTTCGCAAGGCGTTGAACACACACACACACACACACACACAAACTCAGGCCTACACAAGGGATCTCCCTGCCTGGCTATTGATCACACAGACTAGATGAAAACGTATCCTCTTCATCATTGCAGAAGGAACTCGCCAGCAGAGAAAGAGAACAACTGTGAATCGCTGGGCTTACAGCGGTTTGCATTTCCATAAAACCAGTAATTAATGTATGCTACAACCCCCTATAATTTCTCACCAACTAGCCACCTATTAAAGAAGGTGAGCCACTTTTATTGAATGATGCACTCTGCACAGTAACACGGTGCTCATACATTACCTATTTAAAGGGTGATTGAAGGCTGTCATGCTGGCTAGGCGTGGCAGGGAACTAAAAAACACTTGCAGGGATGGAACAAAGTAAGGCAGGAACAACGTAAAACAGGGAGTATGAACAAGCGGGACTACCTCAATACTTGCAGGACTGGCCAAAATAACAAAACAAGGGCTGGGAGGATACTGAGCTTAGAAACTGAGGGGACACACATAAAGAGAGAAGGGAGAGAAAACCAAAAACCACTGAGCAGTGCTCAGGAGGGGGCACGGAGAGAAGGTAAACAACCACAAGCAGCAATTGGGCGACCCAAAAAGGGAAAGGGCGAACGGGAGAAGCGAAAAGCTGAGCTTCGACCAAGGGGTCAAACACCAAAGGAGGCAAGGTAACAGAACAGACAAGGAGGAAACCAGGAACAAGGCAGATAAGGAACAGGACAAGGCGAGAGTAGAGCAAACCTAATGGGGCGCACAGACAAACGTGGCTTGAACAGAGCTAATTCACGGCACCTACTCATCTGTGGACTGGGCCATGAATCAGGAAAACGAGGGGGAGTCCTTATGTGGGCCTGGGGGCGGAGTCCTTGGATTTCCCCGGGGGAGAACATGGCAATGAGGTCCTGACAATTGCACTGATTTTTCAAGAAGATATAATCTGGTTTGGTGCGAAATTATGGGATTTACAAAAACTCTAAAATATATATAAATCTAGTACACACACACATGTGTATGTATATATATATATATATATATATATATATACACACACATTTACATTTATGGCATTTATCTGATGCTCTTATCCAGAGAGACTTACAAGGTTACTCGTATTACAGAGGTGGGCCAATGTAGTGTTAGGAGTCTTGCCCAAGGACTCTTATTGGTGTAGCGCAGCACAGCCACCCAGACTGGGAATCGAACCCCAGTCTCCCACATGATATGGTAGCTCACTGGCAGGGAGAGGTGTTATTTGTTGCACCACACCAACCCCAACCAATTATAATGTTAAAAATGTATAAATTGTGTTTTGTTGAATATATTAATGGTGGAGAGATATATTAAGGAGATGCTGTTTGTTTATTTTGAGGTATTTCATTAAAAATATTAAAATGTTTTAGATTTGCCACTATTTTACCATCATGAACATTACACATGAATCTCAGGAGACATGGGTAGGTTTACTGGTCATTTTAGATATGGATAATAAAAAGGCTACGTATTTGGATGATTCTCTACAGTGGACCATTTCACGTCCAACCACTCTGAAAGATTATGTGGAAACTCTGAAAAATGACGGCATTCTCCTGTAAGATCCAACACAGGTTTCCCACATCTGGCCCTGGTCCTTTTTATCACTGCTCTAACACACACACACACACACACACTTCACTCAGCAATGGCTTGATCATTAACTGATTGGTTGAATCAGTACTACAATACTACAATGTTCAGAGCACAGCAGAGGAACCTTCAGGTCCAGCTCCAGGGGTCACATGACACTGAACACTCAGTGGTTCTAAGGTCAGCTTGACCCAGAGCTCTACAGCACACATAAACAGCAACAGCACCATCTGAAGCAGCACTCACATGGTAGAAGGCTATGGCCTCTCGGTCTAGGGCCCGGCTGACCGCCACCTCGCCCGTCAGTTTGTTGATGCTGAACACGCCCTTAGGGTCCTGATCCGCCCCCTTCCCTGTCAGCCGGAAGATGTGGTCCTCCTTCATATCAGACGAGATCACCTGTGCCATCATACACACACACACAAACAAGCATTCAGGAAGGTGTGTAAAGTTGTGCTTAGACAGTATGATGTGTATTAGCTTCTGTTACATGTTTTTACATTTATATTTCTTTATTTAATTTTTGTAGAATAAAGCCTGGATTGAACATTTGATCACACACTAATGACTTATTCACCATCACCTTTGATGTCTTAGTGCACAATCAGGGAGTCTGTTATAGGAAACCCACGAATAACCGCATCATTAGTTATAATAATGCACAATGAACACGTCGCTACCACCCTGTTACGAAAACCCTGTTTTTTTTAGCATGGATTATTACCTACACTTACATGTTATAAGTGTTCAATTAGCAGCACTGTGATTTATGTGGGTTCTAGATAGTGCCAGGTTTACTGCTCTCTCTATATATATACGTTCATTGAGTTTAAAAAGTCACTAATATATTAGGAAGCCTTCCAGATCTGTGCATCACTACTTAGACACTAAAGGCACTAAATAAATATGTAATGAGTTAATGTGCATCGTGGATTCAGCCTCTATTCAAGGTACTTGGGTTGCAAAACTCAAAATCTCAATCATTTCAGTATGAGTTCATTCCATACAAGAGCTAAGTTTATCAGTGTGGAAGGGACATTTCAGGTGCTACAGATTTTCTACTCATCACTAATTACTGATAATAAAAAAAACTGAATAAGACTGTGGCACATGTGCGTAACAGGGTGGTAACAGGGTATTTATTGTGCATTTATTAAGCTAAAGAAAACACAGCAGATCTCCAGTTATGCACTAATTAGGGACATAATGAATAGAGCTTAATGCACAGTGCAATAATCAGCTATAAATGTTTAACTCAGGTCTTAACGAACCCCTAATTTGTGTTCCTCAATAAAATACAAAATGAAATACATGAAAAAATAATAATAGAGCTAATATGACTTTAGACTCTGATCGTCTTGACGGACGCACTACATTAAAGGGCCAAATTTATGCATTCGATCATTTTTGCCAAATTATCTCTCTAATCACATACAAAACAACAGTGTAAATGAGTGTGAGCCTACAGATGGGAGGATTAGGCTAATCACGTTAAATGGAACAAATCAGACCGACTGATTGTGAGTGTGTGTGTGTGTGTGAGTGTGTGTGAAGGCAATATGACATTGTAACGGTTTTAATGGAAACAGTTCAAGACCCTCTGTCCTCACACAGCATGGAGGGCTGCAACGCAAGTACTGAGGTGGATTACAGGAGATCTGCAGTACTCACATGCGACTGGCAGAATCCAAAGCGTTCCATTCGGGTGCAGCAGGGTAGGAGAGAAGAGAACACAGTGGAGCAAATTAATCACACACATGCTTTCACACACACACACACACACATGCACTGTACCTGAGAAAACTCTCACCAAACTCCATGAAAGCCCTCCTGCTCTTGATTTAGGAGTACCTTTTGGCACTGCAGGCTGTAAAGTGTAAAGCTTTGTGGGCCTTGATGGTTTCCCTATTATGCACTTGCTGGGTTCTTGCTCCAGATATGAGGCCTTATACGTATTGTATTTATTTCAGGGTTCCTTTCATACTTTGATGCCTCTCTTACTTGAAGGTTGATAACGGTTGGGGAAAGACGTTCATAAAACAGTCCTGTACTAAATGAGATTCCGAAGAAAAGGGCATCGTTATGGCCACTAAAAGCTCTTGTGTTTCATTAAGCTAATTCAATTCCAAAGCAGGACTGATGCAGTCTCTAGAACGACATGCAAATCGCACTAATGAATGCATTAGCTCTTATGTAATGACACAACAGGCTGCCCACACCCGCACACTGTGTGTATACACACAAATATAAATGTTAATACACTGGTGTAAGCATATGTCTTTTAAAATATTACATTTAGACATCACATTTTTGCAGAAATCGAAACTAGGACTGCACTGATATTGGAAATATGGGCCAGAATGCAATAGAATTTGCAATTAAGTGTTTGGTACATAGAACTAACATATTGTGAACCTCCAACACTATTGTTTCTCCAGCAGAATCGAAACAGGGTGAAAAAATTAGACCAATTTCTAACCCCTGAAACTGTTACGTAAGTGATGTGACTTCTTACACACACAGGGTGTCTCAAAAGTAAGAACCATCTATATAAGATAAGAAAAATAGTTTGGCTGATGGAGATCCAATTTTAGACATAAGGAAACATGGCCTAGCAGCTTTCCCCCTTTACCCACAGCTTGTGTCTGAACCTGGATCACTGTCTACCAAACCGTTTTCACTTTATATGGGTGTTTCTTTACTTTTAAGACACCCTGTATTTACGGCCCAAAAGTGCATAAACCCAGCCCACTAGAGACAGCCCTGCTAACCTAGGCACTAAAACGTAACAGCGATTACAATCAGTTTTCTGATACAATCTTTGCCATGACTGCCAGACTCTGCTAGATATCAGAAAACAGATGCTATGCAAAGCAAACCTTGTGACCCCAGTTTTGCCTGAGGCCTGATCTGGAGAAGGGCGAGTTACAAGCAGGGTGTGAGGAAGCGAGTGGGTATCCATGCTAGGCTAAAAGCTAACCCTAGCCGATCAGCTTTGCCATCTTCTCAGCTAGCTAAACTCATACCACACCGACTGGATAGCAGCACTATCTTGGGATAGTCCTAATCACAGAAAAAAATTTTGACAATGTTTTTGCTATAGTCCGTGAGTCTGTGTGAGCTGTCACTGTGATGTGAACCAGCCAATCAGAGCAGAGCTCAATATATTATTCAGAAGTCCACCATAAAAGGAAAAACAGCATTATAGTTTCAGTCTGAGGCAAAATAACAGGGTTGTAAATACTTGTAAAACCGTATCTGGGCCCAAATAGGCATCACATACTTACTCTTTATACACCAAAAAACAAATTAATATAATACATGTATTCTACAGCATCTTTAATATACATCAATATTTATAAAATATATAAACATAGGCTACATCGACCATTATCCATATAAATGCAGTAAAATAAAAAAAAATGCAGCCACCACTTGCGCCATTTAAACCAGTGGTTTACAAATTTAAACCACTGTTAATTTGAGGCCCAACTTGTAGTATGTAGTGTCACTGTCACCTATCTTTGAGCAATTATCTGCACATGCTGGTATTTAGCGTGTGGCCCTAATCAGAACCAAGTGCGTTTGCTTTACTGTATACATTGTAGCAACACTTACAGTAAACAAGAAAACTCAATTCCAAAGATAAACCCAAGAAAATTGGAAAATCCAGCAACAGCATCCACTAAGCCTCTTCATCTTCAGCATACGTGGCCTTCAACCGAGATCGCTCTCTAATGCTGATTCTATTTTTTCATCTTTCATAATTAATTACAGGCTCTGTTAACTCTGAGTACATGATTATCCTGAGAAGCCCTCGCTAAGCAGTTTTCAGTGAGTGGCCGAGAAAGGTCTATCTGCAGAGCTGCAGTACCGCGCTCTCAGCTCAGTGCACTCGGCTCCGTTCTGTCAGCTCTGGATTTGGTCAAGGGTCAAGAGGCTTGCCATGCGCACCATCTAGAACGCGGGAGAGGTCATAATCGTAATGGTTCTGATGGACGCAGCATGGCAGCATGAGAACTGGCTGGAGTTTTGATGTCATGGTGGAGCATTGAATCAGATTGCACAAACCTGCACATTAAAAATGATGGATCTCCAAGGGTTCTCAGGAAAGACCACAGTTCTATAGAAGCTTTTCATGTCTGAATGGCTATTTGCATGATGAAAGGGTTCTTCAGACTGATGGAGAATGTGTCGTATATGGTTTCACGTAGCACCAGAAAGGGTTCTGCTACTGTTAAGATGTCAAGCTTGTAACATTAGCAGAACCCTTTCTGGTGGTATTCAGAACCATTTTCGGAACGTTTCTGTATAAAACCATATACAGGTTCTCCATTGATCTGAGGAACCATTAAACCAAGAACCATGTAAGCATGGTATGGTTCGACAGTCACATGAAAAACGAAGTACACCCTCTCTGACTTCCATGGTTTTACTTTTCAATTCATCTGGGAGCTGGAAAGTGAGCAGAGCTTCCAGCTGGTAGAGTGTGACTGCGTGGCATTCCCCAACAGGATGAGGTGCTACCCTGCTGCAAGTGATTATCGCACATGGCCTGGACAGTGGAGTACTGAGCATTCATCTGTCACATCATGTTGTGCACTTTAACAGCTTTAGTATGCATTCTCTGCCCAAAAATGAAGAATCATGGTCATAGAGGGTCGATCTGTAATTATTGTTCAAATGTTTGTGGACACCCATTCAATTGAATGCATTCAGCTACTTGAAGTTGCACCTATTGCTGACACTGATGTGCACACACTCAGCTTGTCTAGTCCCTGTAGAAAAGTACTGCCAATAGAATAGGACTCTCTGGAGCAGATAAACATGAACCTATTTGCACCATGACTGCAATGCCAGGTGTGGGCTAGAGGGGTACAAAGCCCCCCAGCATTGAGCTGTAGAGCAGTGGAACTGTGCTCTCTGTAATGATGGTGTTGGTGCTCCTTCAAAATCGAGTAGAAAGCCTTAAGAGAGAGATGAGTCCTCCAACAGAAGCAGGATGTTTTTTTTTTTATATCCTTGATTTTAGAAGAAACAATGATTCAGCAGGTGTCCCAATACTTTTTTTGTCTATTTCGTGTACCAACAATAATAAATAAACTGTATAAGATAAATGCTCATGGCTATTTGTGTGGGGCTGAGGAGTTCATTCTGCACAGGCAAGGATAGTTTCTTGACCAGTGGATGGTCTCACTCAGGGGTCCCAAAGGTTAACAGTAGCTAGCACTACCCTTTCAGCTGATTTTACGTTTGCAGTCTCTTAGAGCCCTCATGAGGTTCTTCTCAGTCTGAGGCCTCCAGAAACTTGTACAAGAGGTGTGTAGAATGTGTATTTGAAAAAAGAAGAAGAGAAGACTGTGTTATGCAGCTTTCAGAGCCCATGGAGACTCATATGTGTGGTGCAAATGCCTACATTCATTCAAATGCAATTAACTCAGAAGCACGCTGAGGTCTTGGACACCGTAGCCATGGGTAACACAGGGTAAAGGGGATTCAAACACTGATTTCCCAAGTAAATATAATTACCATAATAAAACTGTGAGATTATCATTCACTGCTCGTTCCTCGATCTTTGCTCAGGTCCTGATGTGGAAGGGAGGCCGTGTGTGCACACAGAGGTTTAAAGTATTACAGTAGCAGCTTTTCTTTTAACAGATGGAGCTTCACAGCTTGCTCTTTCTCACTGAATCTGACCACTCTGCTCGGAACAGCTTACGCCTCAGTCCAGAAGAAGCAAGGGGAATCTGTCCAGAGGGGAATACAGCTGGGGTGAATTAGGGGATGAGAATTGGGTGTCCTCCCTGGGTTCCCATGCCAGAAAAAGAAAGACACTCCCACCTCGGTTTTCCCCTGGGAAGTCACGTGAAGCATTGTGAAGGGCATTCTGTTTATCAAAAGGATCAAGGGAAGTTCCTTTCCTGTATTAAGATGCATTGAGGTTAATTGCTAAATCCCACAACTTCAGCTAGCGTTAAATAGTCACGTGTGGTCATTCTATCTGCATCTGCACTGGCAGACTGTAAATGATTTTGGAAAATGGAAAGACCGACTGTCGGCTCATCTTCATAACTATTCACTAAGAGTAGCTTAACTTATAGGGGTCAGTTAGGTTAGCTATCTAGCATGCTAACTGCTAGTGACGATACATGTTTTCAAATGCTCAAGGCCGGGGTGTTCAGTTATTGCATTTTGTAACTTGTGCTTCCTTTGGAATCTCAGCACAGCTTAGCCGCAAGAATTCACAGCAAAAATACATGGGATCTATGGCAAAATAGAAAAAATGCTATAGGATATAATGAGGTCTTAAGGGTGGCAGAAATGCAGCTCTTTGTTCATTAAATAGTACGTAAGTGTGTGACTTTGGTTGCTGTTTTACAAGCCTATTTACCACCCCGTTATACTTTGCTGAAACACACTGATTACCCTTCTACAGAGGGCCCCTTGAAAAATGATAAGCTCTACTTTTATTGGCTGGTTTATGTCACCATGATGGCTCACAGAAGCCGCATAGCATACCATAACATAGCCTAGCATTGTCTAGCATTGTTTTTAGACCTGTCATAAGAACTCTTTAGAATTATTTTCGAGTCCAGGATATTGTTGTTGTCCTCTCTGGGTCTTCACAGTGTCCAGTCGGCCTAGTGTGTGCTTAGCCAGCTGAAGAGATTGTATGAAAGTCTAGTAGGGTTACCTTTGAGCAAATATGCCCCATCAATACAGCTCACCCTAAGGTGACCATCACCATCCTAAGGTGATGATACCCTTTAGGTATTATCTAGACCCTATGGGCAGTGTAGAACCCCTTGTTAAACCCCTTCTGGTCCCAACACTGACACAAACTTCCCAATTGGGCTAACCATACAGACCCACATGGGCATGTTATCCCCAACACTAGCTAGCAGGACTAACCTCACCCTGATAGCAGAGCAGTCTGGTGTATCATGGCTGATGTTGGAATTTTTGACTTTCCACACCTCAGAGCTCGATCTCCATTTTTGTAGTTTTGTAGTTTTTGACATAATTGGCAGTTTTTCGGTACATTGTGATCAAATCTTTTCATGAATGGACCAATAGAAATGCTCCAAAAGGACTTTAGGAAGAATTGCTTAGAGCCACAAATGACGCAGGTCCGAAGTTCGGGAATGCGGTGGGGAAGGGACTGGGAAAAGGAACTGGAAGTAGGTGCCTGTCATCAATTTGACAGTAACATCAGCAGATCCTGCACTCCTCTTGCTCTGCTTTCCCACTGCCTTCCAAAGATTCCTCAACGGTTGCTATGGAAGTGTGCTGTCCGCACGCTGGGTCAAGCTTGTTTTTTATGCTGCTGGACACACAAGCGAGCAGCTGTGCTATCGATCGGTCCGGACAATACAAGGAACAAAAAAAACCCTCTGGGAACTTTTCTTTGGGAGCTGCGAGTTTATTGAAGATGGGATGAGCTCCTGCGGAGGAGAGAGGAACAGTGGAGAAGGGAGGGAAGGAGGCAGCATGGACTGATGGAAAATACAGACAAAAGTAATAGAGATGGAAGGAGGGAGAAAAAGTTTGAGTGAAGGAGGAGGAAGAGGAGAGCACTCAGAGAGAGAGAGAGAGAGAGAAAGAGAGAGAGAGAAGCGCCATGAGGAGTTTAGAGTGATCAAGGCTAGCTGCAGGGTGCAGGGGAGGTGCTGGGTTGCCGTGGCACTTGATCGCAGGAGAGGTGGTACGCTGCTTCGCTGCTTCGCTGTTTACTGTACACACACACACACACACACACACACACATACACACACTCACACACCCACCAGTGCCTGTTTGAACAAACACAAACACACAGTCGCACATTCGCGTGAGCTCTCTCTTCTTTCTTCTCAGTCATTAAAGGCCCGCAGAGAGCAGCCCACTGGGAGATGCTCACCTATTTCTATCAGTTCTCATTAGGAGCAGAGAGAACATGAAAGAGAAGCGGGCTGCCGCCACTGTCTGAGTACGACAGAGAGGAGGGGTTTCAAACACCCCCTACTCCACACTCACAGTTCAGCCGAGATGGGGAGGAGAGGAGGAAACCGTACACACACACATACACACACACACACACACACACACATACACACACATCCCTAATATACTCCAAGCTGAACTGGAACTTGTGTGCCTAGCAGTGAAAGAGTTCGTGCTCAAATTTAGACCTGGGTTCTTCTCAAAGCTGTTCTAGTGCATAACGCCAAGAAGATCTTAATCAGAGGAGATTATCTGAGCTTGACTTTGGATAAGAAGCTTCTGCGAAGCACTTGTTGGTTGGGAGTGACGCTTTGAAAGGCCCTCAGGAGTGCTGGAGATGCGCAGAAAAGGCCAGGACAAACCAAAGGAGATGTCAAGAATACAGAAAGGGCTGGACTATGTGACCATGCACTGTAGCTTTGAATTCTCTGCTATTTTTCATCTATGTACAATGCATGGTCAAAAGTATTGGGACACCTGCTCATTTCTTTAGGGGCCTATAGACAGATACACAATACAATACACACAACTGGACACACAAAGAGGCACTGTGGACGTGGTCAGCACAGCTCTGTGGATTTGGCTGCATGGTGGTTTAGTTGTAGATGAGTATCTCAGAGGTCTATATTTTAGAGGTGGGTGATTTGGAATTACTATTATTTACACTAGATGGACAAAAGTATTGGGACACCTGCTCATTCATCAGTTTTTTTTTATAAATTAAGGGTATAAAACAGAGTTTAATCTGCTTTTGTTGGAGTAACTGTCTCTACTGTCCAGGGAAGAGGGATATCTACTAGACTTTAGAGGAGTATTGCTGTGAGGATTTGATTACATTCAGTTATAAGAGCGTTAGCAAGGTCAGGCCGTTGGATGATCATCACCCCACCTCATCCCCAACTACCCAACTCATCCCAAAACTATTGGATGGAGCACCATGACCATCATTTCCACTGTTCCACAGCTTAATACTGGGGGGCTTTATACCCCTCTACCCCACGCCTGTTGGTGCCAGTAGGTTCATGTATATCTGCTTCAGAGTGACTGGAGCAGATATACATGATAGACATGCTGGTCTAGTGATCTAGTAGCCTGGTCCTTAAACTTTTAATGGCCGACATATTTTACTATTATTTAACTGTTTCCTCAAGGCTAATGCACTGAGGCATACACACACATTCACATATTCACACACACACACACACACACACACACACACACACACACACACACACAGAGCTGTGCCCCTCACATTTATCAGCAGAAGGTCAGAGCTGGATGTGTAATGGCAATCAACAGCAGAGGCAGGTCCATTCTGATTGTCCACAGACAAGGATGGTAATTAGGACAGCAGTGGAACTGAGCGCCACTGACCTTGTCCGTGCTCGGCTGCGCTGATGACACAGCCCCGGCTGCAGCCACGTCCACACACACACACACACACACACACACACACACACACACTCACTCTTACTCACTCACTTACTTATCAACTCTCCAGCAGTACAGAACAATGTTGCAATTAGTCCATCTGATTGGCTAAAGCGTTTGGAAATCAGCTGAAGGTGTGAAGGGGGAATTTGGAATGATTAATAATCGGACACTGATTGGGAAGAGAATTGGAGAAAAGTAAAACTGTGGAAAACAACTTTTCCTGCGCAGAAGCAAAGAGCTGCTAAGGAGTGACGCGCTATTTTATATTTAAAAATATATTTTTTATTTAACAGCTCATTATAACCTTCTGCCAGAGAGGTTGGGTAGAAGCACATTTACACTCCACACTATATGGGCAAAAACATCTTGACACACCTGCTTATTCATAATTTCTACCGAAAGCAAGGGTATTAAAGTAACTGCATCCTGCTTTTGTTGGAGTATCCACCTCTACTGTCCAGGGAAGAATGCTTTCTACTACTTTTACTAGAGGATTTTATTGCATTCAGCAGCGAAAAGAGCAATAGTACAATCAGCGTGTTGGATGATCGCCATCCCATCTCATCCCCAAATCTCCAACTCATTCCAAAAGTACTGGCTGGAGCACCATCAACATCATTCTAGAGAACACAGTTCTTCCACTGCACCACAGCTCAATGCTGGGGGGGGGGGTTATACCCCTCTAGTCCACACCTGGCATTAGGCATGGTGCAATAGGTTCATGTTTATCTGCTCCAGAAAGTCCTATTCTATTGGCAATACTTCTCTACAGGGACTAGACAGGTTGTGTGTGTGTGCATCTTGCATAAGCATTCCAGCAATGGGTGTAACTTTAAGTAGCTGAATGCATTCATTAGACAGGGTGTCCACAAACATTTGGGCAAACAGTGTATAAGGATGCAGATTGAATATGGGGGCAGCCATGGCCTAAAGGTGAGGGAAGTGGGTGACTGGTTTGATTCCCTTGACTGGTAGGAAGTGGCGGCGGCAGGAGTGAAGGAACATCCACCGTTAAGGTGCCCTTGAGCTAGGCAATAACCCATCCCTGAAATGGGCACTGCCTGTATACACTTGTGTGTGTGTGTGTGTGTGTTCATCACCACAGATGGATTAAATACAGAGGCTGAACTTTGTTGTACTGCTGTAATAAAGGGTTAACGGCCCCACAGCCTGAAGAAGGAACGGCAGGAGTGGGATAGCCTCCCTGTTACGAAAGTGCATCCTGACAGATGAGCACGCCCCGTGTTAAATCTCTCATAATCCCATGCAAGTCGTGTAACGGCAAGCGTGAAATTGGGGCAAATCTGCCCTTTATTTCTTTCCCCTCCTTAATGCCCTCTTATCAGCATGGATTTCACATTAGCAGGATCCATAGGGAAGCATTAAAATGGAAAGATGCTGGAATAACACAATGCACCCCACACTCCAGGCTGTTATCATCCTTGGGAGAACAGCCATGATCGAGGTATCGAACAACGGAGTGGCAGCAAGCGCTTCCTTCGGAACCTTTCGAACACAGTTAACACAATCAATTAGTCTAAATGAACAAGGCCCCAGGTAGACACATACTGAGAGAACAGGCTCTACACCTGCCAATGCTTTCACAAGCCTTTTCTGCTCAGGTTCAGAAGCTAACGGCATAATAAATAGAGCAAAACTCTAAAAAAGCGAGAGAGAAGATTTACAACTAATATCCTTTTGAATCTGGTCTGAAAACGTTCACTGTAGCCTTTCTGTCAGCTTCAACCAGTCTGGACAATCCCTGTTGACCTCTCTCATCAACAAGGAACTTCTATCGGCAGAACTGACCCACTCACTAGGAATTTAACCCACCCACTCGCTAGGACTGCCCCTATCACTTGCAATGCTCATGATACTAGGAGGGTAAGGACAAGCACATGCCTCCTTCGATACATGTGAAATCAGCCACTGTCTCTTGTTGAACTGCTGCCAGCATCACTAGGCAGTGGATCCCCAGCACTGGATCCCCAGTTCCCCAGCTCAGAGCATGATGGCCATTTGTGCTCTATCAGGCTCAGGTTGCTGATGGCGAAAGAGCATGACCCGGGATTTGTACTCGCAAGCCACTTTATCCAAAAGAAACATTTTCAAAAATGGAGAAAATAGTTTTTTGTGCAACAGCGATGATATACTGTTTTACTGACAAACAACTGATATAAATTGATAAAAAATATACTTTGTGCATTAATTATTTGTATGTCATATTAGGAATTTTAGTGGTAGAATTTACGAGTAATAATGATATAATCATATAATTATTGTCTATTATTAACAAACAATTAGGCAATGGTTAAGTTAGCTTTTTTTATACTTTTTAGTATAAAGAGTTACCACAACATTCAACACTAGGACTAGGACATCAGGCCTTTTTCAGCAACTGTTCTTGAAAAGAAACTGTCTTTTTAAAACCCACTAAGACAGTTTTCACAAATTCAGATTCTGACATTCACATTTTCTTATTTGGTATTTGCCAAATTTACAAGCACATTGAGATCCATCATTATTAGAGCAAACACAGTGTATTTGCCAGTGTTAAATCAACAATGTTTGTGTCTAATTACCACTGTGAGCTTTAAAGGTAACACTAACAGTGTTGATTTAACCCTGGCAAATTTGCAGTGTTGCAGCACATCAGGAATCACTGTAGAGACATCAAGAGCAGTCCCCCGCCTCCCCATCCCCTCCCATATATGTAGACCATATATGTCCAATAAAGCAGACCGGCCTGAGTGACCAGTCTGAAGTGGACTGCTGTATCGTCTCGGATGTGCGAGGCGACGGGGTCAAGGACGATAAATAGAGGGCAGGTGAGGAGAGGGCAAGAGTGACGTGTGGATTGATGAGGGCGGTGCTGGAGGTTCGTGAAATCCGCTGCTGACTAATAGAAAGAGAAAGCGGGCAAGAAGGACAAGAGAAATAGAATAATGGAGTAGGCCAGGCTCAAAAGACCACTGGCTAGAAAGGTGAACTTTGCCATACACTACTGCTATACTTCATTGACACTGCCCGAGACAGGGGAAAACAGCTCGGGCTGGAGGATCTGACATACACGGCCGAAAAATAAAAGAACTCTTCCTGAGGCAGGAACTTAGTGAGGCATGAACCCAACACACTCCGTACTCTCCGCCAGGCAGATCAAACCAGGAAAGGCTCGGTGATCTCGGCCTATTTTAACATAAAATTGTCCATTTCCTTTCTCTGTGTTTGCTCTGCGGTTCCTCTTCAATGAGGAAGACAAAAGCTAAAATCATGAAAAATGAATAGGTGCCTCATGTTGGTCACGCAGCGTGCGGGCAGGCCGGTTTTCATCCGTGCAGAAAATCCATTTCGCCTCGTCTCCAACGCATAGCTGCAGCGTCAGATGAAATAGCCTAGATTAGCCTGCCTTCACATGCAGGGTCAATGTAGGGAGATCAAGAGACGCGAGTGATTCACACAGAATGAGAAAGGGGGAGTGCTGAAGACAGAAAAGGAGTATATTAAACGGAGACCATGTTTACACCTGGTCGCTTCACCTGATCAGACTTCAGCCACATGCATTTACACTTGGGAGTCAAATGCATCCCCGGTTAGACCAAAATCCGATTGCTGTGTGGGAGTTATTACTGGTGTTTATCACAGGGAGGGGTTTTGTTTGTCGAATGCTTCTTGGAGAGACTGATGGGTTTACACTGCTATAACATAAACGGCTCAAAAGCGTCTCAGATCAGACCACCGATCGGATAAATCTGATCCTCAAGACATATGAAGTGAGCAGGTGTAAACAGGGTCAAAGAAAGACAGGCTGAAAGAGAACAAGCGTAGCAGAAAGATGGAGACATAGAGAGAGAGCAGAGATGGCACAGTGATAAAGAAAGAAAGGGGAGAATTATTGAGAAAGAGAGAGAGAGAGAGAGAGAGAGAGAGAGAGAGGGGGGGGGGGGGGAGAGAGAGAGTCAAGAGTGTGTAAGAGAAAGTAAGACAACAAGCACATTTGACTCAGAAGTAGACAAAGGCCCCGTTCACACCCTGCCATTAACAAGCGTCCTGGGTGATCCGATCACAAGCGGTCACAGGAGACAGTCATGGCAGTCATGCTACAGAGATACATACAGATAGGCCCCGTTTACACCTGGTCACTTCATGTGTCTTGAGTATCAGGATTATACCTGGATCAGTCCGAGGACTTTTTTAAACCAGAGCCAAATCTGATCACTCAAACCACTTCAGGAGATGATCTGATCTGAGACGACTTTGAGCCACATTATTTAGCATCCCTCAACCTTAACATCCCTTAACATTCCACAACCAAAACCCCTCATTTAACATTTGCGGCATTTAGCAGACGCTCTTATCCAGTGTTTTGCTATTTACCCAAGAAAAACCTCAGCTAGTTAGAATAGACTAATACTTCAAAGATACCTTTAAGCTTTAGACATTACTAAGCACAAGTCAATAAGGTGACCATAGTACTCTGCTATTCGTCCAAGTATTCTCTAAAGAGGTGGGTCTTCAGACAGCGAGCGACTCTGCCGTCGGACACCCAGGGGAAGCTCGTTCCACCACTTTGGTGCCAGGACAGAAAAGAGCCTGGACGCTTGTCTTCCGTGGATCTTAAAGGATGGCGGGTCGAGCCGAGCCGTACTTGAAGCTGGAAGAGCTCTTGGTGCGGATCGGCTTTTGACCTTTGCCATCAAGTACAGAGGGGCTGGTCTGTTCTTGGCTTTGTAGGCCAGCGTCAGGGTTTTGAATCTGATGTGGGCAGCAGCTACAGGAAGCCAGTCAAGAGAACGCAGCAGTGGAGAGACATGGCTGAATTTAGGGACACTGAAGACGACCCGTGCCGCTGCATTCTGGATGAGTTGCAGGGGCCTGTTGGGGCGCATAGGAAGACCAGCCAGAAGAGAGTTGCAGTAGTCAAGTCTCGAAGTGACGAGAGACTTAACGAGCACCTGGACGACTCTCTAGAGAGGAAGGGTGGAATTCTCCGGATGTTGTACAGGAGAAATCTGCAGGACCGAGTTACGTTTGCAACATGACTTGAGAACAATAACTGATCAGCCATGACTACACCAAGGCTTCGAGCTTCTGTAGAAGGAGTGGCCAGTGAGTTCTCAAAGGAGATGGCAAGATCGTTTTTAAGTCCAGCAGTTCCCGGGATGTACAGCAGCTCTGTCTTGCTGGGGTTGAGTTTGAAAAACAACCTGAACACCAGTAATAATCGCAACACAACAAGCCAATTTGCATATTCCGTCCCACACAGCAACCGGAGACGCAAAAGCATGTGGCTAAAATCTGATGGAGATACAATCTGGATACTAGTCACATGAAGTGACCAGGTGTAACAGGGGCCACAGGGGTAGAGAGAGAGTAAAAAAAAAGAAAGAGAGAGAGAGAGAGTTTTAGAAAGTGAAAGGTTGAACAGGGGTCACTCTCATCAGAGTCCCGCTGAGCTGCTCAGCGAGCTCCTCCTCTGTACTAATCCACATGTAACACAGAGGAGCTCCTCAGAATGGGCGTTATTGACCATTTTACTTCTGGTATTCCGCCTGCGTTCGGAACCACAACAGCCCAGAGAAACGGCGTGTCAAGTGTTTTATGCACCTCAATGCAATGGAGCATGTTTTCCTCTGAGAAATGATACACAGAGGCTGTGCTACACCCCATAAAACCCAACAGCACCCTAACTGCAGTCATTTAACCACTGTAAAACTATAAAAGCTCAATGCAGCACCACAGCAGCTGAAGCAAACACACTTCTGTGGGCATTCCCAGTACAATCACCATGCTCCACTATTGATTTCCCATTACGTGTCTAGTGGAACTAGATGCAGACAGTCACTACATCATGGAAGTAAACTAGGGCAACGATTGTGAATTCATGTTAAACTACGAAGCAAGAGCATCTTAACCTAATTAAACTCAGGTAATCAGCATAAACCATAACACAGCAAGGCTTATTACTCACTAAGGCATATTAATGTACAAACTGGTGGGGCAGTTCTTTGGTAATAGAACTTTGTAATAACACGTTTGGCCCGACAGCAGGACATAAGCTTTTTAAGTTTTTTTTTTCTTTTAGCTCTGCTTGTATTGACTGGTTAACGGCAATGGTGTCAGCTCACAGCAGCCACATAGCAAAGCACAGCCTAGCGTACCATAGCATAGCTTTGTCTTTGGCACTGTAACAAGAACATTGTAATTTCCAAGATAGTGTTGCTGTCCTGTCATTGTGTCCTCTCAGTGCAATGTGTTGTTAGCAAGTTAAAAAAGACTGTAGCTGGTAAGCTTTTAGCCTTGTCCCCACTCGTCCACCCGGGTTTGGACTTCTCGAATCTTACAGATATAAAAATTAGCTGGTGCTTTCCCTTCTGATGTGAGTTTAGCTCCAGTTAGGTTCAGCTATGGTAGTCCAGTTTGATTTTAAAGGAGTGGACGATGGAGAGAAGAGGTTGTAAGTGGCTGGCATTAGCAGGAATCCCTGTTTGCTTTGTTGCAGGCCAAGTTTGAGCCCCCCTTCTGCGGACGCTGCTTACAGGAAAGGTCTGATTTTCGTAGCTGCCCCTATCCTGATGACTGGCAAGTTTAAAAAATGCCATATTCTCCCAAAGTGGCTGTTGCTTTTTACTGTGTTGCAGCTTTACTTGGGGAACGGCTTTCGCTAGTAGACTGGGAGTGGGAGGCACTGTATATCAAAAATGTCAGTTTAACAGGAGCAGAACAAAACCTTCTTAACTTTCAATGAAAGTCCATCTAAAAAAGATTGTATTACCTGTTGCAACTGGTCCATTCATCATGAAATTCTGACATAATGTAAAGAACAACTGTGATACATAAAGTATAAATACTTATTGTGTAACTTATTAGGTAACTTTCATGATCATGTGCCAACTTTTGAAGATTTCCAGACTATATTTACTTAAAATATACTTCTAAATAATTCCTTAAACCTCCACTATATAGACAGAGTATTGGGACAAACCTCTTAACCATTGAATTAAGGTGTTTCATGCAGTCCCTTTGCCACAGGTGTGTAAAATCAAGAACCCAGCCATGCAGTCTGCCTTTCCACACATAAGAAACAAAAGAATGGGTGTTTCTAAAGAGCTCACTGAATTCCAGTGTGGTTGAGAGTGGTATTATTGAGACGTGGCAGCATTTAGGATCCACAGAGAGCAACTCAGCCACCAAGTGTCAAACCATGTAAAGTTACAGAGTGCTGTGCTGAGGCACATAAAAGAGCTTCAAACTTGCTATTAGAGCTGCGAAGGGGGGACAAGTACATATTAATGCCTATGGACTTAGAATAGGATGTCAGAAAAGCTACTGTAGGTGTACCGTGTAGACGTCCCAATATCTTTGTCCATATGGTATATTCAATCCTAAGCTCTTGTAAGTTTGGGCAGGTATTTAGGCAGGTATTAAAAGTGTCTCATGAAACAAAGGAATTAATGACTGAGAGAATATGATCACACGTGGCTGTTGCTGTTCTTGCATCGTCGACAGAACCAGCTTTAGCACTGTCATGAATGAGCTACTTAGCCAGCTAGCTTTACATCACTATATTATATATAGTTTAATCAGTGACTGTAGAGCCTCACAACACATCACGGACTGCGTGTGCCGGTTATAACACACATGATTGGATGAGCCAGTGCTTTGTTGTGCGCATTGGCAGGTATCTCACTATTTGCAGATGGGTATACTGTATCCGTATACAGTGAGTCATTCTCTTCAGAGGTGGGTATGTGCTGTATACCTGCATACATGCACCGCTACACTAGTGGGAGCCACCATTATTAGCACTCAGCGTTCAACTGATGCAATCGCCTCTGTACCCTCCGAGAAAAACACCTTTTAAGTAATTCCAGCTACCCTTTCACTGTCCCCTCAAGGGGCCCGGCATCACAGGACAACATTACAAACCATTACAACAATTGCCTGCCCATGCGTCTGTCACACCATGAAACCTGGCTACGGCACTGAGGTGCCTCTTCCCCTTCAGTGCTTTTCTACATTACCCCATATGTATGCAGCTCAGCGGCTGCTGATGCTTTTTTCATTTTCTCCTTCATCCCTTCCGCTGTGCTCCAGGCAACCAAACTGCATAATAGGGATGATCCTGCACGTGTGTCATACATGACCTGCACGTATATTACACAGCCAGTACGGTACTGACGCAGCAGTGCATTAACCTTTCTTCATACACTCGGATGTGTGCAGTCAGACAAGCATGCACACATATAAGAACCTCTTATTGAGTCTTGTACTCATTCTTTAAATGTCTAATTAATCTGACCAGAAATTAAACAGATGTTGTTGCCTCTTCAAAAGCAAATTCAAAAGAACCAAAACAGAGCTTGAAAACAGGCCAATTCCTAACCTCCTTAGCATAAATCGTTTTATATATTTACACATTACATAATTACACAAACTTCGTCCACTAGCGAAGGCCCTAGTCAAAGCTGGTGAAGCGCTAAAACATGCTGCCGACTTCAGAAGAATATGGCGGTGTTGATTCTGGAGAGCAGCTCATCACCTCTGGAATCTGCTAGCTATGGGAATACAGGTCACTATATAAACGAGGCCAAGTGACCGCAGCTTTCCCTGTGCCATTATCCTCAGAAGCACAGATAACTTGCTCATGTGGGGCCTGTGTGGTTAGCCCACCTGGGAACCAGTAAGTTTTGGCCATGGGATACCCGCTGGCTCCACAAATGGATGCCCACTAGGGTCAGTGATGGGACCAGGAGGGGTTATACACTGCACATGGGGCCTAGATGGGAAACACTACTGGGTCCCAGTAACAACACATGTACAAACCTACTCAAAACCCAGCGAAATGCTGGGGTAGAAAACAGAGAGCTACACTTGGCTAAACGCTAACTGGCCAAATGGCTTTTACCATCTTCACATCTTCACTTTCCATCTTCTGTTTTTTTTTTTTTCGGAAAAAAACAAAACAAAACAAAACAAAAAAAAACTGGACTACCTCAGCTGAACCAAACTGGAGCTAAACTCACATCAGAAAGAAAAGTACCAGATATTTTTTACCAGAAAGCCAAACCTGGGGAAGCAAGTGGGGGGGAAGGCTAAAGTCTAGCTTGCTACAATTGCTTCAGCTTGCTAACAGCACATTGCACTGAGAGGACACAATGAGAGGACAGGAACACTATCCATTAAGACTCTGGAATAATTACAGTGTTTTTAGTTGCTATAACGGGCTATTCTCATATTCTCATGCATTCTCTCTATGGCATCTTTTAGGCTGGTATATGTAAATAAACTGTGTTCTTATTGGCTGCCTTGTTCAATATGCAATCCAGGCTATAATCACTCCTCACAGCCATAATGGGAACGTGCTGAATAATCTACAAATAGAATATAGTTATAAATGTTTAGTCAATATATAAACTACATGGACCGTGGAGTGACTAAGGGTACCTTCTGAATCATACATTAACTGTCATACTAAAAAAATGTCGAAAAATGTGGTTTTCCATGATTTGAACACTTTTACGGTATCAAGCATGCTATGAATGGCTCTCATTAAAGACTAAAGACCTGGAGCAGTATGTCTAAAGCAATAAATCGGACAAGGCATAGCCCTGCTTTTAGATGGTGTTCCTGAGAGAAGCATTAGTTCGGAAAGCGTCAGCTTGGTTCTCATTTCTTTCTCCCCTTATTCGCTCTAATAGCTATGACACTGGCCAAGAGGGCCTGCAGCAAAGAAGAGAAATATTCAATGTGACTCAAATGAGGCTGATTTTACTATTATTATTTCATTATTTATTTTTTCAGGAGGTGACCTGATTATAACAGCACCCTCTGGTTCGAGGATTTAAAGCCATGTGGCAGTAGTCATTGAAGTCAACTGAACCAATCGGCTCATATTAGGTTAAAAAACTTGGAAAGCAAAACAAAATAATAACACATGACTCTGTAAATGACCTTTAATACTGAAAACATCTGGACTGTCCAATTTACTGAAAAAGGTGTGCACCCACAGATATAGTCGGAGGTTTACGTATGCTCATCATGGACATTAATGGAATGGAAATGTTCAATCAATGACCTTTCAATGATTTCTTTGACCTTTTTTTTTGGGGGGGGGGGGGGGGGGGGCAGAATGAGTGACAACATACATCTTTAATAGAACAAAACAATTTGGTGCACAAATGCCATGGAAGCTACTGGAACACCAGTGTCACTGTTTACAGCCCAATAACCTTTACATCTCCATCTACTGAGAGGCTGCCAAGAAAGTGGCCACGGGCAAAGATACTGGACCAACTGTTAAGCAAGGTGGTGGGAGCACCTTGCGTTGGGGCTGTTTTGCTGCCAGGGGAATTGGTATATTGCAAATATAAAGTAAATGGACTAATAAAGAAGGTGCAATGCTAATTAATATCACAATTCATTTAACATTTGACCTCAATTACGATTAGGGAACAATTATGTAAGCTGCTGGAGTTGTTATGTTGGCGTGGTGTTTCAGTTCTCCTCCATGTTGCTTCCATGCTGGAGACTAGACAAGGTGGAGTCATGGGACTACACAAATTAAAATAATCTAAATAACCACCATGGGCAAGATTGAGGTTCTGAATTTCAGTTTTGATTAATTTTTGATTAATTGCCCAAGCCTAAGATGTAGGACTATCTAGTTATGGAACATGACTGGTTCCAACTTGGTGTTCCAACAGAACAGTGACCCAATGAGCCACTGATATTGTGGAATAGACGTTCCAGGCTAACATTAAGCTTTTTAAAAGGCCTTCCCAAAATCCTGACCTCAACCTAATTGAAAATATGGGAGCTTTGCTTAAAAGTTGGGTCTGTGCCAGAAAACCAACACATTTAACTGAACCGAAGCAATTCAGTGTAGAAAATTTATCGAATATCCCACCAAACGAATTCTGCCCGAAGCTTGTTGATGGCGATCAAAAGTGTCTGGTCAATTTGCAAAAGGATATTTAACCACATATTAGGTGTGCTGGGTGTATTTCTTTGAGCCTGTATGTACAGACATGACCACCCATCCAAACAAATGTGTATATTGTTGCTCATTCTGCCCCAGGAAAGGACAGTTTAAAAACCCAACACTGCCATGATTATTGTCCATTATCAGTGCATGTAAACCCCCAACCACAACTGTATCAAAAGCTCTAACAATAAGCAATGGAAACCAGCAGTCGGTATTAGTCGCTCATGCTGGAGGAATGTCGTAGGCTGTGTGTGAGTCACACTTACCTTTCCAATGGACCTGGGGAACGGGGCACGCTGGTTTTCAGGCACAAACATGGGCGGCACCAGCAGCGACCTTTTTGTCCTGTATGGTGCTATATCTCCAAGACCCATAATCTCCTATACACCAGTGAGAAAGAGAGAGAAAGAAGAGAGCACAGTCCACAATTAAAACATATTATTTCTGATGTTTTCTCTAACTTTCTTTAAAAAGCACATCATTGAGCATTTGGAACAGAGATTGTAAAATCTAACTACCATTTCCAGCTCAATTAAACACTTAAAATAGCACAGACGTAGCGTTAGAATCTTAACCTAATATAATTAGAATTATCATGATGTTGTTGAGCAAGCACATGCACCCCCACACACACAAGCTCATTACAACAACCTGAACTCAAGAACTATCACCATAGAGGACTATAAGGACTACAGATAAGATAAATTAACCATCTGTATAAAGGTGTGAATAAGACTAAGACAATATCCTTGTGATATCTAGATTTGAGCTAGAGGGAATGTTTTTAATATCAAATCAAATCAAATTAAATAGTCATTCATAGTCATAAATATCACATTCACACAAGTGTAAAGGTGAGTGACAATATATACACTATAAAACACAGAATATTGCTGCTGTCCAATGAAAAATATGTCTCTTCTTTTTTGTCCATTTTTAATTTTCTCCATGATTTGAACCCTGTAGCTGCTCTATATCCTGTGTCAATAATTCTGGGTGAATAGACCAATAGAAATGCTCTAAATTACTTGTAATAAACTCTTATTTTACACGGACTTCCATTCAAAGTTAAGAGATATTTTGCCTTCTTCTGCCAAGGCACCATTTTGGAGATACATGGACAGCAACACATCATTTTAATGTAAAGGCATTAAACATACAGATGTTTAATATTGCACTAAGCTCCCAGGACAACAAATTAGTCACCTTGTGTCACAAAGCAGATGTTAAAAAGGAGTGATTGCATTTGGGTGTGCCAAAAGACACAGTGTGAAGGCAGTAGCTGAATTTGCAGTTGTATCAAAGCTTATGGTCATACAGGTCTACCAGCAGTGGCAAAAATAAAAAGGTCTCCAGGATATTCTAGACCAAACTGGCTAACATGGACTACTGGCGTCCCACATGTCTCTGAGGACAGGAAGGTGATTGTGCCGAAAGTTAAATTATCTTGCTGGCCTACAAGGAGTCTTTTATCCTTCACTTAGAAGAAACACAATGATCATGATGCTACTCGATTTCAGAATCTGTTCGTTCTGAGCTATCACGAGTCCAGACATTACGGCCACTCTCTTCCCAGGCTGCCTTCCATTAGGTCTATTCATTTTGGCCAATGTACATCCTCCCCTTGCTCAAAGAAACCTCTTCTACCTTCCAGTCTTCACTATAGCTCAACAGAACAGTTGTCAGGCCACAGTGCCTGGTCTTTTTTCCCCAATCAATGAGCTCGTCTAGGTCATTAAGAGCGGTCATTAAAGCCAGTTCTCCAGTTTCAGCTGCTCTTCTCCGCCTAGCTCACCAGCCGTCTGAAAGAGCGTGCAATTAAAAGGTGCTTTCCATTCACAGAAGCTTAAACAAAGCCAATAATGTCCTGCTAGGGCCCATTGTTCTGCAGCCGTCAGCTTCCTAATGGACTTCCTAAGTGTTTGCAAAAGCCTCCCCTAGTGCGCCAGGCTGGGAGCCATGGAAGAAGTGCTGCAGATAAAGAATGAAAAGAGAGCGAAAATGCTGGAGAAGCTGAACAATGCAAGAAAGTGAAACATTAGAGGGTGACCATCATCTGGAGCAGCCCTGAGTGCTTTAATATGTCATAGGTTTTGAATGTAATTTTTAGGCCAAACTGAGGCCTACATAAAAACCTTAGAACTATACCTAGAACCTGGAGTGAAAGAGAAATGGAGAATTCTCAATCCACTGTTTACAGTCTGTTTACGTTGTTTGTGGAGACTGCGTGCGACTGTACGTGTCTAATAGAGTTTATTTGCATCTAAATTCAATAAGTCAAGCAATCAGCTGCTCTCCTGTCAGCACTTTGGAAACCTTCTCACTTTCTGGCTGCGTTCTGCTCTCTCGTTTCCTTTCTCTTTGTCAGCACTGATGCAATTAGACCCTTTCAGGCCTTTGAGGTGGCAGCGCAAATTATATTTGTCACTCATGGCATCGATGCCATGCTGAAACGGAATACATTAGCATGGAGGCAGTGACCCATGCGAGTTAGTTCTGCCCTGGGCAGCCAAGTGGCTCCGAAACGAGCCCATAACGACTCCCAACATCCGACAACAGGAAAAAGAAACATGATATTGTAAAACAGAGGACTGCAAAGGTATCGCAATCATGCCACACTGGAGGCCTGTGTACGCAGATGAGCCGTCACCAACGAGCCCAGGGCCAAGGCCAGGTGTATGAACAATGAGATGAGAAGGCGCTGTGCAAAATGTGTCTTAATGCAGTCGCAATATGTACTTAAACTGGGTCCGAAATGAAACAATCCGGCCTCTTTTCACAACAGGGCCGAATGGTTCTGAGTTTCAGTGTCTTGCAAACCGAGCTGAGTCACCACAGAAAGTGGTGAAGACATCAAATAAGACTAATAAGAATAGCTAGAGTACAACGAGTACAGGCCTCATCCAACATCGCTAGTGTAGCATTAGCACGGCCTAGCCGCTATGCTCAGATGTTGTTTGTAACAGCTGTGCTGGACAATGTACATGTTTTTGTGACTGTATGGGCCATATTTTGGCGCACTGTGCTGCTTGATTTAGGGCATGTCAGTGTGTCTTTGCTATCGTAACAACGGTAAAGGTACACCTATTGCTCGAAACATGCAAAAGGCATGTACTAAGAATTATTCATAGGTGTGTTTTGGGCATAACATGCAATAAACCAAATAAGCTTGTCACTCGCCGTTCCCTTTAAGAGCCAGGTGCGGTCTGACTTTGGTGGATTGCTATTTCAATGGTGCAAAGTGTGGGTGAACACATGTTGGCAATTCACTGCCAAGAGCAATGAACGTCAGACTGCTGACATCTGCCTACGCTGTTTTTAGTCAGTGGAGCTCCTGTGTTTTCCATTGCCAAGATAGCAATACACCAAAGATTTTCCTGAACACACCTCATCGAGACCACCACCACACCCAACAGCGTAGATATATTCACAAGCACCATTGCTATTTAAACAACGTAGCTGGACGGCGTAAAAATAGACTGTTGGCAGTGTGTAAGATGTGATGTGCCAGGTGTAAGACGGGGCCCCATATTACCTTTTATGCCAGGCCATCGGCCATAGCTATCTAATAGCATAGTGCTAACTGCATGCTGAAGTCGTCACACACTCACGTCAAACCTCGGTCAGTTCATTCCAACATTATCGGGCATACTACTTCTATTATATGGCCTCCTTAAACTGGACAGCTGACACGATCATTTACAGCTTCAGTAAGTTAGCTAGCATTAGCCAGCGACATTAGCCTTGCAGTTGTAGTGAAACACTAAAGAACGAATCTGACGCATAATTATTACGAGACTCTGTGTGTGAGCACTTTCTGGTCCTGACCTGGTAGACCTTAGTAAGCATTTGGCCCTGTGGTGGAATAGAGGCCTCAGTGTACTGTGATCCCCTAAACTGCACAGAAAATGTGATACTAATTGTGTTATGCTTGTAAGGCACAGGGTTTAAAAGGCACAGTAAAATGATAGAGCTGTCAACACACTCAGGACTCAGTGACCCGAAAAAATAACCACAATTTCCCACCAAAACTCTCCCTTGGGACTTTCTATTCTGCCTCTTACACTCGGTGAAGTGATAACTCAGTAAGTCAGAGCCGTAAATGTCATCTCATGAGTACTTCTGAGAGTTGTACTTGCTTCATTCTGTTGGCAAATATTCTTTTATCACATTTTCGAGGCCAATGCATCCTTCCTGCTATCGCTGCTGTCCAGAGACACATAATTCCATTTTAGAGAGGCCTGGTAACGGCTTGCAGGACTAGCTTGGAGGAAGGACCTCCTCAAGAAATTGCTATAGAAAGCGTACAACCACCAACTACCCTACTAGCCTAGTTTCAAATCCTTACACCACGACTTCTGACCTGGCATTCAACTGCCTTTAATAATTAACAGCATAGCACAGCTAATTAGCCGCCAGGGCTGATGTTGAGACTGAATGGCTCAAGGCTTCTGGAGATGTTCTTGTAAAAGTCAACTTTCTTAGTTACTAGGTTAGGTTAACTATGCTATTTAGGTAAGTAGAAGCATGTTGTATGCTACATTAAATGGAAAAAAAGTATTCGGACACCTGCTCCTTCATTGTTTCCTATGAAATCAAGGGTATAAAACTGTGTATCCTGCTTTTGTTGGAGTAACTGTCTCTACTGTCCAGGGAAGAAGGCTTTCTTTTAGATTTTGGAGAATCATTGCTGTGAGGATTTAAATGCATTCAGTGACAAGAGAGTTGTTAGTGAAGTCACGATGTTGCATGGTCCCCACTCCACCAAAAGAATTGAGGATTGAAGAATGGGGCACCAACCATTATTCCGAGAACACAGTTCCACTGCTCCACAGCTCAATGCTGGGGGGCTTTTTTTATACCTCTGTGGTTATACCTCACACCTGGCATTAGGCATGGTGCCAATAGGTTAATGCTTATCTGCTCCAGAGAGTCCTGTTCTATTGAAAATACTTCTCTACAAGGACTAGTGTCAGCAATAGGTGCAAGTTAAAGTAGCTGAATGCATTCATTAGAAGGGGTGTCCACAAACATTTGAACAGATAGGGTACATCTGACTGTCATACCCGGTTTAAGGAGGTGGAGATGGTGAAAGTGTACACAACGCTAACCAGTGTGTGGAATAAGTAAGGTATCTCGTCACTCCTCCCACATTTAACCACAGGGATTATCCCTCAAACACATGCCAAGGTGTAATATCCGACACATTAAGCTATAAACTATAGCATGTTGATGAGAAGACACCTCCGAGGGACGTGGGAATTAAACAGAGAACAAATTAGTGAGACGACATCAGAAGACATGGAGTGCCCATCCTAATCCATTAGCCCCTTTCTTTCTGCCCGGCCCATTTCCTTTAGGCCCTGCACTCCTGATGGGCCAATCCATTTAGAGGTTGGATGGATCACGCTGCCATCTCTAGGGGAAGTTTAGGTATGTGAGAGAGTGTTCATTAATAGTCTAATCCTCAACACCGAACCACATCTGATGGATGGAGTTTACGAGGTCTAACAAAAAGAAAGAAGCTTCAAATCTCTTACCCAGAAAACAGAACCCGATTCAACCTCTGTAGCTCTTGCTACATCAACGGAATTTGCATTGTTGTGCAAATGTCACCAGTACAGTCAAATAAGAGGCATAATTCAATGAACAAAGCCTGTCCTCATCTCTGAGGATCATGTTCGGTGTTACAAACAACGGGGGAGATCATTCAGCATAATCAGAATCACTAAGAAAGCCCTAATAATCTCTTTTTTGGACTCACAGAGGCACTTCTTTGGCAGGTGAGTTTCCCAGTGTTAACTTTAATAGAACGAGCCTCATGCAGCTCCCAGCATGCCTCTGTACTCATTACACTGATGCCTCTGAAATGCACTAGTGAGACCAAGCATAAGAGAGCGAGAGAGACACAGAGAGAGAGAGAAACAGATGAGAAGGGGTAGAGTTGGAGTCAGGAGGAGCATATATTGTTTTTTTAAAAAAAGGGGACACTGGTGGGACACTGGTGGTTAGGGTGTTGTGGCCTAAGTAGGCCTAAGTTGTAGGACTGTGGCAGAGCACATAACTTTACATTTAACTTTAACATTTTTTTTTTTACTTTGTTAATATTTCATTGTTTCTTCCTTATTTGCTACTGCCAAGTTAGCCACCCTTTCATAGCTCCCCCTAGCACTAGCAATGCTCCCAACACTAGGAGAGTACAGACCTAACACATTTCTCCTTCAACACATGCAATGCCAGCTACCACCACTTTACAAACTGCTGCGGATTAAGCATCGCCAAGAAAAGAACCAGGTCACCTGTGCCGTCCAACAATGCTGTAGAGCGATGAGGGCTGAACTATTTCACTGGACAGTTTTCAGTCCTGCTTGTGTGTCCGATAGGCTATCGCTGCTGTCCAGCATAATTCCATTTTAGAGAGGCCTGGTAACGGCTTGCAGGACTAGCTAGGAAGCAGGATCTCCTCAAGACATTGCTATAGAAAGCGTACAACCACCAACTACCCTACTAGCCTAGTTTCAAATCCTTACGCCACGACTTCTGACCTGGCATTTAACTGCCTTTAATAATTAACAGCATAGCACAGCAGGTACAGGCTAATTAGCCAGGGCTGATGTTGAGGCTGAATGGCTTAAGGCTTCTGGAGATGTTCTTCTGAAAGTCAACTTTTTTATCTACTAGGTTAGGTTAACTATGCTATTTAGGTAAGTAGAAGCATGTTGTATGCTACATTAAATGGAAAAAAAAGTATTTGGACACCTGCTCATTTATTGTTTCCTATGAAATCAAGGGTATTGAAATTGTTTATCCTGCTTTTGTTGGAGTAACTGTCTCTACTGTCGAGGAAGAAGACGTTCTTTTAGATTTTGGAGAATCATTGAGCGATGAGGGCAAATTAATTATTTCACTGGACAGTTTTCAGTCCTGCTTGTGTGTCACTATTGCTATCACTGTGTGTGATTGATTTGATTGATTGGAAACTCAATGCTTTTGGACCGTTCAGAATATTTTGTCCACTTGGTTTCATCGATACAAAATCACAGAATTTCTATCTAGAACTGTTCTGTGTTCTTAGGAGTTCTCCTGCTTTCTCGTTATCTGTGAAGTAGTTTGGCCAGTGTTGGATATAAACGCAGGTACGTAGAGACCAGTTGTGGTGGCAAGAAGGTGGAACCTAACTTTTCCAGACCTAATTAAATAAAGGTACCTAAATTGTTCTTGGCCTGGACATGCAGTTCTCAGAAAACTTTGTAATGGGTATTAAACCTATACCTAATGCTAAGATTCTTTAATATTCATCCCCATCAGATCCACCGTCTTACAATGTTAAAAAATAAAGGGTCTTATATGGTTCTTGGTTCTAGAAAAAATCTGTAATTGGTATAGAACCTATATCTCATGCTGAGATTCTTCAATCTTTAACCTTATCAATGTTTTACAGTCTTAAAAAGAAAGAAAGTTCATTAAATGGTTCTTGGCTGGAATGTACAGTTCTAGAAAAGCTAGGTACAGAACCAGTACAGAAATCTCATCAGACCATCAGGTTTCTAAATGGTTCTTGGCTTGAACAAGCAGTTCTCAGAAAACTTTTTAATGGGTATTAAGATTCTTTAATATTCAACCCCATCAGATCCAACATCTTACAGTCTAGGTTAAGGTTCTTATATGGTTCTTGGTTGTAGAAAATTCTTTAATGGGTATATAACCTATATCTCATGCTGAGGTTCTTCACTTTTCAGTCCCATCACAGTCTCACAGTCTTCAATCTTCAACTTTATCAATGTCTCACAGTCTTAAAAAGAAAGAAAGCTCCCTAAATGGTTATTGGCTGGAATGTACAGTTTTGGAAAAAGGGGTATAGAACCTATCACCTCATGCTGAGGTTCTTTCATCTAAAATCCCATCAGACCATCAGGTTTCTAAATGGTTCTTGGCTTGGACAAGCTGCTTGGATGTCTACTACCTACATCTCGTGCTGAGGTTCTTTAATCTTTAAGGAACTTCATGTTTAACTGTTTGATTATGTGCAACTGTAGAAGGAAATGCTGACATGAAATCAATAAATCTGATGCAGAGTCCAAAAAGAGGACATGTCCAGGAAAAAGAGGTCATATGGTCACCCAAGGAAACACCCTAGGATAAAATGTAAGAGTTACTCAGTGGTAGAAACAGCAAGTGAGTGCTTCATTGCTCTGATGTCTGAGATCTGATCATATTTTCTCCAAAATATCTCCCGACTCTCTCTCCCCATCTCTCTCTCTCTCTCTCTCTCTCTCTCTCTCTCTCTATTGAATCTGGCAGCCACTGATGCACTAAACTCAGCCATGTTACTCTACTACAGCTCATACGGTCACATTGTGATGAACGGTGTGAGGTTAACAAGCTCTCTTCACACACTCTCTTTCTCTCTCTCCCTTACACCATCTCTCCCTTCCTCTCTCTGATTTGGCTTTGTTGTACTTTGCGCTAGCATGTAACACCCGTGCCCCTGCCACTCACAAAAGCAGCAGACCCGTGCTGAGGAGTGCAAAAAGGAGAAAAAAAGCCAGTGATAGGCCATTCATTGTCTCTGACTAAAATAACACCATTTTAGTGGGGTAGAGGAGGAGGAGGAGGAAGAGGAGGGGGAAAAACAACAGCAAGGCTCGGGCTGAGCATTAATTTGCATTGGGAAGCCGGCTGGGTTTTTGTCCTTGCTGTGTGCCCGTGCCTGGCTGCAGCAGCGCTGGCAGTGCACTGCCGGGTCCCAGGTTGCCAGAGCCCAGCGGCTGTCAGGATGACAGACAGCATGGAACTGGAGGAGGAGAGGAATGAAGCCATTTGTTTACAGCGCCCCACGCTGTCACCCCGACGTGCGGGACACGCTGGCTGCCCGGGCCGAAGAGCCGCCGCAGAGGGCAGGCCGACGCCCAAAACAGCAGGGGAACAAGAGAGCAGACATAAAGCACCCGGCCAGAACACACTGGCCTCTGCCCCTCCCGATGGGCCGCACCAGCAAGACCAGCAAGCAGGTTTTAAATGTCATGTAAAAAAAAATCCCTGGGGCTGTTGACTGGAGCGTTACGGAGTGGTCCCTTCTTGTTCTAGAGCGGGCTATTACATGGATAAAGATCAAACTTGTAATCGTAGCTGAGGATTGTTGTGTAATTGAGTAAAGCCAACACTGGGAGGGGATTAGAAACTGTGCATTTAGGCTCATGTGTAGCAAAATGCATCTAGTTTGTGCATGTACTGGTTGGAATATCAGGCACTCTACTGATTTTTTAGGGACCAACAATCTATGAGTCACCAAAAACTCCAAGGCTCTTAAATGGCACTTGGCCTGGATGTATGGTTCCATGAAAAACAAACAAAACCAACGCTGGTGCACCTTCACGCTGTTACGCTAAGGTTCTTTAGATGTTAAAAGGTTCCTCAAACACAGCTCTTCAAAGATCCATTTTTGTGTATTTGCTGGAAACCAGTTAGTTTATCTATCTAGTCAGCTAAGTACCAGTGCTTGAAGTTGATGTGATGGCTTCAGCGTCTCCAAAAGCTTCTCCAAAAGGTCTTGTGGGATGTTCCTGGAGTGCAATGGTTAGGACCTGCCAAAAGTAGTCCAGGGAAGGACATCCAGTGAATGGGCACCCAAAGCTCATTCATGCTTGAGGGGAGTGAAGGCTAGCCCGTCTGGTCAAATCCCACAGAAGCTACTATAAGCACAAACTGCAGAGAAGGCTAGTACTGGCTATAGAATACAGAAAGGTGTCAGAGCACACAGGTCCATCGCAGCTTGTCGATTACAGGACTACATAGCTGCAAACCAGTCAGAGTGTCCATGCTGGGTCCTGGTTACTTCTGAAAGCAGGGAGCAATGAATGAAGATGGCCTGGGCAGTGAAGTGTGATGAAGTATGATGTTCTGGTCAGTGTTCTGCTGGGAAATATTGGGTTCAAGCAGCAGTTACTTTGACATGTACCACCTACCTAACCATTGTTGTGGACCTACACAACATTAGGCAGGGGGGTTCAATGGTATGGCTGATCATTGTATGTTAATATAGCAGCAAATATGTGGCTGTTTATCTTGTGAAATTATCTGATGAAACTATTAAGTAAAAACTCTTAAACTTCTTAAAATGCAAAGCCTACAATTTGCCTCGTGTCCTCTGGCTGGTCTCTTTTGACCGGCATGGCCGAACGGCACCACATCAATCCCGGAGTGTGATTCACCTTGGCTGCTGCTCCATTCTGATGTCCTTAGGAAGCTGAGCAATATCTCTCGGCGTAATGGAAGTTTATATTATTTTCAGCAGCTAGATAAAAAGGCACAAGAAAGAGAGTGACGGGTACCACAGCGAAGATGAAACAGTTCTGTCAGTGCCGTCGCCCGAGAGAGGTGAGCGATGACGAGAGGCGCAGGAAACGGCGATGGAACTCGGAGACGCCGTGGGAGACCACACTGGTGTTATTGATGAACTCTTCTGCTACTCCTCCTCTTTTATATCCTCAAGGATGGGTCACAGATCCCAGATCAGGACTGGCAGCCCTCGTCTTTCTCCTGCTGATGTATAGACCCGGTTGACATCCCAGAGAGAGGGCCATCATGAATCTTTAATGTTTCCTGTTCGTAAATTACAGTGGCACAATCAGCTGGGCTTTGCCTCTCCCAGCTCTATAAGAGACTTGGAGGTCTCATTAATAACTGATAGCGAGGCTGGGAGATTAGTGGTGTGTGAGCACCAATACACTCGCTCTGTGAAGCTGCAGGCGGCACGGCACTGCTCCGCATTCTGCTCACCGTTCCTCAAAAGGCTGCTTTTTACAAAAGCTGAAGAAACGGCTAATACGGCTACCACCCACTTGAACGTATTTTGTCAAATGAAAGGTGTGTGTACGCTCGCCATTCCTGACTGGCTTTAGGTGATGAAGGTTGCATTTGTCTGCTTCTGAAGGAGGGCTAGGATACAATTTATGAAACCAGCACTCGAGTTAATGATACTCCCATGAGCGCTGCTTAGCCGCATGCTCCGCCAATTTGTGATTCATTTCCATTCTTTAGAAAATCAGCCTTATTCTTCGTCAAGAGGGCCTCAGTGTGTCCCTTCCCTTTAAAGTTGTAAGGCACAAATAGCAGCTCATTGATCACAATCTTTGATGACTCCCACCCAATCTTAAACCTCTACAGGTTATTAATAACCAAACGCTAGAACTATTGAACTTTAGTTTTCATGCAGATGCATTCTGGCATTAGAGCCAATGTTTTAGGCCAAGAAACAGGATCTTTGAGGTCCAGGTCCAGATTGTGAAGGCCAGGCGACTGGGTCAGAGCATCTCCAAAACGGCATCCAGGTTAAGCTGTAATTAGTATGTACAAAAAGTGCTCCAATGAAGGACAATTGGTGAACCATGGTTATGGAAAGCTAAGACAAGCCCATCATATGCAATCCCAAAGAATTGCTACTGTAAAAAAAGTTTAAAAAGTTTACTGGTCACAAGGTGTCCCGACAAACAGTTGCATGGTAGCTTGCTCGTGTATGGAGCTAGATAGCTTAGACCAGTCTGAGAGCCCACCAGAGCCCACCAAAAGCATCTATAACCAGTTATAATTCTCTTCTTTCACAGTGCCAAAACTGGTCCCAGGCTGAACACAGTTTTCTACAGGTCCCGTCCATCATTCTTTAGATTGTTAAGCCCACAGCTGGAACGTAGCGCTCGCTCTGTTTTCCTGAGTCATCACGTATCTATTTCCTTCAGTACGGTAACTGTGAGGGGAACGAGTGCAGGAGCAGTGTCCCGTCCTTGTCAGTTCTGCCACTCCGCTGCTGGCTGCTATATTGAGACGTGTCATTACTCATTTCTGACGTTTCATTTTTCCACAGAGGGAGTGGAGCCAGAGCATCAGGCTGAGACACGGATTTGCATTGCATATTTCCAGCTTCAGAGCAGTGGGTACCCAGGTACTGCACCCTATCTCAACTATGCCTGCTCTGACAGGGCGTGCGAGAGAGAAAGAGAGAGAGAGAGAGAGAGAGAGAGAGAGAGAGAGAGAGAGAGAGAGGGAGTAAAATACACTATTGACCTGTTCATAGCAGTGTCATGAGACAGCTGCTAAACAGCACATTATTGACAGAGGGACTGACAGGGGAACTGGATTAAGGACATGAGGACAGACACTGCCCCCGTGGCCCACTGACACGATGACAGCATGCAGTGCAGATGGAAGGAGGACGGCACACAGTACAGATGGAGGGAGAGAGGGATGAGCAGGGATGAGTGGCAGGGCACACGCTGAACTTTACAAGAGGCAGTTCTGGGTCAGAGAGCTAGAAAAGCCAAAAAAGTCAAGGCTCAGCAGAAACTTGGAGAAGAAATGATGGACCATAAACATAGCCTGACAAACTTTCCAAGTATGGATATCTGTCAGGCAAGATAGAAACTGCCTAGGTCTGACTTATTGGATTAAACATTAGGGCCTCAACTGGTCACCATCGTGACAACAAGAGGGACCCACTGGAAGTCTCCCAAAGGTTTGTAGTTGGGAAAAAATAGCCCAAATAAAACAAGTATTTGAGAAACAATGACCAAACCTGACCATACGTGACCACAACTGACCAAACTCATAGTGTGTAGGTCATGTTGGGTTCAATCAAATACTTCTAGCTCTGATAGAGTAGAATTTCTGAGAGATAGGGTTGGAGATTGGAGATCTTCATCACAACATTGGCCTTCGCAATATTGATATCACCAGGTTTTGACAAGTTTGAGTGCTATGTGCTAGGTGTTTTGGGGTTGGGTATCCCTTCTAATGAATGGATTCAGCTACTTTAAGTTGCACTCATTGCTGACACAGACGTCCCTGTAGCAAAAAAGAAATACTGCCAATGGAATAGGACTCTCTGGAGCAGACAAAATATGAACCTTTTGGCACCAAGCCTAATGCTAGGCAAGAGCTAGAAGGGTATAAAGAATGATGGATGGTCCTTCATCTCCTACTTAGGGATGGGGTGACCTCATCCTGACCTCAAAAAGGGTTTTGTTGCTGAATGCAATCAAATCACAGCAATGCTCCAAAATCTGATGGAACGACTTTCCTGGACAAGCTAGCAGCAACAAAAGCAGGCTACTTTATTTGAATAATAATTTAATAATTTTGTAAGTATAAATGAATGACTAGGTGTCCCAATACTTTTGTCAATTTAGTGCATTTGTGTGGTTAAAATAATTCATGCCAAGCATGGGTTCATAATTTTGAATATAATTCATAACTGCAGCCTCAGCTTTCTGTTCTTGGCTGACAGAAGCAGAAGCCGGCGGGGTCTTCTGCTGTTGTAGCCCATCCACCTCAAGGTTGGACGTGTTGCTGTTCACTCTGAGATGCTTATCTGCTCACTAAAATTGTACAGAGCGGTTTTCTGTACAGAGTGCAGTTACTGTAGGCTTTCTACAGCTCCAATCAGTCCTGGCTATTCAACTCAACTGCCGCTCACTGGATGCTTTTCTCTATTATAGCATTTTGAGGAAACTCTAGAGACTTCAGTTCTATGCCTATGATTGGTAAATTGGTAACATTGCAAGACTGAGGAAGTGTACAGGTCTTCCTAATAAGGTGCGCAACAACTAGGCATATTAGAGGAACCGAGGGCTGGAGTCCAGCATTCCTTGCTTTAGCATAATCGCCTAATACTGCCAATCAACAGCTGGTTGAATCAGGAGTTCCCCACCCCTGCGTCAACCCATGCATCTGCAAACAACTCTGGAAGTCAAGAAACCGGCCTAGAATTAGAAGCATTTTACAACATAATCAGCACGGCTAATCACGTCATCCTCTGCTTACCATCCCTACGAGGTGTAATGCAAGCTGAGGATGAGAAAAAGGCAAAAAGGCCAGGGAGACTCAATGTTCTCATTTGTTCTGGAATCATCTCATCTCTGTAGCACGTTAGATGCCAAAGAATTGACAAAGGCTCATAAATAAGCATTTCCGTTCTGGATTTAGGCCTTTGTTCGTGCTATTATCACATTCTGCTTTCTATTCATTCGCCTGGAAAGGCAAGGTATTCTCCTTCCACACAACAGAACCTGAGAAAAATGAAAAGCTACAGTGCCTGTGTGTCTCCTGCATGCATTTTCAATTGAAATCTGTTCTTTCATTAATTCCTATATTGATCTTGGGCAGAGGAGTGTGAATTATGCCGTGAATTCTCAGTTTCCTCATAATAGCCTCCATTTATCAGAGCCCTGCCTCTTCAGCAGCTCCCATCACTGTGCTGGCCTCTGGGGCCCATAAAAACATTTTTCTATTTCCTCTCACACTTATCAATAATCAAAGCGCAATAAAACTGGCAATTAGGCCAAATACTGCATTTAGAACTCGCACTTTATTTTTTCAGCCAGTCACTGGATGGTTTACAGCTGAAAGAAGGCCAATGGCTTTGAACCTGCTTTCCTTTCTTTCTCTCTTTTTTTTTTCCTTGTAGCTGTGCTTGACAGTGATTACAGGCTATATGATCCATAATGAGGCCTTTCTCCATGCCTTAATTCTGCCTCTTCACGCACGGCTATTCTAATCCAGCTCTCCCTGCTTGCGCCAATCACTCGGCCAAAGCTATTACTGCCACGAGTGGCTTACGTGGAACTCGCGGCAAAGCGTGAAAAGCTGCGAGATGGTTCCTCCGCCTTTTGTCGTCAAGGAGAGCGGCCCTGAATGCTAAGAGCAGCATACCAATGCAGGTTTTGTAAAAGAGAATGAGGCAACTCAACAGGCGGGTCGTGTCTGGGTCGCAGTGCGCAAGGACAACGGCAGAAACTGTACTGTTTATTGCTGCGGTGTTTGTCGTCTTGCTATTAAGAAGGTCTTTCAATGGCTTTCAATGAACATCCATCTCTTCTGAAACAATAAGGAACGGAGAACGAACGACTAAGAGCAGCAGACAGCAAGAGAAGAAGCGATGTCATGCAAGAAGCTCCAGCAGTCCTTCATTAGGAGCTCCAACCTGGAGCTGGAGGGATGGCACCACAGGGATACCTGCTCCAGAGATCAGGAACCGCCTGTGTCTCTAATCACCAGGGAGGAACCAATCGCCCAAGACAGGCCTGGGAAAGCTTTTAATCAAGTCAGAGTCAGCGACCCTGAGAGGCATCAGAGGCTGGAATGGGGTCGGCTCGATGTCTCTGACACTTGACCAGGCATGGGTGAGTGGCTGGAAAGAAAGAGACTGCTTGGGAATTTGAATAAAAAGAAGAAAGGCGGTGGTAAAGAAGGGCAATAAAGAGGCAGAAAGTGAGACCGAGAGTTTGCCAATGCTGACCGTAATGAGAGTGAAGGCCATGCCCTATTTCTTTCACAGAGAGTGGGCAGTGTAGCGTACATGTATAAACATAGCTAAGTCCTGCATGTCACCCACATGCTGTAGAAAGCTCTATAGTTTGTCTGCTGTAAGAGCACACAAGGGGTTAATTCAGATGTCAGCACTGATTCCTAGCCTGGCCTAATGAGCATTGGCTTAGTGGACCTAGCCCCTAGGGGGCCCTCAACCTGCATGGATTTGACCTATAATACAATTTATGTTCAAATGTTTGTGGACATCTCTGATCTCTTCTAATGAATGCAGCTACTTCAAAGTTGCACCCACTGCTGTCTAGCCCCTGTACAGTTGTATCGTCATACCATCTCAACATAGTACCATGGTATACAGTATTATGCAGGGAGGGGGGTTTGCTTAGCTAGCACTTCTATACTTACACCAAGTATCAGACAGCCCAGAACGAAATGAGGTTCTGCCATGTTTGGACTTGTAGTGGGCTATCTAGGCAAGCCATGCATCTGCAAACAACTCTGAAAGTCAGGAAACGCAAAGCAAGATGAGACGGGTTCTGCCGTGTTCGGACTTGTAGACGGCTATGAAGGCACTGATTAGCAAGCTAGCAGGCCAAACACCCTTCTGTCTGGACCGTATTCTAGCTAACTAAGGCCCAAATCACTTGATCTCTGAAAGCGCAAAGTCGGGCGACACGTTCTGCCGTGTTTAGACTCGTAGTCGGCTATCTAGGCTTGGATAAGTTAGCTAGCCAGGCAAATACCACAGCACAGATCGTGTCCCAGCTGACTAAAGATTCAGAGTCGAGTGAGTGGTCTTAGGAGTGTTTTCCACTGTTTTCAGGCACATTTAAGAGACCATTAGGATCCTTTTACACAAACTCAGCATGTCGCCAAACTCACAAGTACAGTGGCATCGCTAGTTAGTGAGCTCCCACAGCGCCCCCAGCCTGTAGCTCTCTTAAATGCACATGGAGAGTTTTTGGCCATGTACTATATTGAGGCAGAACCGAAATGATACGGTAATACCATTATACCAACCAAGCCTAAG